>NC_050574.1:230242919-230562919 GCF_011100635.1 Trichosurus vulpecula
TATAAAAGTTAATTATTTATAAGTAGTGATTTAATCCTGTGTTAAAGAATGATGCTGCTGATGATATGATAATAATTCAATAGCTCGAGGATTCATGATTTTGTGGGTATGGGTACCATTTGTACCAAAACAGATTGCAGTCCGTCTTTGTCTCAGTAGATGGTCCTTGAGAGTTGTCAAGATTGAAAAATTCATCATCCTTTGGCCAACCCTGTGACAAGTATTTCCAAATTTAGCCATAATGCCCTTCAGACAACAGAATTAAAGTCATATTGCTGGGCCCACACTGGAAATCTTCCCAGCTTTGTAGGGCCTGACAGAGCATAAGCCCTCAAAAGCAATGCCTTTAAGAATTTAGAGTAACCAGTGCACTGCAATGTGGCCTTGGTGTAGAACTTAGTAGAAAAATTACTCATAGTGCACGTTATCTAGTGTTATAAGTTTTTAAATTATTATTGTTATCAATGATAAAATATTGTTTTTTTCTTTCCCTCCATCTCCCCTACCCATACACTGAAAAAAAAAGAGATAGATCTAGAAAGCAAAATCATTAAGTTCGCAAAGCATTACGCTGAGGATCCAAAGGGATAAGACCAAAGCCCTGCCCTCAAGGAGCTGACGGTCAAATGGTGGAAGGACATGTGCACATATGACTAAAACAGAAGGGAGAATTAGACAAGTGCAAAGGAGAGGACCAAATTGCTAGGAGAAATCTGAGGAGAGAGACATCAGTTTCACATGGAGAGAAGAGGACATGGAAGGCTTCGTGAAAGAAGAGATATCAGGTTTGGATGATCAAGTCCACAGCTTTACTAGTGGGGCTGAATCA
Organism: Trichosurus vulpecula; assembly: GCF_011100635.1. Lineage (NCBI taxonomy): Eukaryota > Metazoa > Chordata > Mammalia > Diprotodontia > Phalangeridae > Trichosurus > Trichosurus vulpecula. Next base: position 230,243,749 of record NC_050574.1, read on the forward strand.
GGAGGGAGCACTTTGGGCCCAACCCATAACCCTACAGGCATATCAGCACAAGGTGGGGAATGTAAACAGTTACCATAAAGGATATAAACTATGGGGGAAACCAGTGCCCAAGCGCTGTTGTATTTTGTCTCCTGATTTAGTATATATTCCACCTCCAACCCTAATTTCAACTCATAAAACTAGTTCTCCCCCTGCCGCCATTTCAATCCCACATATTTTGACCCACTGGAAGCTATTTGGTTTTGACCCAATTTGGACCCTACTTCAGGAGAAGATGAGCTTTCCCCTGGCCAGGGGCTTGCCTCCTCACTGGTATAGATAGACACTTCCCTGAACAGGCTTTGCCAGTGTTGTCTGACTCTCTGACAACGGGCTATGAAGACTGTGGAACTACAGTAAAAGTTGGCCTAGACTTCTCCCTTGCAAGGCACATTTCCTGCTATGAGGAAAGCAAATGGATAATATGGGTAGAAGTGGAGGTGAAAAGTCCTAAATCCAGAGCGTTCTCTCTCTCTCTCTCTCTCTCTCTCACTCTCTCCCTCTCTCTCTCTCTATCCCTCGCTCTCTCTCTTTCTCTCTCTCTCTCTCTCTCTCTCTCTCTCTCTCTCCCTCTCTCTGTCTCTCTACGTCGCTCTCTCTCTCTCTCTCCCCCTTTCTCTATCTCCCTCTGTCTCTCCCTCTCTCTCTCTCCTCTCTCTCTCTCTCTCCCCCTTTCTCTCTCTCTCTCTCTCTCTCTCTCTCTCTCTCTCTCTCTCTCTCTCTCTCTCTAGCAAAACCAGGGTCATTAGTCCAATGTAAATTTTTCATGAACTCAATTCCCTAGGGATTCTCCATTGACTAAGAGGCCATAACACTCAATAAATTGGACCACAATGGTTCCCTACTCCTTTGAAATCATAGGTCCATACAAAGGGATAGTGTGTGGACCTTCTAGACCAGTAGTCTGTATACATAATGCTCCTAGTGTCTCTCAGGAATTCATGAATTTAAACATCTATTGGAGCAGAAGATGATGACTTATCTCAATGATATTCTCACATAGCCTCCAGATTCTATCCGGGAGAGTAAATTACTTGAAGCCATCCTCTCACTCATCCTCATCCTGGGTAATATAAATAATAGCTTATGTCCCCCTCTGACTCTGACAGGCTTGGTTTATTTAAATCCATCAGAAAACACATCCTCCCCTATAGTTCTCCTCTGATGTCTCCTCGTATAGAGGTGATCCTGGGTTCTTGAAAGCTATGCCAGCAGGATACAAGCTGTGGCAGGCCCTACTGAGCTGGGAAGGGACAACGATGGTGCGTGAGGTCTGAGGAGCAGCCTAGCTAAGTTAGAAGAGGTATGGCAACAGGTTTGGTTATGATGCTTAAATGCAGGCACTCACAAGGACCACCTACCGTGGCCATGAAGGGCTTTCATCCATGTCATGAGGGAGTAATCACACCGATGGTGTCTCAGATCCTTGAAGGACTGAAGATTCTCTGCACTTCTCCTCTTCACTAACAGTCTTGCCCACCTTGAGATGCTTCCGTCCTAAGGTAGAGAAGGAGAAGGAAACACATTCTTTAAGCTACAGCCATGTGCCAGGCGCTATGATAAGCACTTTCTACACACATCATTTGATCCTCATGAAAACCCTAGGAAGCAGATGCTATTATTAGCCCCATTTTACAGCTGAGGAACTAAGGCAAACAGAGTTTAAGTGACTTGCTCAGGGTCACACAGCTAGTAAGTGTCTGAGGTTGGGCTTGAACTCAGGTCTTCCTGGCTTCAAGACCAGTGCTCTATCTACTGTGCCACCTAGATGCCTCTGCCCTAGGGTCAGCTCTTCTGATTAGTAAGTCCCTCCAAGACAACCTCTTCCCAACGAGCTCCGGCCATGCTCAAGTCTCTCTCTGGTCTTGTTCACCTCTTCAACAACGGGCTAGTCCTTCTACCTTACTCCCCCCTTTTCAAGTTCCCCTTTATGTGTTGTCTTCCTCCACAGAAATATAAGCTCACTGAGGAGATTTACTGTCTTGCTTGTGTGTAGTTGCATTCTTCATATTTAACACAGTTTTGGCACATATCCATCCATTCATCCATCCATCTATTTTTCTATCTATCTTGTTGTTGTTGTTTGTCCTTTTTTCTTGGGAAGTAACAATGACATCATAAGGGTGATGTCTTGACTTGTGCATGAATTGGATTTAAGTGAGGCAGAGCTGCATAAAGTCAGCAGCCTCAGGTTTGTTGGCTTTAAATGAGTATAAATCTATCTATCTGTCTGTCTGTCTGTCTGTCTATCTGTCTATCCATCCATCCATCCATCCATCCATCCAACCATCTATCTGTCTGTCTGTCTATCTGTCTATCCATCCATCCATCCATCCATCCAACCATCTATCTGTCTGTCTGTCTATCTATCTATCTATCTGTCTGTCTGTCCATCCATCTGTCTGTCTGTATAACCTTTCTGTAAGAGTTTGGCCTTGAAATATAAAAATTCAAGAAATACCAAGGAGTTGGTTTTGTCTCCCTTCCCCCAGTAGAATATACAACAGAATTTTTGGGGTCAGGAAGACCTGGGTTCAAATCCCTTTCCAGACATTTGCTGGCCATGTGACCTTGGGCACATCACTTAACCAGCTGCAAAAGGGGGTCCTAGTAGTACCTACCTCACAGGGTTATTGTGTGGATCAAATGAGACAACATGCTTTGCAAACCTAAGAATACTATCATCAGTGTGAGCTGTTATTATCATTTGTGTAAGTGCTCAAAAATATGTGTTGACTGATTGAGCTAAAAAAAAATTTTCAAAAAAGAGATTTTCAGCCAAAGCCTAAAGTGACCAAGTGTTCCCATTCCTATGATTGCTGCGTTATTCTGATGTAGATCCCCATCTGAGAACTGTGTATAGGAGAGTCTAGTGAAACAGCTACGTGATTTAAGCAGTAAAGGGATGGCAGCTGGCTTCTCTCTATTTGTGGTGCCACTACTGTTTGATGCATGTGGAGCTTAGCTCAGGTTATTGTCTGGGCCCAGGGGGTGTTTACGGTGATGTGATTTTTAGCTATGTTCTTCTGTGTTTAACAATGAAAAAAATACATTTTTTAAAATTCCAAGAAACAAGCAAATCAATCTTCCTGAGACACCAGGAGGCGTACAAATTGAATAAGCCAAATTCCTAAAAGGAGATGCCTTTTAATTTTGCAATCCTCCAACAACCTCTGCAAAAATAGACAGAACCAGTACATAGAATGAATCATTGGACTGCAAGGAAGAATAGTGTTGGGGACAAACAGATATTGTTAACTGGAAAGTCACCTTGAAAAATCTGAGACTTGGGGGAAAAAAAGGACTCAAGGCAGGGGGCAGGCAGTGGGAGGAGTGTGTTATTCAACCTAATGAGCAAGCCTAAGTGCCTTATGCCCGAGGAAGTCATAAAGGTATAATGCTGGAGGAATAAGTCATTTCTAGAGATTAGTCATGAAAGAAAATGAAATGATTGCAGTGAACAAGACCTGGAATTTTTCATCGACTATGGCTTTCGTTAGAAATTCATGTTTTAAATGAGTTAAAATAAACCCAGATGAGATGACAATTAAGCTGGAATCTGCAGCATTATTCATACATTTTCTCCTTCTCCAAGGGTGCTGAACAAACCTCTGCATCAGACCCAGCCGTCCTCTCATTTGGAGACAACAATTGATTAGTTTCCATGTTTTTAAAAGCAAACCAACAATGTCCAGGGAACGGATTATTGGTTAGTAACAGCTTGCATTAACATAGTATTCTCTGTACATTACTTTGACTATGAGATAGGTAGCAGCGAGGTGAAGCAGTCAGGAAGATCTCAGTTCAAACCTAGCCTTTGCTACTTACTAGCATGGTGGTCCTGGTCAAGTCACTTAACCTCTGTTTAAGTCTCCTCATTGTAAAATGGGGATAATAATTGCACCCACCTCCCAAGGATTATTGTGAGGATAAAATGAGATATTTGTAAAGTGCTTCGCAAACCTTAAAGTGTTATGTAAATGCTAGCTGTTGCTACTCTTATTAACCCCATGTAACAAGTGTGGAAACTGAGGCCCAGAGAGATTATGGTTCAGTGACTTGCCCATAATTATGAAGCTAGTAACATCGTGGGTGTGTGAGGCTGCATCTGAATTAACATATTCTTGACTCCGGAGTCCAGAAATCTGGAACATTGTACTTCCTCCGGTAAAACAGTGTTGTGTTCTCAAGGCAAGGTGTGTATTTTTGTTCTTTGCTTGTTACTGTTGCTGTTGTCTTACCATTGATCATTTTGCTAAAAGTCCCCATGGTCTTGCCCCAGATCACTTCTGTACCATACTCTCTGTCACGGTCCCCTGACTTCAAAGAAGTCATTATGAAAGTGCCAGTACTTTAAACACTTTGATGTACAGTATTCAAGGCTGTCAACAGTTGGGCACCAAAGACCTTTATAACTAATCTCCCTGCCAGGGGATCTTTACTGTCTTTAGACACTGACTAATAAAAAATTAAAAAGATTATCCTTTTCCTTTGCTAGCATCCCCCGGCAAGCTGGCTTAATGTTCTGACTTTTGATGTTCAAACCACTAGCGTAGATGACCTCCAAGGACCTCAAAGCATTTTTTTTTGTATCCTGTAGCCCCCACAGATAGATTTCGACCTTAGCCCAGGAGCCACAAAGGGAGAGTGTAAACAACGGTTTCTCATTAAACCCTGGTCTAACATTAGGACGGCTGTCCAAAGATTATGTTAAAAGATAACTGAAGTGTTAACCATATTCCTTTGTGTAGTCCAGTCATGACCCTGATTAATGTGTCTGGGTTGGACATGTATTTCTTCAAGTAATGGGTGGTTTTGTTTGGACAATTAGGCAGAGCTGACAAGGAAATTTTCCATCAAACCAAGTCATAAAAAGTACATTATTCAGCATTATTATGAGTTAAGCAGTATTTATTACCTGAACTTTACAATACACCATTATCAATCATTACCTGCCATTAAGGTATGTTAACATGAGATCAAAGAGACCAAACCAAGTTAAACAAACAGGGATATCTGCACGTCTCCTCTAGTGCCATCCATTTAAAGAGAAGCAAGTGCAGCCAAGCTCAAGGGTAGACAATTTGAAATGAATGAAAGATGCAAATCAATTCTGCTGGTGTCACAGGGGCGATACCCACATGGGTATCTTATTAGTTATTCTCTCTGTAAAATAGGAAGGGCTTCCAAGGAATTTTGAAGAAAAATGTTAGATATACAAGTCCAGTCTGAATGAGACCTAGTTAAAATTCATTGCTATATCAATTCTCAGCAGCAGGGTTAGCTCAGAAGTCACTAAAAAAAAAATGGTATCAGCTGAATGGATCTAAAGAGGATACCAGACTTTTTTTTTGCAAAGTTGTAAAATCTGGTGACCCACCCACCTCCTGAACAAACACGATAAACCTCAAAAGTCTGAGGCAAGCTTTAGTGTTTCACTTTAGAACACACTCCTGTCACCACCATTTTCTCTAAAACCAGCATCACCAAGTGTATGAACAGGCACCACTTTGAAATAGTCATCAAATAGCCATTCTTACTCCTTCCCAAATGAATAAGGTCTTTCCCTGTTTAAAACGAAAGGTATTCAATTGATCTTCCTTTATTCTACTCTCACCCAATTCCTACCTTTCTTTCTCTCTTTCTGTCTTTTTCTTCCTTCCTGCCTTTCTTTTTCTTCCTTCCTGCCTTTCTTTCTTTTTCTTCCCTCCTGCCTTTCTTTCTTCCTTCCCTCCTGCCTTTCTTTCTTCCTTCCTTCCTGCCTTTCTTTCTTTCTTCCTTCCTGTCTTTCTTTCTTTCTTCCTTCCTGCCTTTCTTTCTTCCTTCCCTCCTGCCTTTCTTTCTTCCTTCCTTCCTGCCTTTCTTTCTTTCTTCCTTCCTGTCTTTCTTTCTTTCTTCCTTCCTGCCTTTCTTTCTTTCTTCCTTCTTGCCTTTCTTTCTTTCTTTCTTTCTTTCTTTCTTTCTTTCTTTCTTTCTTTCTTTTCCTTCCTTCCTATCTGAGAATATATATATGTATGTAACATAAATATCTATGTATCTATCTATGTATCTATCTATCTATCTATCTATCTACCTATCTATATTTAACATTCAATGAAAGGCTAATGTCTAACATTAACCAAAGATGGACCACCCAATAGTCTACTTAATGTTCAGTGAAAAATAAAACACCAGAAAATGTCTTTTTGAGGATTGACCATCCTTTTCAATTTTGCTTTTCTGGCTGAGGCAGTAAATCAAACTCTGCATACTAGATAGGTAAGGGGGCAGGAGAGGGATGGAATTTTGTGCTTTTCCTTACATTGAACATTAGACAACCTTTCGAACTAATGTTGAACATGAACTGTTAGATATGCATGTATGTGTTTGTGTGCCTATATATGTGTTAATGTGTGTGTACGTGTGTGTGCATGTGTGTGGTGTGTGTGTGTGTGTGTGTGTGTGTAGTTGGTAAAGTATAGTAGATATAAGCCAGTCTTGAAGGTTCAAAACCTGCCTCTTATACTCAGTAGATATATGACCCTAAGAAAGTCACTTACTTCCTCAGAACTCCAGGCATCTCTCTAAGACTATAATTTGCAGAGAAGATGCCAATATGAATTGGCAGAGGGAGTTTCTTCACCTGGGAATTTTCTTTTTTTTTTTCTTTTTTTTTAATTTCAATTAATTAATTAATTTATTTTTAGTTTACCACACACAGTTCTACATAATTTTGAGTTCCAGATTTTCTCCCCTCCCTCCCCCCTCCCTCACCAAGATGGCCTGGAATCTAATATAACTACTATGTATAACTTCACATTGAATTAATTTATACACTAGTCAAGTTGTGGAGAAGAATTATGACCAATGGAATGAATCATGAGAAAGAAGAAACGGAACCAAAAAAAAATACAAAAAAACCAAAAACAAAAACAAAAGAGAAGCAAAATAGGCAAGCATGTAGTGCGCCTCAATCTGTATTCAAACTTCACAGTTCTTTCTCTGGATGAAGATAGCATTCTCCATCGTGAGTTCCCTGGAGTTGTCCTTGTACCTTACGTTGCTGAGAAGAGCGAAGTATGTCAGGGTTGGTCCTCATGGAGTCCATATATCTGTGGTTGTGTACAATGTTCTCCTGGCTCTGCTCCGCTCACTCAGCATTATGTCCTGTAGGTTTTTCCAGGTTGTTACGAAGTCCATATCATCCCCATTTCTTATGGCACAATAGTATTCCATTACCTTCATATACCACAGCTTGTTCAGCCATTCGCCAATTGATGGGCATCCCTTTGATTTTCAATTCTTGGCTACCACAAAAAGAGCCGCTATAAATATCCTTGTACATATGGGTCCTTTTCCCGCTTGTGTGATTTCTTTGGGATACAACCCTAGAAGTGGTAATGCTGGGTCAAAGGGTATGAACCTTTTTATAGCCCTTTGGGCATAGTTCCAAATTGCTCTCCAAAATGGCTGGATCAGCTCACAACTCCACCAGCAATGTAACAATGTTCCAATTTCCCCACATCCTTTCCAGCATTTATCATTTTCCTGTTTTGTAATTTTAGCCAATCTGACAGGAGAGATGTGGCATCTAAGAGTTGTTTTGATTTGCATTTCTCTAATCAGTAGTGATCCAGAGCATTTTTTCATATGCCTATAGATAGCTTTAATTTCTTCCTCTGAAAACTGCCTGTTCATATCCTTTGACCATTTCTCAATTGGGGAATGGCTTGTGTTCCTATATATTTGGCTCAGTTCCCTGTATATTTTAGAAATGAGGCCTTTATCAGAGATACTAGTTGCAAAGATTTTCTCTTCACCTGGGAATTTTCTATACCAATGAAATCATTGGTGCAGTCCCTATTGATATAGACAGACAGACACAGACATAGATATAGATAACAGATACAGACACAGACACAGACATAGAAATAGACACAGATATACCAAACCTTTGAGTTTATCAGTGTAGAGAATTCCTGGTAAGGAATTTCTTCAAAAAATTTAGGCAGTCATCTCCTTTACAAATTATAGTTTTAAAGTTACGTGGAGCACTGAGAGAATAATCCCTTTGCCCAGGGTCCACATAATGAGTGTTTAATGGAGACAGCACTTGGACCCAAGTTTCCCTAATTTTGAAACTAGCTTTATAAATACACTGACATGTTGCCTCTGTCTCTCTTTGTGTGTGTATATACACATACATATACATATAATATGCATATATGTGTTATATGCATACATACATATACCTATGTATATACTAGATCTATGATTTAATTGATATAGGGTACACTCTCAATTTCCAGGTGAAAAATTCCTCTACCAATGTAGGCAAATGTCTCCTTCATAATTTATAATCTAAGATGATTGCCTAGATATTAAGTGACTTGGCAAGGGTCACACGCCAGAATCTACCAGAAGCAGAACTTAATCTAGGTCTTCCTGGTTTGAGGCTGGCTCTATAAGTACTGTGCCATACTGCCTCTATATATACACATATGTAAAGTGACTGAGTACACACACACACACACACACACACACACACACACACACACACATATTCATTCAATAAGCATTTATTAAATGCCTGATATGGGCCAGACCATGTGGTAAGTACTAGAGATAAACAAACACTGTCCCTGCCCTCACAGACCTTACAATTCTATTGATGAGGGGAAGATGAGAACAACATGTGTATGACTAATAAAATTACATGTATAAACACATAAATATACAAACACACAAATATGTTTATATTCATATATATGTAATTTGTGTGTTTATATACATACATATATGTATGTGCATCCACATGAAGAAAATTCAAAGTAAATTCCAGGATAACAATACTAATTAGCATTTTTATAGCACCTTAAGGTTTGCCAAGGGCTATACATACGTTATCTGGTGTGATCTCCAAAACTTTGTGAGATAGATGCTCGTCTTATTCTCATATTAAACATGAGAAAACTGAAGCCTTACAGGTTAAGCTACTTGCCCAGAATCATATACCTAATAAGTGTGTGAGATAGGAATCTCTCCATGTAAGAGGGTACTAGTAACTGAGCTTCAACATAAATCTCATGTAGGAGATGGTCTTAGTAGGAGTTGGTAAGAACTTCTTAAAGCACTGAGCCTGGAGTCAGGAAGATTTGGGTTCAAATCCGACCTCAGACATGTACTGGCTATGTGACCCTGGGCAAGTCACTTAACCCTGTTTGCCTCAGTTTCCTCAACTAAAATGAGCTGGAGAAGGAAATGACAAACCACTCTAGTCTCTTTGCTGAGAAAATCCCAAATCGGGTCATGAAGAGCCAGACACAACTGAAATGACTGAACAACAAAAATGTGCCAGGCATTGTGCTAAGCCCTGGTGAAGTAAAGAAAGGCAAAAAAAAAAAAATAGTCTATGTACCACTATGTACAAATAATCTATATATAGAATAAATTTGAAATGAACAATAGAGGGAAGGCACTAGAATCAAGGGGGAGCTGGAAAGGCTTCCTGTAGAAGGTAGGATTTTAAGCTTGGACTTGAAGGAAGCCAGAGAAACTAGGAAGTGGCGAAAAGGAGGGAAAACATTCTAGGCATGGGGGACAACCTTGGAAAATGTCTGGAGTTGGGAGATGTTCAAGGAACAGCAAGGAGGCTACTGGATCTCTGGGGGTTATGTAAGGAGGTGGAATAGAGATAGGAGTGAGGCATAAGAAGACTGGAAGTTTAAGTGAAGTAGAGTATTCAGAGTTTTTATTGCCACCTGAAAGATTTTATATTTGATCCTGGAGGTGATAGAGAGCTACTGGAATTTATCAAGTAGGAGATGACATAGTCAGACAGGAGCTTTACGAAGATCACTGTGACAGGTGAGTGAAGAATGGTCTGAAGTGTGGAAAGACTTGTGGCAGGGTGATGAGCCAGCAGACTACTGCAGTAGTCAAAGACTCATGCCAGGTTTTGCAGGGAAAGTAATTTTATATGCATATGATTTTACTTTCTCTCTCCTCTCCCCTAGATTGTTGCTGCCTACCAAATATCACATTGCTTCCTTACTCCTTCAGTATGAAGGAAGGACTAGAGCTATAAGACTCTGAGTCTTTGGGGTATGGTTAACTCAGAGTTATATAAAGCAACATAGGGGAGCAATATTAGAAATAACCCAAAAAGCAAGGTTAAAGTTTGAGAAGGGTTCAAAATCACCTTTGCTTTAGTCTTACTAAATGCTCTATATTACTTTAAAATATCTTTTATTTTTTATATAATTTTCATTTCCAAGTATGTCATTTCCCCCTCCATTCCCCAGGGACCTATCCCTTTTCCAAAAGGAAAAAAAAAAAACAAGACAAAACCAACACACGAACCATGTCTGGCAATATATGCAACATTTCACACCCACAGTCCACCACTTCTGCAAAGTATTAAGGGAAGTACATTTTCTCAACTCTTTTCCAGGGTCACATTTAATTATATAACTTTTTAAAAACAATAATTACTTCTGCAACTATGTTCTGGAAGGCTAATGCTAATATTAAAATTTCCATTCATTGCCTGAATGTATAATTAACTCCCTAAAAATAAAATTTAGTCCCAAATAATTCACAAATTGTTGATCAAAAGGTGAAATAACTAAGACTTGACCATTTGACTGCAAAACAGACTCCAGAAACAAGAACCACCCACTACCTAGTTTCCTATTCTTACTTCTGCTACAAAACTCTGAAGAGATACCCTTGGCCAGGGGTGGGGAACCTGTAGCCTCGAGGCCTTTTAGGTCCTCAAGTGCAGTCCTTTGATTGAATCCAAACTTCACTGCATTTGAGGTTCCCCACCCCTGCCCTTGGCTTTCCAATTTGCCCAGAATTCACGGTAAAGCCCTTTAGCAGCTTCCTCCTCCCAACTCCAATGAAGACAATTTAACAGCTGACAGTGAAAGAAGGGACTTGGACATAAACTCGACTCCATGCTGTCCAGGCTTTGTTGGTCTCCACTTTAGTTCTTGATGGGAGAGAAAAACAATGAGAGGATTTCTGTAGCTTTTCTCAAGGAGAGAAGTGGTGGCCTGTGTGGAGAATTAAAAGCAGACCCAAGGCAGGTAAAGTTCAAGTGAGAGCTCTGATAGGCAGCAGGAAGTTATTTGTTCTTTTGCCTTAGATAAAGCTGTAAGTCCCAGAAATGCCCTTAAACATAGGAAGAACAGACAGAGATAACTGCCTGGTATAGTGTCAGGAAGTTAGGGAAGACCACCTTTGTGTGCCCTAAAATAGTCCCCTCTCTATTCAAATGATAGTTATCTCATAGAGCACAAAGCTTTTTCATTTCACAGTTAGGGGGGAGGCTTCAAATGTATTAACTGTATTCCTGGGCAAAGGTAGCAATACATTAGCTTAAATTCAACCTAGATTGTAAATGACTACTACCAAAGCTAAATTTCTAAGGACATGCTTTAACAGGGGGTAGGAGGAAAGAGACCTAAATAAGGAATACAAGGGAACAGATGTTAGAGGGATGTAGTATTTCTTATCATTTCAAAGAGGATCATATATATGTCTGAAAGGTTTGGAACTGCGAGATATAAGGAATCTTCAAAGTAGGAGGCAGAAGAATCAAAGTATATATTTAAGCTCCATAGTAACAGACCCATAAACCAGTGTCCCCATTTTGATATTTTGATCAAAAGCTTCCAGGCCCAATAAATCCGCCTCACAAGAGTAACCAGGAGGCCACAGAGAAGCATGATGGTATAAAGCAAAGTCACGTACATGCTTCCCCTCTATGGTAAAAAGATTACCCACTGGCCTCAAGTCCTTGTTCAGCACTCCTCAATCCTCACGTAGGTCAGCTCTGCTACTGGCAGCTCCTGCTTCACCTTCGGCTGTAGCTGCAGCTGTAGCAGCCTCTGGCTCCAACAGAAGCTGTTTTTAACCATCTGGCTTCTGCGGGGGGTGTAAGGTATGCTGGGGAAAGCACAGGTTCTTTCAATCTGCTTAAGCAAGGGAAGCAAGGTGAAGGGGCCGACAAGCTTACTCCAATCCAACATACAAACAGCATTCAGTTCAGGGGAAAAAGCCAAACTAGTCAAGGGCACTTGTTGACTAAGTGCTAAGGAGCCCATTTTTGGTTACCAACACAAGGGACAGAGGTGCCCATCCCATATGAGGTATGCGGTTGAAGTGACTGTAATAATTGTAGATAAATTGTGGTCTCCCCACATGTGTCTATGGTCAATCTAGCTGTTATTCAGTTGTTTCAATTGTTTCTTACTCTTCACGACTTCATTTGGGTTTTCTTGGCAAAGATACTAGAGAGGTTTGCTATTTCCATCTCCAGCTCATTTTACAGATAAGGAAACTGAGGCAAATAGGTTAAGTGCCTTGCCCAAGGTCACACAGCTAGTAAGAGTCTGAGGTCGGATTTGAACTCATGGAAGATGAGTCTTCCTGACTCCAGGCCTAGCACTCTATCCATTGCACCACCCAATGGTGCAATGGCCTGATGGTCATTCTTGTCAAGTTTCATTTCATTTATATTTGTTTACAACTCTCTCTCACTTTGGGTTACACTTTGCCCCTTTGTATCATGTTATTACAAATCGAGTGCTGCTTCTGAAGTTGGGCCAACCTTGATGCAATCCTACCTCGACATATGGTACTTGTTGTGTGGCTTTCAGCAAGTCATACATGATGTCACCGAGCTTAGTTTCCTGATCAGCAAAATGAGGATAATGATACCCATAGTAACCATGTCACAGGATTGTAAGTGAGGTTGGGCAGCTAGGTGGCACAGTGGAGAGAGTGCTGGGCCTAAAGCCAGGAAGATAAGTCTTCCTGAGTTCAAATCCAGTCTTAGACAGTACCCATATGACCCTGGGCATGTCACTTAACCCTACTTGCCTCAGTTTCCTCATCTGTTAAAAGAGCTGGAGAAGGAAATGGCAAACCACTCCAATATCTCCACCAAGAAAATGCCAAATGAGGTCATGGAGAGTTGGACACAACTGGAAAGAACTGAACGATAAAATAGTGAGGCTAGAGTGAAATAGTGTCGGTAAGGTAATTTGCAAATTTTTATGTGCTACTTAAATTTGGTTATTAGGATGTTTCAACTCTGGTTTTTTGCTTTCTTGGTCTAGTCATCTCAAAAATGCACTAAGAAAGAATTTTCCTTCATTACGGATTTGCCCTGGTGAATTGTCTTTCATTCAGCCTATTACTCATTCAACAAATCCCTTGGGATTGGTTGGAGGTGGAAAAGGAGCTAAGATCAAAATGAGAGAGGTTTAAAAAAAGCGAGGTGGGGGGGACTATAGGAAAATGACCATGTCACTGTATCCTGGTGAGGAAGGGCTAATTCAAAGGAGAGTATGAAACCATGAAAGTTTGATAGCTCTAATGGCTGACTTCAAGCTTTAATTTCTCAATCCATATCTGCAGCTGTTATAATGAGAGGAAATAAGCTGCTGGATGCTTACCTAAAAAAAGTTCACCTTAGCTGCTCATATTCAAATTTTAGAACATCTGCCAGAATACGGTGTCAGAGTTAAAATTTCTCCTCTTCCTCTTGTGGTCATCTTGACTTTGCATGGAACTATTAGGTGAAAATATGTCTTCTGAGAGTTACAGTCTGGAGGATATCTCAGATGTTAAAGAAGCATAAACTTAGCAGTTTGCTTTTGACAGCAGAGAAGGTAAGCTTGTCTTAAGAATGGGCAAAACAGCTGTTGTCATACTACTGCCACTAAGGCCTAGTTATTGGAATGCATGGAAGGTCATTCTTCATTTTCACAATAGAAATCAGGCCTATGCTACAGTAAAGGGGCTTTCAGTCACAGATGAGAAAGAATTTCCTGATGACATGGCCAAAACTGGAGTGGGTTTCCTCAGAAAATGAAAGAATCAACTTCAGAGAGACAGACAGACAGACAGAGATACATAAACATAGAGGGGGAGAGAGAGAGACAGAGAGAGAGAGAGAGAGACAGAGAGAGAGAGACAGAGAGAGAGAGAGAGAGAGAAGCATAGAAAGAGAGACAGAGAGAAGAAGAGACAGAGAGAGACAGACAGAGAGAGACAGAGACAGAGATACAGAGAGATATGCTTGGATGGTTTAGGTCTCACCTAATGGAGAGGGAATGCACATGCCTTCTAATCCTATGATTTTCTCTAGTCTTAGAATCTTCACAATTAGACTCCATCACTATCAAGGGAAAATGACACTGGATTAACTCACTCACACACACACACAATTGAACAGAGATCCTGACTCCACATGGGTACAAGGAAGAGAATAAGCATCTACTACGTGTCAGACACTGTGCTAAATACTTTACAGAGATTATTTCATTTGATTTCACTATGATCCTGTGAGGTAGGTACTGTTATTATCCTCAGTTTTACAGATGAGGAAACTGAGGTAAACAGAGGTTTAGTGATTTGCCCAGGGCCACACATTGAGTAAGTATTTGAGGCTGTATTTGAACATAATCCTCCTGTGCCCTCTCCACCGCACCACCTAACCACCTCTAGGGAACTATCTTGTCTCATTATAGTTAATCTGCCATTGGTGGGATTTAGTGGCAAAAAGCCTTAGTCACATAAATAAGCTTCATGTGGAAGTTGGTGCTTGTCTTAAGTCCTGGAGGAAAAGAAATCCTATGAGACAAAGGGGAGAAGAATTCATTACTTCTAGTGCCTTCGCTCTCTTGACTACTTCTCATTTATCCTGTACCTAGCTCATTTGTACATATTTGTCTGCAAGTTGTCTACCCCATTAGACGGTGAGATTCTTGAGAGCAGGGACTGTCTTTTCCCTTCCTTCATATCTTCCAGTACTTAGCAGGGTGCCTAGCACATAGTGAGTATTTTACAAATGCTGATTGGCTAACTGGCATTCTAGGCACGGAGGACAGCCATGGCAAAGAGAAGGAGACGTGGTGCACTATATGAAGAACAGAGAGGTCAGTTTGGTTGGACTGCAGAGTTTAGAAAGGGGAGTAATGTTCAACAAAGCTGGAAAAACCAGGTTAGGACAATGTTGTGTAGGCTTTTAAAGGGGGGTTTAAATTTTCATTGTAAAGGGGATTTTAAATAGCAGAGTTCATATTTGATTCTACAGGCAATGGGAAGCCACTGGAGTTTAGCCAGTAGGAGAGTGGCATGGTAGGGTCTGCGTTTAAGGGAAATGTCTTTGGCAGCAGCTTGTAAGGATGAACTGGAATGGGAAGTGATGAGGGAGGGACACCCTTGAAGAGGTTGCTTCAATAATGTAGGTGAAAGGTGATGAGGATTTGAATGAAGGTGCTATCTGTGGGAGTAAAGAGAAGGGGTCAAATACAACAGACTTCTTTAGGGCTGGAAAGGACCTAGCTGAACCCTGTTTTTCAGAGAAGGAAACTGAGGCAGAGGTGAAGGAACTTAACCGAGATCAAAGAGACCCTAAGTGTCAGAGCAGGTCATGGATGTGAAAACGTTTTGCCGATCGTAAAGCTCTATACATTTGCAACGAGATGAGTCGAGAGTAACATTGCTATGGTTGTAATGACAAATAGCTTTGGTCACCAGTATATGGTTCAAAATATTATGAGGTAAGTGACAGAGGAGGGCAGCAAGATAGCACAATGCACTGAGTGGTGGGCCTGAATTCAGGAAGACTCATCTTCATGAGTTCAGACACTTACTAGCTGTGTAACCCTGTTTGCCTCAGTGTCCTCATCTGTATAATGAGCTGGTTCTGGAAATGGCAAACTATTGCATTTTCTTTGGCAAGAAAACCCCAAATGGGAACACAAAGAGTTGGACACGACTGGACAGCAACAAAGTGACAGAGTTCTATCATTCTTCTGTACTGTGCTTTGTCTACAAGTCCTATTCCTCATCACCCTCTCCCCACCCCATGTCCACTCTCTGTAGACTGTAAGCTCCTTGAGAGTAGGAACTGTGTTGTTACTCAGCTTTGAATCACTAGTGACTTGTACTTAATAGGAAGCACTTAGTAAACATTTATTATAGGCATGGATGCTCTATTTAGATAAACAGCATTCTTAGGAATAATTTACTGAAAATAAGCAAACGTATTTCCTTTGTGGGAGGAGGGAGGTGAGGGTAAATATTGTCTGACTTGACCCAGTCCATTACATTCCTTATATCTACATGATTTCACCCTCATGGTTTGTTTTAATTGCATGTCATTGCTAGCTCCCTTGTAAAGAGACAGGCCTCTGCCATTCCCACTAATTATCCAAATCACCAGTCACTGTGTGTGGCCTTACCTAAAGCTTTTAACCAAAAGTAATGTCACTAAATCAAAGCGAGTTAGAGGAGTCACTGCTGTAGTGACTCTAATAAGTGCTGTGTGACATTCCTTTCAGAACATTTGGAGAGATTCTTCTTAGGGTTACAATGATTCTTACATGAAAATTCATCAGATAAAAATACACACTGCAAGACTGAGGAGCCAACGTGCAAGCCTTCCTTCCTCCCAGCCACATTATCTGGAACTAAGTTTCGGGTTGGGGCTTGGCTGTGAATTCATTTGGCCACCTTAATCCAAGCCCATCTCCGGTCAACTGGGGAAATGCATCACCTTGTTGACCCAGTCACGGGGCTTCTCCTCTAGCTTCTGTAGTTCCTTAGATCAGGGATTCCTAACTTTTTTTGTGTGTCATCAACTGACCCTTTTGGCAGTCTGGTGGGCCTTTTTAAAAATTTAATTTATTTTTATTTTTAATTATGGGCCTTCTCAGAACAATCTTTTTAAATGCATAAAATAAAAATACATAGGATTACTAAGCAAGCCAATTATATTGAATACAGTTATCTATTTTCTTTAAAAAGTTCAAAGTTAGACAGTAATCCAGGAAAAGAGGCCCTACCTGATGTGAGTCACCAGGACCTGAATCTCCTTATAAACTCTCCTAGGGCCAGGAAGGGCTCATAGCCTGCATTAGAGCCTGAACTTTAATCATGCTGTCTACACTTCTCATTTTTGCCTTTTTCCTGCCCTGCTGTTTGTCCTTACCAGTTATCCTCAAAGATATCCTTGATGATTTGGACTTCTTTAAGGATTATTTCCATCGTTTCTTCTTCACAGAAGAAGAATCCTTGCACTCTACTATATCAATTGCAATTCTTGCAGCATTTCTTCAGGCTGGAAGAAACTGGCTGGTTGGATGAGCCCACAAAGGCCATCATAAGGCAGCCTCGATGTGGGGTCTGAGATATTGCTGACTATTCATTTTTTCCTGGGAAGCCCAAAATTAAAAATAACCCCATAACTTACAGTGTCATCAACTATCCAAGGGGCATGAGTCCTAGGACAGTTGAAAGGATCTTGCGTAAGGCAGCAGAAGTCTGGAGCAGTGTGACACCCCTGAAGTTCCAAAGAGTGTATGTAAAAGACTCTGACATTGAGTTTGCTTTCCTGTATGGAGATCATGGAGATGGCTACCCCTTTGATGGAAAAGGAGAAATCCTAGCTCATGCTTTTGCCCCACATCCTGTCTACCAAGGAACTATCCACTTTGACAATGATGAAGATTGGTCAAATTCTGAAGAAGGAATCAACCTCTTCCTGGTGGCTGTTCATGAAATAGGCCATGCCCTGGGTCTATGACACTCTCAGGATTCTGACTCCATCATGTACCCCATCTATCAATATCAAGAACCAAAACTCTTCAGACTCAGTGATGATGATATAATAGGGATTCAGACTCTTTATTAAGGAAAAAAGAAAATGCCATATCCTGAATATCCTGAAGTTCTAGACTTGATGCACACGATCCTTTTCCATAGAAAGTACAAATTTCTGTGACTCAGGAAGCAAATCAATAACTCCCATGTTACCTTGAGGCTCGTTGGAGCTAAGATCTAAAGTATTGTGAGAGGAATGGCCTAGTTTAGAATTTGAACTCTGAACAACAGAACACAAAAAGGGGTATTTTAAATATGGAACTGCATGCCCACTTTCTATGGTCTTTTTTTAAGTATGTAAATAAATTATACATTATTTCTAAAAAAAAAAAAAGTTCCAAGTTAAGGGCAAGAACTCCTGCCCTGGAAACTATGACATTAAACAATAGTGCTGCAAGGAATTTTGAGATTAAGAGCAACTAAAAAAAAAATTTAAGGTTGAAGAATAGATACTGCTGTTAGCTAATTCCCATTCTCACAATAATCTCATTGTTTTTATTTCTTGTTTTCCTGTGCATACAGTTGTGTAAATATTTATCTCATTTTCCTATGCATAAAGTTAATAAATATTCCTTAGCTAAATATTTTCCCTTTTGGACACTGATGAACTGAAATTCGACATATTTAAAAGTTGTTTTTAGCTAGGGGCAGATAGGTGGCGTGGTGGATAGAGTGTTGGGGCTGGAGTCAAGGAAGACTCATTTTCCCAAGTTCAAATCTGGCCTCAAACATTTGCTAGCTTGTGGCCCTGGGCAAGGTACTTAGCCCTGTTTGCCTCAGTTTCCTCATCCTTAAATGAGCTGAAAAAGGAAATGACAATCTACTCCAAGATTTTTGCCAAGAAAACCCCAAATGGGGTCATGAAGAGTCAAACACCACTGAAATAAATAAACAACAAAATAACATCATTTTCTACTTGTACCAAGAACTTTGGAACAAGTAGAGAAAAATGCATTCAGTTCTTTAGAAATGTTGTTTTAAGCTTCTTTGTACTGTAATATCCAGATCATATGTGGGAGGGTGTGTGTGTGTGTGTGTGTGTGTGTGATTTAGTGATTGTGTTCTCACATGGTCATCCTTCTTTCTCCATTCTTTCCCAGAGTTGCTTATAAGGATATAGTCACTGGCCAATAACTCTTCCTCTGATAATTCACTTCTGTTACTTCTTAATGGAGGTTGCTCTATCACCAGCACTCTGTGGTTCAGGTTCATTGTTGGGACAAAATGAGACACTAGCAAGTCTTTGAATAGTTAACGAAAGGGAATTTAATTTGCCTCAAAACAACAGAGGCATACAACAAGAATACAAAGTAGAATATGGTGATGGACATGACAATTCTTATGGTCTTCAGAAATCCACCAAGTCTGTGGAGCCTAGCTAGATTCCATGTGGCTGGGATTTTTTATGTCCTTGGATAACCAGGAAGTTATATCAGGGAAGCCAGGACCAATCAGGTCATAGGGACAGCTTTGTCTTCCTTTAAGAAAAGCCTATTCATATTGTGAATGGGAGGAAAACCCTGGTCCTATCACATCTACCAAAGCCTCTTGTAAGCAACACCTGAAACCTTTGTTAAAGGCTAGTTAAGAGTACATTCTCTTGAATACCCTAGTCTTGTTCCTAAGCATCTTACATTTATGTCACACTCACACCCACACAAATCAGAATCAAGAAAAAAATGAGGTTTTCCATTAAAGGGAGTGCCAGGATTCTCTATGTAGGGAATTTGGAAAGGAAGATCCATCGATATAAAACAGGAAGCCAAGAAAGGAATCTCTAAAGGTGTAGCAAGGATATGTTACCTTAGAGAATTATATGAGCAACAGAAGATAGGACAGAAGTTAGTTATCCTGGTTGAAGAGAGGTTATAGAATTCAGGTTGGGAGATGCAGGATGCACCCCAAACATGCCTGAATAAATGGTTCTTATGATTCATTGAACCAAAACATCTTTCTGCAATGCACGCTAATCCAAGGGTGCTTAATAAATGCTTGTCGTTGATGGATTGGCCCATCTATAGATGTGCAAAATGATAGTTTATATTATTTTAGTACTAAAAACAAACAAGAAATTCATTAACTTAATCTAGATATTGTATTTTTGTATGCTATTTTCAATTAAATTTTATTTTCTAGCTAATGTAAATTTAGCTTCTTTCCTTCTCACACCCCATCCCATTGGAAAAAGAAGGAAAGAAAAAAAAGTTCCTTTAAACAAATATGCTAGTCAAGCTCAAAAAATTCCTTTCATTAGCCATGTCTAATAAGTATATGTCTCATTCTGTACCCTGAACCTATCAGCTCTCAGTCAGGAACATGAATATTATGCTTCATTATAGGCCCTCTGGAATCATGGACAATCCTTAAGTTGATCAGAGTTTTTATAGTTTCCAAAGTTGTTTGTTTTTATAGCATAGTTGTTATATAAATTATTCTCCAGGTTTTTTTCATTTCATTCTTTGTTAATATATACAAATCTTTAATACTATTCATTTTTATGATATTGATTCTATAGTCTAAATTATTCTTCTAATTCTTATCACTTCACTCCCAGTGTAGAGACTCCTTCAGTAGGTAGAGACTTCTCTCAGTAAGTAAGAAGGGATTGCCTGAAGCAAGCAGTTAAGTCTAAGGATCACATGGCTTCCAAGTGTCAAAGATGAGATCTGAACCTAGATCTTCCTGAATCCAAATCCACCCCCCAATACAAACCAGAAGGGAAGCCTACCCTCCAGAGAAATAAAGCAGCTAAGCCCTGAAGCCTAGTGGAAGCCAGTAGTAAGACGCAGAGACCCAGCACAAAAAGCTTGGGACAGTGCAGGATCAGAGCCCAACTCCCACATAAAAACGCCAAATCACAAAAAAGGCAGAAAACATGAGGAAAAACAAACAAAAAAGTGTTTGACTGTAGAAAGTTGTTATGGTGATAGGGAGGATCAGGCATAAACTTAGAAGATCATAATAGTGCCAAAAAGACTACATGTGAAGCCTCAAAGCAAAATGTCATTTGTTCTCAGGCCCAAAAAGAATTCCTGGAAGAGCTTAAACAGGATTTAAAAAAGCAAATTAGAGAAGTAGGAAAAAATTGGGAAAAGAAATGAGAGTAATACAACAGACTCATGAAAAAGATTCAATAGCATGGAAAAAGATATACAAAAATTTACTGAGGAAAATAACTCCCTAAAAATAGAATTGGCCAATTGGAAAAAGAAATACAAAATCTCACTAAAGAAAATAATTTCTTAAAAATTAGAATTGAAGGAGCCAAGATGGCGGCTGGAAAGCAGGGACCAGCCTGAGCTCCCTGCTGAGCCCCTCCAAAAACCTATAAAAAATGGCTCTGAACCAATTCTAGAACGGCAGAACCCACAGAACAGCAGAGGGAAGCAGGGCTCCAGCCCAGGACAGCCTGGATGGTCTCTGGGTGAGGTCTATCCCGCACGGAGCTGGGAGCTGGGAACGGAGTGGAGCAGAGCCCAGCCTGAGCGACTTGGACCATCCAGACCAGAAGCCGGGCGGAGGGGGCCCTAGCGCCCTGATTCAGTGAGCTGCGGCAGTTACGAGACTTCTCAACCCACAAACACCAAAGACTGCTGAGAAGGTTAGTGGGAAAAGCTGCGGGAGTGGAAGGAGTTCACGGTTCGGCTTCCAGTCCCGGGGGCAGCGGAGGTGGGGCAGCTACGGCTGCTGCTGCTTCCGGCTCCAGGCCCACCTGGTGGGAGGAATTAAGTGGCGGATCAGAGCAGGGGTGCATAGCCTGCCGAAGATCTGAGCCCAGTTCAGGTTGGGAGTCCTTGGGGAAGGAGCAGTGCTGGTGCGGCAGAGCTGGCACCTCCCCCCCAAACGAGGAACGTAGAACTCTGTAGTCTACAAGCAGTCATACCCTGCTGAAAAACTCAAAGGTCAAGTTAGTTGGCTGGGATTATGGCCAGGCAGCGAAAACGCACCGAGATTCAGTCTCAGACTCTGCATTCTTTCTTTGCTGACAAAGAAGACCAAAACATAGAGACAGAAGAAATTAATAAAGTCAAAGAGCCTACAACAGAAACCTCCAAGAAAAACATGAACTGGTCCCAGGCCATGGAAGAGCTCAAAAAGGATTGGGAAAAGCAAGTTAGAGAAGTAGAGGAAAAATTGGGAAGAGAAATGAGAAGGATGCGAGAAAACCATGAAAAACAAGTCAATGACTTGCTAAAGGAGACCCAAAAAAATACTGAAAAATACACTGAAGAAAACAACACCTTAAAAAACAGATTAACTCAAATGGCAAAAGAGCTCCAAAAAGCCAATGAGGAGAAGAATGCCTTGAAAGGCAGAATTAGCCAAATGGAAAAGGAGGTCCAATGGACCACTGAAGAAAATACTACTTTAAAAATTAGATTGGAGCAAGTGGAAGCTAGTGACTTTATGAGAAACCAGGATATTATAAAACAGAACCAAAGGAATGAAAAAATGGAAGACAATGTGAAATATCTCCTTGGAAAAACCACTGACCTGGAAAATAGATCCAGGAGAGATAATTTAAAAATAATTGGACTACCTGAAAGCCACGATCAAAAAAAGAGCCTAGATATCATCTTTCAAGAAATTATGAAGGAGAACTGCCCTGATATTCTAGAGCCACGGGGCAAAATAGAAATTGAAAGAATCCATCGATCGCCTCCTCAAATAGATCCAAAAAAGAAATCTCCTAGGAATATTGTTGCCAAATTCCAGAGCTCCCAGATCAAGGAGAAAATATTGCAAGCAGCCAGAAAGAAACAATTTGAGTATTGTGGAAACCCAATCAGAATAACCCAGGATCTGGCAGCTTCTACATTAAGAGATCGAAGGGCTTGGAATGCGATATTCCAGAGGTCAATGGAGCTAGGATTAAAACCTAGAATCACCTACCCAGCAAAACTGAGTATCATGTTCCAAGGCAAAATATGGATTTTCAATAAAATAGAGGACTTTCAAGCTTTCTCAGTGAAAAGACCAGAACTGAATAGAAAATTTGCCTTTCAAACACAAGAATCAAGAGAAGCATGAAAAGGTAATCAAGAAAAAGAAATTGCAAGGGACTTACTAAAGTTGAACTGTTTTGTTTACATTCCTACATGGAAAGAGGACATGGATGATTCATGAGACCTCAGTATTAGGGTAGCTGAAGGGAATATGCATATATATATATATATATATACATATATATATATATATATGTTTATGTATATATATAAGTGAATGTGTATGTATGTATATATCTATGTGTATATATATGTGTGACACAGGGTGAGTTGAAGATGAAGGGAAGATATCTAAAAGAAATAAAATGAAATTAAGGGATGAGAGAGCATCATACTGAGAGAGGGAGATAGGGAGAGATAGAATGGGGTGGATTATCTCACATAAAGGTGGCAAGAGGAAGCAGTTCTGTGGGAGGAGGGGAGAGGGCAGGTGAGGGGGGAATGAGTGAACCTTGCGCTCATCAGATTTGGCCTGAGGAGGGAATACCATACATACTCAGTTGTGTATCTTACCCCACAGGAAAGAAGAGGGAGGAAGAAAAAAAATAAAAGGGGGGGGATGATGGAGGGGAGGGCAGATGGGGGTGAAGGTAATCAAAAACAAACACTTTGGAAAGGGGACAGGGTCAAGGGAGAAAATTCAATAAAGCGGGATGGGTTGGGAAGGAGCAAAATGTAGTTAGTCTTTCACAACATGAGTATTATGGAAGGGTTATACATAATGATACACATGTGGCCTAGGTTGAATTGCTCGACTTCTTAGGGAGGGTGGGTGGGAAGGGAAGAGGGGAGAGAATTTGGAACTCAAAGTCTTAAAAACAGATGTTCAAAAACAACAACAAAAAAAAGTTTTTGCATGCAACTAAAAAATAAGATACACAGGCAATGGGGCGTAGAAATTTATCTTGCCCTACAAGAAAGGAAGGGAAAAGGAGATGAGAGGGGAGGGGGGTGATAGAGGGGAGGGCTGACTGGGGAACAGGGCAACCAGAATATACGCCATCTTGGAGTGGGGGGGGTAGAAATGGGGAGAAAATTTGTAATTCAAACTATTGTGAAAATCGATGCTGAAAACTAAATATGTCAAATAAATAAATTTAAATTAAAAAAAAAGAAAAAAAATTAAAAAAATAAAAAAATAAAAAAATTAGAATTGAACAAGTAGAAACCAATGACTCTATGAAACATCAAGATATGATAAAAATTTAAAAAGTAAAAAACAAATGGATGAACATATGATTCTCATTCGAAAAACAACTGACCTAGAAACTAGATCCAGGAAAGATATTATAAGAATTATTGGACTACCTGAAAACCAGGATAAAAAAGCCTGGATAACATCTTTCAGGAAATTATCAAAGAAAACTGACCTGATATAGTAGAACCAGAAGGCAAAACAGAAATTGAAAGAATCTGCCAATCACTACCTGAGAGAGATTCCAAAATGAAAACTCTGAGGAACATCATTGCCAAATTCCAGAGCTCACAGATCAAGGAAAAAATATTGTAAGCAGCCAAAAAGGAACATTTCAAATATCATGGAGCTACAGTTAGGATTACACAGGATTTGGCAACTTCCACATTAAAGAACTAGAGGGCTTAGAATATGATATACCAGAAGGCAAAGGAGTTAGGATTACAACCAAGAATCACCTACCCAGCAAAACTGAATATAATATTTCAGGGAAAAAATGGAATGAATGAGTAGAAATAGAAATAATGAAGTAGAGGACTTTCAAGCATTTCAAATTAAAGGATCACAGGTGAATAAAAAATTTGACCTCCAAATGCAAGATTCAATGGAAACATACAAAGGTAAAAAAGAAACAGGGAAGAGAAAACATTAAAAAAATTCTATAAGGTCAAACTGTTTATATTTCTATATGTCAAAGTAATATTTGCAACTACAGAGGGTGTGGATATAAGGTGACTTTAATGGGATGATATCCCAAAAAAGAAAATAAAGGGATGAGAAAGAAAGTTGTACTGGAAGGAGGAGAGAGATTGAATGGGGTAAATTATCCCACAAAAAAAGAGGCATGAAAGAGCTATTATAATGGAGGGAAAGATGGGGGCAGGATGGGCTTAGCTTAAACCTTACTCTCATCAAAATTGGTTCAAAGAGGGAATAACATACACATTCAGTAAGATAGATTTCTATAAGGAAGTAAAAAGGGATAGGGATAATAGAAAAAGGAGGGGGGGACTGATAAAAGGGAAAGTAAATTGGGGAAGGTGTTGATTAGAAGTAAAACACTTGTGAGGAGGGAAAGGGTGGGGGATAAGAGAGAGATGGGGTAAACAAGCAAAAAATAGCATGGAGGGAAATACACAATTAGTTATCATAACTATAAATGTGAATGAGATGAATTCACTCATAAAACAGAACTTGATAGCAGAATGGATTAAAAACCAGAATCCTACAATATGTTGTTAATAAGAAACACATTTGAGGCAGAGAGATACACATAGGGTAAAGGTAAGGGGCTGGAGCAGAATCTACAATGCTTTCATCCTAAAAAACAAGTAGATGGAAGAAAAAATCATAGAAATAATCAATAATTTCATTAAAGAAAATGACAACAATGAGAAAGCATACCAAAATTCATGGGATGTAGCCAAAGCAGTACTCAGGAGAAAATTTATGTCTCTAATTGCTTAATAATATAAAGAAAAAGCAGATCAAGGAATTGGGCATACAACTAGAAAAAAACTAGAAAGAGAGCAAATTAAAAATCCCCAATTAAACGCCAAATTGAAAATCCTGACAATCAAATGGGAGGTGAATACAACTGAAAGTAAGAAAATTATTGAACTAATGAATAAAACTAAAAGGTGGTTTCATGAAAAAACCAATAAAATAGATAAACCATTGGTTAATTTGGTATAAAAAAGGAAAGAAGAAAATCAAATTACTAGTATCAAAACTGAAAGGAGTGAACTCACCACTCATGGTAAGGAAAATAAGATAATTGTTAGGAGCTATTGTACTCAATTATATGCCACTAAATTTGACAATCTAAATGAAATGGATGAATATCTACAAAAAATATAAACTACCCAGATTAACAGAAGAAATAAAATACTTAAATAACCCAGTCTTAGAAAGATAAATTGAACAAGCCATTAATGAACTTCCTAAGAAAAAGTCCCCAGGACCAGATGGATTCACAAATGAATTCTACCAAACATTTAAAGAACAATTAATCCCAATACTATGTAAACTATTTGGAAAAATAGGCAAAGAAAGAATCCTAACAAATTTTTCTTGAGACACAAATTCCTTTTAAGATACCCAAACCAGGAAGAGCCAAAACAGAGAAAGAAAATTATAGAGCAATTTCCCTAATGAATATTGATGCAAAAATTGTAAATAAAATACTAGCAAAGATATTTTAGCAATATATCACCAGCACAATACACTATGACCAGGTGAGATTTATACCAGGAATGCAGGACTTGTTCAATAGTGGGAAAATGATAAGCATAATTGACCATATCAATAACAAAACTGACAGAAGTCATATGATTATCTCAATAGATGCAGAGAAAACCTTTGACAAAATACAGCACCATTTCGTATTAAAAACATAAATGGAGCTTACCTTAAAATGATAATTAATATTTATCTAAAACCATCAGTAAGCATTATCTATAGTGGGGATAAGCTAGAAGCCTTTCCACTATACTCAGGGGTAAAGCAAAGATGCCCATTATCACCTCTATTATTTAATATTGTACTAGAAATATTAGCTGGAGCAATAAGAGAAGAAAAAGAAATTAAAGGAATTAGAATAGGCAATGAGGAAACAATCACTCTTTGCAGATGATATGCTGCTGTTATACTTAGAAAATCCTAGAGAATCAACTAAAACACTACTTGAAATTATTAACAACTTTAGCAAAGTTGTAGGATACAAAATAAACCTGCATAAATCATAAGCATTTCTATATGTTACCGAAAAAGTCCAGCAACAAGAGATAGAAAGAAATTCCATCGAAAATAACTGTAGATGATATAAAATACTTGGGAGTCTACTTGCCAAGACAAACCCAGGAACTGTATGAACACTACTATAAAACACTTTTCACAGAAATAAAGTCAAATCTAAACAATTGGAAAAATATTAATTGCTCATGGGTAGGCTGAGCCAATATAATAAAAATGACAATTCTACCCAAATTAATTTATTTATTCAGTGCCATACCCACCAAACTATCAAAAAATATTTTATAGAGCTAGAAAAAATAATAACAAAATTCATCTGGAAGAACCAAAGCTCAGTGATATCAAGGGAATCAATGAAAAAAAATACAAAAGAAGGTAGCCTAGCCATACCAGATCTCAAAATGTATTATAAAGTGGCAATTATCAAAACCATCTGATGCTGGCTAAGAAATAGAGTGGTGGATCAGTGGAATAGATTAGGTACAAGTTACATTATAGTAAATGACAATAGTAACCTAGTACATGATAAATCCAAAGATCCAAGCTTTTGGAACAAAAACTCATTATTTGACAAAAACTGGTGAGAAAAATGGAGAACAGTATGGCAGAAACTAGGTATAGACCAGCATCTCACAACGTATATCAAGATAAGGTCAAAATGGGTACATGATTTACACATAAAGAGTGACACCACAAGCGAATTAAGAGAGCATGGAATAGTTTATCTGTCAAATTTATGGATAAGGGAAGAATTTAGGACCAAAAAAGATACAGAGATCATTACAAAATATAAAATAGATCATTTTGATTATATAAAATTAAAAAATTTTTGCACAAACAAAACTAATGCAAACAAAATTATAAGGAAAGCAGAAAACTGGGGAAAAATTTCACAACAGGTATCTCTGATAAAGGACTAATTTCTCAAATATATAGAGAACTGAGTAAAATTTATAAAAATACAAGTCATTCCCCAATTGATAAATGGTCAAGGATAGGAACAGGCAGTTTTTAGACAAAGAATTCAAAACTAGCTATAATCATATAAAAATGCTCTAAATCACTATCGATTAGAGGAATGCAAATTAAAACAACTTTATCAGATTGGCTAATATGACAAAAAAAAAGGAAAATGTTGGATATTGGAGGGGATGTGGGAAAACTGGGACACTAATGCGCTGTGAGTTGAATTGTGATCTGATCCAACCATTCTGGAGAGCAATTTGGAACTATGCCCAAAGGGCTATAAAAATGTGCATAAGCTAGGTCTATATCCCAAAGACATCTTAAAAAATGGAAAAGGGCCTATTTGTACAAAAATAGTTAGGGCAGCTCTTTTTGTGTTGGCTAAGAATTGGAAATCAAAGGGATGCCCATCAATTGGGGAATGGCTAAATAAGCTGTGGTAAATTAGTGCAATTTAATTTTATTGTGCTATAAGAAATAGCAAACAGGAGCAGATAGGTGGCGCAGTGAGTAGAGCACCGGCTCTGGAGTCAGGAGGACCTGAGTTCAAATCCGGCTTTAGACACTTGACACATTTATGAGCTGTGTGACCTTGGGCAAGTCATTTAACCCCAAGTGCCCTGCCTTCCCCCTCAAAAAAAAGAAAAGAAAAAAATGGCAAACAGGATGATTTCAGAAAAACCTGAAAAGACTTACATGAACTGATGCAGAATGAAGTGAACACAAGAGTATGTGCACACAGTACCATCAATATTGTTTATTGAAGAACTGTGAATGACTTAGCTATTCTCAGCAATGCAATGATCCAAGAAAATCCCCAAGGACTAATGATGAAGCATACTATCCATCTCCAGAGAAAGAACTGACATTGACTGAATATAGACTGGAGCTTCCTATTTTTCACTTTCTTTTTATTTTCTTTTATTCAAATCTTCTTGTACAAAATGACTAATAAGGAAATGTTTTACATAATTGCACATGTATAACCTGTATCTGATTGCTTATTGTCTCAGGAAGGGGTGAGGGGAGGGAGGAAGGGATAGAATTTGGAACTTACAAAAAGTTTTTTAAAAATTAAAATAAAATAATAACATAAGTAACAATAAGTATCAATAATTACACTTGAACTCAGAAAGTCAGGAAAGTCCCTGAAAGGTGAAAATTCAAAACAGGGAGATTTAAGAGGCATCTTTGATTACTGATTCTTTCACTTAAATATCTATAGCTTTTTCCCTCTAAGAATTCATAATTTATTTTTAAAAATATATTTTTTTAAAAACTGGATATTAATTCATTATTATTTCCTGAAAACATCCTTGGTCTTGCTACCAATTCTAGGTTTGTGGTAATAAATGAGGGAAGCTTTTTTGCCCTCCCTAAGTGCCCCATGGACCAAAAAAAAATGAAATATGCTATGCCAAGTAATGTCTTTGGAAGAAATGTTTGTGATTTGTTGCTATCTGAACAATTCATCCTAATTCTTTATGGATTAACAGCTGCTCACATGGCACTCTTGATTTTCTGATATAATTGTTCTTGAGTTTGGTAGGTAGGTAAGTGTTGTCTCTAAAAAATGGAGAAAAACAAATGAGAACATGCAATGAAAGTTTAGCAACATTAAGATATGTTTCAATGGGTCCCTTATACCACTGTTTTCTCCTGGCCATTTCCCCACCTTGATTAGTAATTTTATACCCTGACAGTAAAATATGAAATACTTTTTAATACTGCTTGGTGGTGAAAGTGATTAGTTTTTATGATGTGTCTCCAGAGATAGATCTTTAGCAGTATACAGAGAGGTTAATTCAGCATAAAATAGCATAATACCTTTCTTATTTCTGTTCATTCATTTAGAAATTATGGGACCAATTCTAGGAAAAAGGCCCACACCATGTCATAGTTACGCAGGCTTTAAAGGTTTGTTCTTTGTTTGGGTTTTTGCTTTATTCAAATGACTTCTCTTTTTCTAGAGAGGGAAAATGTGAATTTACTCAATGCCTGCTCCTAGAACTCTTGGGAAGTGGGGTATTAGATCAGAAAGTCTACCCCACATCAAACCTTGATTACGTCTGTAGATTATAAGATCTCAATTTTTGTATGCCATGGACTCCTTTGGGAACATGGTGAAACTTATGGACTCTTCTTCAAAAAATAAATTTTTAAATATATAAAATAAATGAAACTACAAAAGAAACCAATTTTGTTGAAATGCAGGTATTAAATATTCAAAGTTCCAAGTTCAAAGATCCACCCTGAAATCTGGGGTTTGTGGACCCCACGTTAAGAATCCCTGTTGCCAATGATTTATGTGAACTGAAGAGAGAAGCCCAACCTTGTACTTCTTGTCAGACTTGCTGATTCTTTATGTGTTCCTCCAGCAGTGTGAGACAGGCATCTAAGGGCTCAATGACCCTTTTCTGTGATCTCATATTGTTGGGCTTCTGATGATGTTTTCGTTCCCAATCTTGGTTCAACTAAGAGAAGAATAAAAAGAAATTAAGTTGTGTGCCCAGCATCTCAGCAATAGAGACAGAAAAGGAGCCAGGTCAACAAGCCACATTCATACCAGATCTATGCTCTTGTGAAGTCTCAGTGATAGTCATACCCTACATACACTGCAGCCCTATGACCACTGGCAGACAAGTCTCTGTCAGGAAGGCATGGCAGCCACAACAGGTGACAAAAATGAAGGTAAACTTGAGTTGTGTGGCCACATTCATGACATTTACAATCAGCCCTTACAGAAACTGACACTTGAAATGAGCTTCATTCAAAGCTAATCCTCCAATCAAGTCTCATTTTAATTTGTCATAAACATTTGGCACTCCTGGGTTTCCTTTCATAAAAAGACAAAGTTCCTGCTTCTCACTCCATAAAAATGGCAAGAGCGAGTTAACCTGTAGCTGATGTGGACAAGAAAAGGTTAATAGAAGTTGACTGAAGCATAACTTTCCCACAATTTGAATTTTATAGTGAAATACAAAGCTCTTTAGACTAGATAATTGTTAGTTTTTCTGGGTACTTACCGCATTACCCTACTTAGAAACCTATTAAGAATTAAAAGTAAACATGTCTAGCAAGATCGGCTCCCTAATTAATACCAAGACATGTATGAAAACACTCTTGAATATGAAGCTTCATAATACTGTGCTTGCTTAATAAAAGTTAAATGTTTCTTCAAATGAGAATGTAGGCTAATAAAGATAGCAAAATATGCAAAATGTAGTGATCCATTTGACACACAGAAGTTAGCAATGACAATACAATGCTGCCTACCTGAAATCCAAAGATTAATTTATTCTAACTTCCCTCTTTTGAGCAAACTCCAGCCTTGCTGTTACATAAACAAGCTGAGGTCAGCCTGGACTTGATTGTAGCATAAAAAGTCATTCAATAATTGGATTACTGGTTAAGTGGTCAAAACATGAGGTCACGAACTGGCCCCCCAAAATGCGATTCCATTCTACATCTACCTAAAGAACCCCGTCTTTCATTCAAGGCCAAAGATGAGACCCAAATAAAAAACCATAGCTGATCACATTAATTGGCTAAATCTTGAATCAGCTTTAATCTGTTAATTTTCTGTTAAACCAAGTTATTTTCTTTTTTATTAATAATTTTTTTAATTTTAGTTTACAACACTCAGTTTCATAAGTTTTTGGGTCCCAAATTCTCTCCCTCGTTCTCCTCTCCCCTTCCCCCCAAGATAACATGTAATCCAATGTAGGTTCTACATATACCTTCACATTGAGCTCCATTTTCTTTTTTTTAATAGTGTTTTTTCGAATTATATGTAAAGACAATTTTAACACTTATTTTTACAAAATTTTGAGTTCCAAATTTTTCTCCTTCCCTTCCTCCCCTTTCTTCCTGTGAAAATGATAAGCAATATGATGTAGGTTATATTTGTGCAATTATATAAAACATATTTTCCATATTAATCATATTGTGAAAAAAGAAACAGACCAGAAGGAAAAAAACACACGAAAAATAAAGTGAAAATAGTATGCTTCGATCTGCATTCAGAGTATATCAGTTTTTATTATGGACATGGATAAAATTGTCTATCATGAGTCCTTTGGAATTGTCTTGGATCATTGTGTTGCTGAGAGGAGCTAAATCATTCATAGTTGATCCTCACACAATGTTGCTGTTACTGTGTACAATGTTCCCCTGCTTCTGCTCATTTCACTTTGCATCAGTTCATGTAAAGTCTTTCCAGGTTTTTACTGAAATCTGCCTGTTCATCATTCTTATAGCACTATAGCACTATGTATTCCATTACATTTATATACCACAGCTTGTTCAGCCATTCCCCAATTGATGGGCATCCCCTCAATTTCCAATTTTTGCCACCACAAAAATAGCTGCTACAAATATTTTTGTGCATGTAGGCTCCTTCGCTTTTTTAATAATCTCTTTGGGACACAGACCTAGTAGTGGTATTGCTGGATCAAAAGGTATGCACAGTTTGATTGCCCTTTGCACATAGTTCCAAATTGCTCTACAGAATGTAAGCCAAGTTATTTTCAAAACAAATCAACAGACACCTAGTAAACCAGTTAAAACTGGAATTTAACTTAATCAAGGCAGCTGGGGGTGGGGGGTAGTGTATAGAGAAATGAAGTGAGAGTTAGAGGAACTTAAGTTCAAATCTTGCCTCAGACGCTTACTAACTAATTGTGGCAAGTTACCATGTGCCAACCACAGCAAGTCACTTAACCTCTCTTGCCTAGGTTTCTGCATGTGTAAAATGGCAACGGTAAAATCACCTTCACCTATACTTACTTAACAGTGTGATTGCAAAGATCAACTGAGACCACTTCAGTGAGCATTAACAAAGGCTGATGAGGTACTTGCCATCGGAAGTGGTTTTAGTTTAGTCGGAGTTCCTGCCAGGACTTCAGGGGTACGGTAGAGGTCTCAGAGAGCAGCGTGTCCACTCTGCATCCCCCTGGCTGGTATTATCCTGCTTTGCCATTACCTTCCCCCTTAAGAAATGGATGGTGGGTTAGTCTTTGAAGGGGCTATCTTGCCTGATACTAGAGTTAATACAGATGATGATGCTTTCAGCAAACCAACAGAGGATGAGCTAACATCCACACACTTTGACACAACTATAAAAAAATAGCTATTTTATCCATCTATGCAGTAGTTTGTTATTGTTGTTCAATTGTGTCTGACTCTTTATGACCCCTTTTGGGGGTTTTCTTGGCAAAGATACTGGAGTGATTGGCTATTTCCTTCTCCAGCTCATTTTATAGATGAGAAACTGAGGCAAACAGGGTCAAGTGAATTGCCCAGAGTCACACAGTTATAATAAGTATCTGAGACTGGATTTGAATTCAGGGAGATGTCTTCCTGACGTGAGGGCTGTCACTCTATCCACCGCACCAAAGAGCTGCCCTAAAGTAAGACAGTGGGATAGCAACTTGTCTCACAGTGATTTCTATCTGAACTCCATTAAAAAGTGAGAACAAGATAATGAGAATATCATTATAATAACAAATTCAAATCTCATTTTCAAGTTGACATGGATTTTGTCATTACATTATGCATGTGACAGCTATAGTATATGTTTCCCTTCAAGTTTTCACATAAAAAAGGAAAAATGTATATATCCCAATGGACCTTCCCAAATAGTGAGATGAGAAATGGGAAGTCAACTTAACAAATATTTATTAAGCACCTATGCAAGGTACTGTGCTGGGGGCTGGATAACAAAATTGTCCTTGACCTTGAGGAGCTTATAGGGATAATGTAATGTTGATAACAACCCTATCTTCTCAGTTCTCTGTTTATTTCACAAGCAACTGTGACAAAACTCTAAAAGAATCCCCTTGGATGGGAAGAGAGAGCAGCCAGATAGCTCAGTGGATAGAGCACTGGGTCTGGAGTCAGGAAGACTTGAGTTAAAATCCAGTTTCAGAGACTTACTAGCTGTGTGACCCTGTGCAAATCACTTAACCCTGTTTGCCTCAGTTCCTCATCTGTAAAATAAGCTGAAGGAAAATGGCAAACTACTCCGGCATCTTTGCTGAGAAAACCCCAAATGGGGTTACAAAGAGTTGAATACAACTAAACAACAAACAGCAACAACAAAAAATCCAAGTCCAAAAATGCTTATCACATTCCCAGAAAATGGTTTTCACATCAAAAAGGATCTGGTATATTACTTATTAAAGAAAAACGTATGCAAAAGGAAAAGGAGCTGGTGGTAGAATTGCAGAAAAGGCAACAGATTGGTTCAAATTGTGTGTCAAAGTTCAGTTCAAGTGTCACCTGCTAGCGAAGGCCTTTTCCAGTCTCCAAATTCCTTTGTATTTATTAATAAACTTAAATGTTGTTTCTCCTCTAATGGAACATAAGCTCCTTGAGGGCAGGACCTGTTGTCATTTTTTTTGCCTTTGTGTTCCCAGGACCTAGAACAGTGATTGGCATATGAAGACACTTAACAAAAGCTTTTGAATTGGATTATTGAATTGTCTCATTTCATCGATACATCTAAATGATGCCTTCTAGTCTTTTCTTCATTAAAATGTGAGTGTGAGGACAACAAGAGTTTTGTAGTATCTTTGACAGAGAAATAGCCCTGCCAGTGAGCTGTAACTGTTACAAGGCCACCTAAACAGTGGTGCTGGTTTGTGTTTGTCCTACCTTTGATGGACTTGCCAGTCACTGACAAACTGGAAATGAGTTTCCAGGGAGTGGCATAAGCTTTTCTTTTGGAGAGCTGAAGTGTTTCACAATGTAAAATTGATCCTCACAATACCCATCCCCTTTGGATTAGAGGGAGTTGGATTAGAGAAAGCATCGTGAACTCTGTCTCACCTTCCTGCCTGTGGAGGAGATCTCATCTTGGCTGGACTGGAAACTCAGCCCCAGGTCAGAACCCCAATGGCCACCAGGGAGGAGCAAGGTACTGCTTTCCACAGCATCCATTGCACGGCATTTAGCAACTTGTCAGAATCAGATAGCACACATTACACATGAAATTTGGAGTATAAAAGTGGTATTGTTCAAGAAAGAACCCCTTAGAGCAATAATGACTCGTTCGTCAACATATGGGGCATTCTTTCATGGAGAAGCAAAAGGGACAAAGAAAGAATAAAAGAGAGATTTCCTACCTTCCTTCTGGAAAAAAACAACAATAAGCTCACTCCCAACTTGTTGGCAACTGACACGTCCTACGTAGAAAGGGAGAACAAGCGGGACATGCGTCATGTAATAAGAAAACGATATACCTTGTACCCTTTTGATTGAATGGTGCCTCCAACTTATAATTACGGTGTTGAAAATCTAATGTGTTATTTCAAAAGGGAAATTTAAACAATTTTCTATTAGCAAGGGCTACATCCAGTAGTCTGGAACCTCCTTGAAGTTAATTGCAGCACAGCTCACTAATGAAACTTTCCGTCTATTAAATCTTAACAGGCATAACTATAAAAATGGCGCCAAGCTTTCTACTGCCCTGGAATGTACCAGCCAGCACTTTGTGACTTCTACCCTTTATCTTTGTAATTATTGTAATTATTGCAGAGTTGAAATAGAATCAAGCTACAAGAACACTGGTTTGTTTTTTTTAAAGGCCTGCTTTTGTGTTCCTGAGGTATGGGGTTGGTTGGGGGTAGACTAGATTTAAAGTTGAAAGGCATATCAAATGAGTTTCAATGTTAGAATCCAATTTAGTGGCATGCACTAGTTTGTCCATGATATACACAGTAGGCACTTAATAAGTGCTTTTTAAAGCAGATGAAATCATTCATTTTGTTGTCTTTCCATGAAGACTATGCTCCATCTACTCCCTCCTCAATTCCCTTAAAAGATATGATTATCCCATCCCTAATTCTTGTTTGATGCTTAACTTTGTTAAACTTTGAAGGGAAATTCTTCAGGGTATCATCTATATACTGAAGGGAGATTTTATACTCTGTATTACTGATAAATATACCTAGTATTGATTTTTGTGTGTAACCTATGTAATAACTAAATATGAAAGCTCACTAAAGACTCATTATTAGCTAAAGGATAGTATTGCATGCACAATATGTGGAACTATCTGTTTTTAGACCATTTTAGACCAAATGTCTATGGACATACCTTTTTCTGCTTGCCTTCCCCTTGGCAAAATAGAGACAAAAAGAGAGGAAGTTTACATATAATTTTAGCTTCAAAAACTGGGAATTAAAACATGTTAATTAATTGCATAAAAGCAAGTTTTGCTTACCTTTTAAAATTCTAGCCAGTACCCCAAGGACAAAGTGAACACTTTGAGTAGCTCTCAACGTTGACCTAAGTCACTGATACAATCATCAGTCATTCTCATGTTTTATAGTACATTCTTTATAAAATCAAATAGCAAAAATTACATTGGCTCTAAACTAGTTTGGGAAAAAAATGATAATTTGAGGTAGCACATGTATCTGAAACTTCAACATGATTTGCCTTCTCCCCCTTGGTCTCACTTTTTATCATAATAACCATCATCACCTTCATTATCAACAAAAATTATTGAGTGTCTACTATATGCAAGGCACTGTGCTAGATGCTGTGGGGGTTATTAAGCAATCTAAAAGAGAGTCTCTGCCCTCAAGTGTCTCCCCTCCCCCTGTGGCTGGGAAGATGAGAGATAAACAAAAAATAATTAACTATACTAGTTAGCAGGTGCAAATTGAGAAGTATGGACATTGTACCAAGGAGATCAGGAGAGATAAAGATTGCATTCAATAGTGTAGGGTGCCATGCCAAATTTATTTATGTTAGCCTAGGCATTCTCCAAATACAGGCAGGAACACACCCACTTGGTAAGGTCTCAGTATTATGGTTAGAAAGGTGTCCTTTATCCTGATGTAGGTATTCCCTGTCCCTGGGGAATATGATTTATCAGCAGCGTAACAAAGGCTACTACACAGAAAAGTTATTTCTGCCACCTGCTGTCTCCAAAATGGAAGTCTTAAACATTGCATAAAGCAACTTAAGTCAAACCATTCAATTTATAGATAGGTGAACTCATAGCATCATAGCTGGAAGTACCATAGAGGTCTTATAATCAAAATCCTTTACTTTATAGATGAGGAAACAGAGGTTAAGTGACTTGCCAATGTCATCCAGATAGTATTAGACATAAGATTTCAAATTAGGACTTTCTGACACCTAACCAAGCCCTCTTTCCACTGTACCATTCTCTCTCTGTCTCTCTCTACTCCCCCTCCAAAAACCTCACCTCTATATAGTCAAAACATCTCCTCCAAAAGTATTTTCTCCAACTAATTATGTAACACAAACATAATTTAAGGAAAACATTGCCTCTTTGTCACTTCAGCCACCGAAAATTTTTCAGGGTTTCGTGGCATCCAAAAAGCTTTTAAGCCTTAACCACAGACTTCTCAAATTATAGTTTTCCATTAAAAAAGAAATTAATTACATGCAAATAGTTAATTATATAGGTCGTAAGAAGATGGCAACTTTAGTATGAAACTTGGAGAAAAAAAATAGTTCTAGCTATGACCAAAACTATTAATATCCTGTTGGAGTTGTGAACTGATCCAACCATTTTGGAGAGCAATTTGGAACCATGACCAAAGGGCAACCAAACTGTGTATACCCTTTGATCCAGCAACATCACTACTGGGTCTGTTTTCCAAATTGATCATAAAAAGGGGGAAAGGACCTACATGAGCAAAAATATTTATAGTAGCCCTTTTCCTGGTGGCAAAATGTTGGAAATTGAGGGTATGCCCATCAATTGGGGAGTGGCTGAACAAACTTTGGTATATGAATGTAATAGAACACTATCGTGCTATAAGAAATGATGAACAGGCAGATTTCAGAAAAGCCTGGAAAGACCTATATGAACTGATACAAAGTGAACTGAGCAGAACCAGAAAAACATTGTACACAGTATCAGCAACATTGTGTGATGATCAACTAGGAATGACTCAGCTCTCATCAACACAATGATCCAAGACAAATACAAAGAACTCACAAAGGAAAATGCTATCCATATACAGATAAAGAACTGATGGATTCTGAATGCAGATCAAAGCATATATTTTCACTTACTTTATTCTTTCTCATGGGTTTTTTTTAATCCATTTCTTCTTTCACAACTGTGACTAATACGTAAACATTTTTAACATGATGGTGCATATATAGACTATATCAAACTGCCTGCCATTTTCAGAAGAGGGGAGGGGAGTGAGGGAGGGAGAAAAATTTGGAA
The DNA here is from genome assembly GCF_011100635.1 of Trichosurus vulpecula. Classification (NCBI taxonomy): domain Eukaryota; kingdom Metazoa; phylum Chordata; class Mammalia; order Diprotodontia; family Phalangeridae; genus Trichosurus; species Trichosurus vulpecula. The sequence goes on from NC_050574.1 coordinate 230,281,595, forward strand.
CTCAAAATCTTGTAAAAATGAATGCTAAAAATTTTCTTGACATATAACTGGGGAAAAATAAAATATTATTTAAAAAGAATAAAAGCAGAGAAAAATAAGCAACAACTACAAAAAACCCTACTAATGTCAAAATAATCCAAAACAATGTTTTTCTACCAATATTGTACTCTTTTTGTTTGTTTTGTTAAACTGAATGCTTATATCCAAGAAAATCAATAACAGTAATCAAATTCCCATACATTCCAAAATATTCATAATGGCATTTTTTATAGTTGTAAGAAATTGAAAACAAAGCAGGTACCCATCAGTGGGAGAATGAATGAATAAATTTAAGTATGTGAATAGAACCAGGAGAAAAATATACATAAGAACTCCAAAAGAAGACAACACTACAAGATAATATAATTCAGCTCCAATGTTATGAAGGGATAACTGATGCTAGATCATTAGCCACCTTTCAGTTGAGGGGTGGGAGACTACAGGTGCAGAATCTTACATGCTCTACCAGTCATGATGAAGACAGGTAAGTGGCACAATGGATAGAGCACTAAGCTTGGAGTCAGGATTTGAGTTCAAATCCAGCCTCAGACATTTACTAGTTGTGCGATCCCTGGGCAAAATCATCATCACTGCATATATTAAGCAACTATTATTTGCCAAGCATTGTGCTAAATGTTTTTAAAATATCTCATTTTATGCTCACAACAAACCTGGGAGAGAGATGCTATTATCCCTGTTTTACAATTGAGGAAACTGATACAAACAGATGGAGAGATTTGCCCAAGGTCACACAGCTAGGAAGCATCTGAGGCCAAATTTGAACTCAAGTCTTTCTGACTCTAAGGCTCAGCATGCTCTACTGCATCCTAGCTACCACTTAACATCTGTTTGCCTTGGTTTCCTCAATTATACAATGTGGGAAATAGTAGTACCTATCTCCCAGGATTATTGTGAGGATCAGATAAGATAATATTTGTAAAGCATTTAGCACAATGCCTGGAACAGAGTCGGTACCTAATGAATGCTTGATCCTTCACCCCTTCCCCTTCCTTCATGGTCACTGTATCAGTTGCTTTTGCTTAATCATTTTGTTTTTGTGTTATGAAATAGGGTATTATTCCTTTTTTGGAAGGAGATTATTGGGAACTGAATATGTAGTAAAAATCACTACAGAAGAACCCCAAAGTCACATGCCCATGATCTTATAATAGATATTGTCTATAATAAATTACAATATATACTAGAAGTCAAAACTTCCAATATCATCCTTCTCTATTAATTGGAGGAGAGGAGAGGATCACATAGGATCACAGGTACTAGAAATTCCATTTGTCCAGAGTACTTCCTGATTTTTGACCACTTGAACTTGGCAAACTGTTTTCTAGGGAAGAGCTAGTTTGACAAAAAATGAAAGCTAAGTTGGAATATGATAGTCATAGACTACCTCATAGTGTTTATTAATTTGTCTGTTGCTTTGATCCTGGAGTGCCTTCATGGGTGAAGGCAACCTTCAGCCCTGACAGTTTCTCCTGATCCTACATATTTTCTCTCCCCTCCTCTGATCTCAAATTGGGTAGCCATTTGGTTCCAGACAGAAGCAGTAAGCTCAACTGTAACTTTTAAAACAGCAAATAAAATAAAATAAAAGCTAAGTCATTAAAAGGAATTAATACTATTTTCTGTCAATACTACCTTACCTGTGAAGAGAAGAGAAAGGTTCCTAGAGACAGGAAAGAGGTACTTAGCCACTTTCTCATACATAGGTAGTAGGTCACTGCTATAACCCTCACAGTGGCTCCAAAAGATAATTGAGCCTTTAGCCTCACCAAAAGGACAAGAGGGACCCAGTAGGTGATTTCTGCCCTGGGAATTTTGTGACAGCACAATAAGAAAAAAAAGAAGAAGAAAAATAATAATCTTGGAGAAGTAGAAACAGTAAGGTTCAGATTTCCCATGTTAACCCAATTTTTATTAGGTTATTAAATGATCAAGATTTTCTCTCTTCTCTAATAAAAAGATCCTGAAATTAAAGATGAAAATGAAAGGTTTCCATTTTTCATCCTAAGTTCCCTTTCCTTATTTGCTCTGTTCTAGTCCCTGTCTTAAGACTGGCCCTTGTTGTCTAATCAACATTAAGCCTTTATCCAAATGTATTTTGGGGAGACAGATTGCCTTAAGCCCAGGCCCTTCTATACCTTGAAGAAAGGGTTCCCCAATATGCAATGTAATAGGTGGGGATTCTTAGTTACACTTACGGCAGCTGGACCACAGGGGACTCTAATGCTCCTTGTTGTGCCCAACCAAGCTAATAGCATCTTGAACTGCTAAATGGAGTGTTTCAATTTCTCAAGGTGGAGGATTAGTTTGCTGTAATGCCAGAGCTCCCTCCAGGGAAAAAGTTCCACTGTAGAGCCCGAATGAGTGCACAGATTCCTTGCCTCCTAGCATTGTAGGAGCGGATGTTGACAAGGTAAAGAACCACTACTTTGATGACTTCAGGAAACTTTTACAGATACTTACCAAAAAATTTATTTGCTTAAACAAGAAGATGCCTTGCCCTCTCAACTCCATCCCCAATAATAACCAGGTTCCCAGAAATACTTCTTATAGCGCATACTCTACCTAACTATGATGCCAATTACTCTATGTGATGAAGTAGCTACATCAGCTAAGGCTGTTGGTTAGATGGGCATAATGGTTGGAGGAAAGTGTGTCCAGAAGAGTAGTGACACAGCATTAGGAAGTCCCACTGGTATCCCAAATTGGGGCTACCTTCCTTTGGTGTATAGAAGAGATTGCATTAAGATAAGCTACCTCCCAGAGATTTGCTTATATGCTGCCCTAATGCTGTGAGAGCATGGTTTCACGGATAGAGGGGCATCCTCAGGGCCAGAAAGACCTGGGTTCAAGTCTCACCTCTGACACATATAGGCCATGGGAACCTGGGCAACTCTAAAGGCTCTAGGCAACTCTAAGACCATGAAAAGGAGAGGTGCCAAGCTATCTTTGTAGAGGGAGTTCCCTTCATCTAAGATTTCTCTACACCAAAGAAATCACAGGTCCAGTGCCTATGGGCATCCTGCTCGTGCTGCCAAGAAGACGAAAGCCTGCTTAAATTATAGAGTTCATCTTCAGCCAGCCTTAAGAACTTGGCTATGATAGGAAAAAGTAGTAATGGAGAGGAGCTGAGGATGAAAAACTACATTTGCAGTCATTGGCTACTTGGCACATTCTCCTCAGGTCTGTTGTTCTTGCAGACTTCCTAGGACTGAATGCCCTGCCTTCTCTTTCTAGTTCAGTTCATCAAGTATTTACTAAGAAATAGGCACTGTGTTAGGTTCTGGAAATAGAAAGACAGGAGTGAAAATGGTCCCTGCCCTTGGAGAGCTCATGCTCTTCTGTCTTGGAGTGGCTGTCACAAAAACTTGAAGAGGTCACTAAAGCAGTCTTTTTGGAGTCTCTTGCCCTGGAGCATTTGCTGAATCGTGATGCACACTGATTTTTTTGGAGGATTTTAGAGACTTATATGCAAGAGAATGGATTAGCTGCTCTCTTAAAGATCTCTTGAGGTATTGCTTCTTCCATATGGGATAATACTAGCCTCAGTGCTCCTGCTTGGGCTTTGAAGAGAGAAAAACATCTCCCTTCCCGGTCATCTTTGCTTGAACCAGCCTTTTGCTTGATTTGAAGGAAGAATGTACTCCTGCCAACAACATTTGCTTTCACAAAAGATACCTCACTCAGGCTTCTGTAGAGGTAGAAAAATCAGCGACTTCAGGAATCAAACCACCCTATCTCTCCCATAAGGCTCCTAGGGTCAAAGCCATGGACTTCTTTAACAGACCTAGGGAAGAAATGATCAAAATCTTTCTACATGGTTTGGTATAAATGGGTGATGTACCAACTCACCTTCAGAGGTGAGAAGAACCATGCCATTGGTCCTTCTCTGAGGCTCTACAAGAATCCACCCATGTTTTGAAGTAAGGGGAAAGGAAAGGGGAAACGAAGGTGTTTTTAATTCCAATGACTTAATATTCTATCAAAGTTGATTTAGAGTTCTCATTGACCAATGTGAAATTGGCTTCAAAAAGGTCAATATTACCTGCTGACTAAAGGACTAGAAATAAAGTGGATGCCCTTTATTTGGGGAATCTCTAAATAAACTGGTACATGAACCTAATGTAGTATTACTGTGATGTAAGAAATGAGGCATATGATGAATACAGAGAAGCATGGGGAAATTTAAAATCATCAAAAGTAAAATAGGCAGAATCGGAAAAAATGGTAGACACAACGACCATAACAATGTACATGGAACTAACAACAACAAGGAATCAGAACGTGGTGCTGAGAAATTATAATGCCCCAAAGAAGAGCTATCAAAAGACGCCTCCTTCCTCCTTCTTTTCAGAGGTGAGGGACTCTGTCAAACACTGTGGATAGTATCAGACTTTTACAAAGTCTGACCATCCTGTATATGTCTTGTTCTATATAATTGTTTGTTTGTATGCTGTCTCACTCATTCGATGGTGAGCTCCTTGACAGCAAGAATTGGTTTTTTGCCATTCTTGGTATCTAGGGCCCTTAGATAATGCTTGGTACCTACAGGCACTTTAGAAATCCTTGTTGGCTTGACTTTATTCTTTACAACAAGAGTTGGCTCATTGGGAGGAAGAGAGGGGATACGATGGGAAATAAAAGAGATGTAAAAACAAATTATATCAATAAAACTTTTACAAAAATAAGTATACCAGTTTGATGATGACAGTCGAATAGCTATATGCCAGAAATCAAATTGGAAAATTTTAGAATCCTAACTTAAGGATACACTTTTTACTATCAAAAGGTTGGTCCATTTTTTGGTGAGAGAGAGGCTGCAAGATGTAGCAAGTGAAAAGACTGTTGTAACTAAGCAGCTAAGGTCTCTTGGGTAGGCCCCTAACTGTGCCGGACCTCAGTTTTTCTCTTCTGTAAGGTTAAAAGGGTGATGGACTATCTCTGAAGTTGCTTTTAACTCTAAGATTCTATCATTCTAAATTCTGATTTTAGATGCCGCTTTGGCTATCAGGATGAAGGTGACATAGTACTTTTAATTTACAACTAAATGAGAAATTTACCAAAAGATGAACAGACAATGTGATATTTCTTCTTTCCTTCATATTTCCACTGAAATATACGTTTCCTTGATCAATATGATCAAAAACTTCTTTGTCCAAGAATATATACACGTATATGCATTATATAGACTCTCTCTACATATGCCCACTCTCCTCTATATGCATATATATAATAAGGATATAATATACCTTAATATATGTTATGTGGCTAATATATATAATGCATAAGTTTAATATGCACACATGTGTGTATAAACATGTATATATGTATATACATATTGTGCATACATATACATTTACATATATATCTTGATAAATCTTTAGAAAGCATTTGTAAAACTGACTGCAACATTGAACTCCACCTGTAGTTTATGCATGGCTTTTGTATCCCACTCAAGGAATTCCAGAAATAAATTGCCTAGACCAGATCCTTTGGAGAAGCTGTGACTAAAAACAAACAACCAAACAAAAACCACCAACAAAAAAGTCTATTTGGGAGTTTCTGTTCAATTTTGGTAACTCTGCCGCTACATTCATTCCGTCCTTGGTTCCTTGTTCTTCTTCCATATTTTCCAAGCTCTCCCATGAGTTCTAGCTATACATGGATTTTCTCTCTCTCTCTCTCTCTCTCTCTCTCTCTCTCTCTCTCTCTCTCTCTCTCTCTCTCCCCCTCTCTGTCTCTCTCTCTCTCTCTCTCTCTCTCTCTCTCTCTCTCTCTCTCTCTCTCTCTCTTTCTCTGTCCTTCTCCCTCTCCCTTCTGCCTCTCCCTCTTCCTCCCCCTCTCTCTGTCCCTTTCTCTCTCCTTCTCTCTCACACACACATCCCTCTTTCACTTTACCCTTTGCCCTGGTTTAAATCCACTTGGGTATTGTTTCTAAGATATCTTAAATTGGATATCTTGCTGCCATCAAAATCACGCATAATCTTCTCCACAGTCTTGCTTTCCCATCACACTTGTACATACTACCATCTCTAACCTGCTCCTCCTGCAACTCTTTATTGTCCTCCACTCAATGCTTCCACTCTGACATTGAGAATTGTCATTTTTATGTTTATATGACCTTCCAAATATGTCTCTTCCTCATTCTTCCTTCAGTCATTGATTTTGTCTAGTCTCCTATCTGTCTTCAAACTTCATATTGTATACTGTATATACTCTCTCTGTTGTTGGTCTAGTTCATTTTCAGTGTCACTGATGAAATTGCTTTTCCCATTATTCAAAAGTTCTAAAAATCCCATTCCCTCAATCAGCTGGAAAAATGTTATGGATTTTCCCATGCCCTCTGTCTGCCCCTCACACTGGAAGACTTCCTTTTGCTCTTATCTAGGCAGTATCAACGTACCACTTAGGAGGTTCACCAAATGGGCTTCAAGTCTATTATGATTTCGATATTTTAATAGAAATTTTTAATGGAAAAAAGGTCTAGGGACTAAAATAAAACTCACATACTTTCTTTTTTAAAAAATGTGACTTTATGTTAAAGAGCTTTGTGACCCCTAAAGTGCTATATAAATGCTAGCTATTATTATTATTACAATAGATGGACACATCATAAAGGGATCAGAAAGACTTTCATACTACCACCTCCCTGGATAAGTACGATAAATCCTAATGGTCACATTGAGGTCGGGGTGAGGAAAAGGTTGGATTTGGCTCCTCGACCTTCTTTCCATTAAAAACTCCCACTGAAATATTGAAGTCATGGCAGTGTAGGAGGTAGATACTGCAAATGGATCAGCAAGCAGCCTTTTTAAAGGTCAGCAAGTCTCTCCCTCTCCAATGTCTCAAAAACTCCCATTGAAATGGACAGTTCAAGTCAAAGGATGTGTTGATGGCACCGACAAAGTATCTCTTGGCCTACAAATAGGTATGTGCTCCTTACCATGTGAAAAATGTTCATGAATCAATCCTGATTAGTTTAGCTTCCTGTTATTTTTTTTCACTCCAAGCATGAACTCTATTGCTATAGCCCAGCTAGCTGTTTCACAGCCAGTGTGGTGGTTCATTCTATTTTGGAATGTCTCTGATACGCAATGACATCATCTAAGTCATTATTTTTGACTGCACAATCCAATATTGCCACTTTGGGAGTTAGCGAAAACAGCAAAGTTGTTTCAGAAGTCACATTGCCAATGATTTGTGATTAATGGAACACAGAGTATCTAATGGATCTGATGCCAAGCTAGGAATCAAGAAATCCCGGTTCAAATCTTGCCTCAACTACCAATATTATTACCCTAGATATGGTTATTTAACCTCTCCTATCCCACCTCCACTTCTATAAAGTGATGATAAATAATCTCTATTCTATTTACATAACAAAAACCATTGTCAAGAGTTTAAAAAGATTACATGTATGAAAACATTTAAAAAATAAATGGTACACAAATGTTAGACATTAATATGGGTAAAAGCTAATGACCTTCAGATATACATCACGATAATCCAGGACAAAGTCTGCATTTCTATTAGGAGCTTGTTTATAGATCAGAGAGAAGATTACTGATTTATCTTTCATAAAAATCAAGGCTCAGAGAAGTCTAGATCTAGAAATGCTTTCATGAATCTCGCTGCCTCTGCCTGGGATCTAACTAACCCAGCTCAATGGGAATCTGCTCTTTTTTATTTTTATTTATGTAATATTCTCTTACTCTCTGAAAGTCATTGTCATACTCAAATCTTCCATGTTGTCTATCCATTTTCTCTTATGGTGTCCTGCCCGGAGAGGAAACTCTCCATACAACTGTATCAATAAATTGATATGTTCAACTGTACAAATCTATACAAAGGGAGATTTTTTTAAAATCACTCCAATTCCCTAGAACGTTCAAGGAATGGAGAATTCTGGTTACTTGAATTTTCTGGTCAATTGGAGTTAACTGGGTTAACTAAGTAATCCTTTTAGTTCCCGCTCCCCATAGTTGGAAAGCCTTTAAAAATGTATTAGTCTGCTTTACTATGGCAGGAAATAGGATATAGTGAGCATGACATTCGTGTAAACATTAGAGTTGGATCCCATTGCCTCTAAGTTCCCTTCCAATGTTAGAATTCTTCTATATTATATTATACATATTTCTAAGATCCTATGATTTGGTGGGGGTAAGGGGAGATGACCAGATGCGGACAGGGAAAAAAATCCCAGTGTGATACATAGAGCACAACACTGGACTGGAAGCAGGGAAGACCTGGATTCCGATCCTACCTCCAAACTCAATAGCAGTGTGAACCTCAGTTTCTCTCTCTATAAAATGGTGATGATAATAATAATGATAATTAATAATAATAATGGTAATATCGACCTTATGCAGTTGAAGCTCTAAGGAGATACTGCACACAAAATGCTTTGCAACCTTAAAGCACTGTCTATGTAAGCATCAGTTATTATTCTTATGAAAGGAGTACCATACAGATAAATTCTCAAGTCCAAGAATGTACAGTATTGAAGCATGTTGGTGGGATTCCATTAGTGATTCTTTGGTGGTGAAAACTGCTGCTACATCAGTACTATAAATAACTGTTTCAGGGCAGCTAGTAGTGCAATGCATAGAATGCTGGGCCTCAAGCCAGAAAGACTCCTCTTCCTGAGTTCAAATCTGGCCTCAGACACTTAACTAGCTGTGTGACCCTGGGCAAGTCACTTAACCCTGCTTACCTCAGTTTCTTCATCTGTAAAATGAGCTGGAGAAGGAAATGGCAATTGCTCTAGTGTCTTTGCCAAGAAAACCCCTAATGGGGCTGTGAAGAGTTAGACACAACTGAAAAAAAAATGACTAAACAAAATAACTGTTTAGAAATAAAAGCTGAAAGAATTAAGCTCGGTGTATGCTGAGCTCAAGAAATACCCTGGAAGTTGCTTTTAAAATGAATACCTGACTTGAACTATCTTCCTCACTTTAGATCATAAACTCTTAGAGGGCCAGGAATGTGTCACTTATATCTCTTGTACCAACCCCAGGGCCTTTGCATACAGTTTCTTTAATCTCTATATCTATGATCCTGTGACCTACACATTAAATTGGATCACAGTTAATGGAACATTTGTTGAGATAGAGCTAGAGATAGGCACTGTAATTAATTACATTTTTTAAAAAATCCTCCATATCCTTTTCTGGTGTTGAGACAAAAGAGGCAAAGTTTGAAAATTTCTGTCGAGGTCACAAAATACTCCTTGGATTCTTTCTATTTTTTCCAGCTTTATTTCTGCTAGCAGATGCTTTCTTATGCATCTGACCTTCTGATAAGAGGTCTAACTTCCTCTCTGTAAATCATTAATATGACTAAATATTGGGTAATTAACAAATTGCCATTGAGAAGCATCAAAATCAAGCCTGTGACTTCAACCTTCCTTTCTCAGACAAACACCAGGGAGTCAAACAGTTATATATTCCAAGTTCTTTTATCTTTACTAATGGATTTCCTTAATCTTATTTCTTCCCATTGATTTCCTGGCTTCTGGAGCCTTATCCATTTGATACCTTGGAGAAATCTTGAACTTAAAAAAATAGAAATTCCTTCCATCCTTCCATTCATTCATTCATTCAACAAATATTCATTTAGGACTTGTTTTGTATAAGGCACCACAGCTTCTGACAAAGCATAGGCGAAGCACCAAAATAGGTATTAATAATAAGTAAAGCTGTGTCACTTGTACAACATCCTAGAATTTCATATAAGTAGTACATGTATGCTTTAATCTATTTAGTTGGGGGGAGGGATGGGGAGAAGATATGCAAGATCATAGTTTTAGACATGTAAGGGACTGTGGAGGTCAATTAGTCCAACCCCCTTATTTTTGCAGATGAGGAATTAAATGATTAGCACACAGATAATAAATAACAGAGCTGGGAGCTGAACCTTTTGCCCCAAATCCAGCACTCATTCCACTATACTACGGTACCCCCATGTCATCTGTTAGGAGCTTAGAGTTATCTTGTGCCTAAATCTTCAAGTGCTTTCTTTTTTGCTTCTGAAGTTTGTAGACTTTATGCAAGGCTAGGTAAGTAGGGAGGGACAGAGGAAGGGAAGAAGGAAGGAAGGAAGGAAGGAAGGAAGGAAGGAAGGAAGGAAGGAAGGAAGGAAGGAAGGAAGGAAGGAAGGAAGGAAGAACTTATTAGAAGCCTGTTATATGCCAGGCATAGTGCTAAAAGCTTTACAAATATTATCTCATTTGGTCCTCAGAACATCCTTAAGAGATAGTTGCTATTATCTCCATTTTACAGTTAAGGAGACTGAGGCAGATAGTGATGAAGTGACTTGTCCAGGGTCACACAGCTAGCAATTATCTGAGGACTGATTTCAACTCAGGTGTTCCTGATTCCAGTCCCAGTGCTCCGGGCACTATGGCACCACCTAGCTGGGGGGTGGGCAGGAAGTGGAGAACAAAGCTATGGGAAAGAAAAGGGTCCCCAGATTCCATATCCAGATAGGAGTAAAGAGCAAGGTCAGCCTGAGTCTGCAGTGATCTTGTTTGACAGGATACCTCCCTGACCCTTCAACCTCAATGCACCAGACTATCTCAGCCTTTCCTTTTACTCCCCTCTTTGTGCTTGTATGTGTGTCATTTTCTCTCTGTGCTCCCTTAAACTCCCTCTTGTAATCCCATTGGCTAGAATGACATTCAATAGCAAAGGCAGAGATGATCAATGTTGGGGACATTGGCTGCCAACTGCTCGGACTTTGCAGCTGCTCCACTTGCTAATTCACTTGGAACTCTACGTATGGCTCTGCTCTCTCATCCCAGAGCACAGGATAATATGGAGGAAATTGAGAGAGGACTGCTCTCTGCTCCTGCCCAGGTACTATTTATTTGGAAGTATGTTGTTCAACTGGGGACAAAAAGGAGACAGAGTCAATAAGTAAAACTTTTTTTCTATTTTCAAATGGTTAGCTAATAGGGATGTGTCACTGAGACTGAGAGGCCGTAGACCTGAGCTACCAGGCCTTTTCCATGCCAATTCACATTGCCCTTGAAATCATTAATTAGCTTGTTTTATTCTGTGGAACTGGAGCCTGGGCAAAAGGTTCCTACCTTTTTTCCTACCAAGGGAATATCAAAAGTCTTGTTGGCTAATGTCAGCTACGAGACTCTGTTCCAGCATGGCCTTAAAGCGGAAAAATATCTTACTTGGGTTCTTTGTTTGGAAAACATGAAGATCCCTAGCATTTATTTATTTTTAGTTTTTAAGCTAGGGAGCCAACTTAAGTGTGGAGAGAAGACCATTTAGTATATCTCAGACCATAGATTCACAGAGCCAGAAGGAACTAGAAAGATCGTCCAGTACAAACTGCATTTTATAGATGAGAGTAGTTAAGGTTGGAAATCAAAATGACTTGTGCTTGCCACACATTGGTAGAAAGACCTAGATCAGAACACAGGTCTCCTAACTCTCCCAGCGACTGCCATCTGCTCTACAATACACTGAATGCTTGGAAAAGTATTGCCTGCAATCATGACAAAACTGGCAATTTTGAACCAATCTATCTATGCAGGAGAATATGAAAATTAGAATAATACGATATACATTTTTTTGGTTGCTAACGCAACAAACCTTTATTCAGGACACTATGCAGAGCACAGTGCTGAGTATTTAGGTTAAGACAAGATCCCTATTTTTATGGACCTTGTAATTTGGAGCAGGAGGATGGGGTGGGGAGTTTGGGGGGAACTGATCTGTGATTATAACCTCATGGGGGATTTCTGGCATGGAAACTCCTACTAGGGCAAATAGGAAAGTCAGCTGTGACTTTTATTCTTTGAGGTTTTTTGGGGGGGGGAGGGGCACAACTTACTTGCCCATAGTCCTGTAGCTAGTGTATGTCAGAGGCAGGACTTGAACTTGGGTCTTCCTGATTCCAAGGCTAGTCCTCTATCTGCTATGCATTACTGCTTCTCACCTATCCAATACTTCAAACTTCAGAGTCTCTGGGGAAAAAAAACAACATTTTAGAGTCTCTGGAGAGAATATGAGGCACCAAATGCATGAACTCAAAAGGCAATGTGGCACAGTGGATAGAAGACAAAAAGATCTGGATTCAAGTCCTGCTTTCCTACTTATTCTCTGTGAGACCATGGACATGTGTTCACCAAGCAATTCTCTAAATCTATGGAGGGTGTTTCCTTATGAGAGCGAAATCACAGAAGCAGACCCAAGACATATCTAAAATAAACTTGCACGTGAATGTATTAAGTCAATAAGATGTCATCCAGAAGAGAAATAAATAGGTCTCTTCTCAGGGCATTAAACTATTCTCTTTTCTTAAAGCTTTGAAAGATTGCTAGGAATAAAAGCAAAGGTGGTTTTTGTTTAATATCTAAAACAAAACACCTTGACTTTATCCTTTTTAGATTCCCCCTATTTATCAGGCTGACATTTTGAAATTTGGGTTGGCTTTGAAAATAGCTTATCCAATGAAATGGCCCCGTGTTTGACCAATGCCTTTTGTGAGAGTTGTGACTCTTGCTTGCATTGTTCTGTTTTGCAGCAGAATTACCATTGCTATTTTTAAATCACTAACCACAGTTCTGTCAGCTCTGAACCCATCTCGCTCCTGGTTCTGCTGGCTTCAGACGCCGTTTCAATTGTACTGATGACCAGCTCCCATGTGTAATATTTTTATGGCTTCTCATCTATTTATAATTGCTCCTTGAAAACTAGAAAATTGTGTTTGTGCCCTACTTCTCCAACCCCCCTCCCCACCCCAATCTACATTACCCCTCTGACTGAAGTAATAACCTGTCATGCTTAAACAATTAGTGTAATGCAGAGGACACTCGGGCCTACTGCACACTGCTAATGGAACACCAAATGTGGCTTAAGGAAGTCAGATGAAAATATGTTTTACATAGTCCAGCCCTACATACCAGCAAGTGATCTTTGCACACACATTACTGAAACAGAAAATTCATGCCTGATGCTTCTCTGCCTGGTTATGGCAGATTTTTCTCTTTCTGGGTACCAAGACTCAATGGTTTTCTAAGGTATAAATATAACTAATACATTGTCTTCATTATTGCAGTCGTGATGCAATGCCACTTGGTGTATAGCACATTTGGATTTCTGAATCTTGCTAGCTTCCAGGCTAGCACTAAAGATCAGAGGAACTGTCATCCCCCTGTTTGTCATCTAAAGAGTTGTTTTATTTGGTTAACATTCAACAAGTAGCATTTTTTAAATTAACACTTCTGTGCAAAGTCTTTGGTTTTCTGGTCTCCCTTTCTCATTCTAACCTGTACTTAAGAGAAAAACTACCTAAGATACCAGATTTCTATCCTTGACTTCAATTATTACAGAGTGGGGTGTGTGTGTGTGCACACGCGCGTGTGTGTTGCTTTTGAAATTAAAGCAAAGTTATATGAAAAGTCAGAAAGGTTAAAGTAAACTGTCTCAAAACATATACATTCCTAATCAGAATCTTTCAGCAACAGAACTACCTCACAGACCCACCAAGTATGAAACTGACTTGCTCTCATTTATTTCCATTGATTTTTTCATCTTTCCTAGGATTTTTGTTAGCTTCCAGGAGATTTTCCTCTACTCTAAGTGGGGAATTCAGCAGCAAGGTAAACTGACCTTACATAATTATTTCCTCAGATGATATTCATGAAGCAGTTACAGTGAAATGAAACCAAGTCACACAACTGGTCAAAAATGTCTTCTGTGAGTCTTCTTGGGAGCTATGTATATAGACTCAAAAAGCAAATGCTTTTTATAATTCCTAATGGGGAGGAGAGAAAAACAAATACTGAAGAAAAAAGGATGTAGTTTAGACAATGAAAAGATCACCTTGTCTTTCATCGTATCTGGAAATTTTGGATTTTCTCTCTCCTTTGCTGGGCAACCCACAGAGGTAGATATATTGAGAGCCATAATTTTACAAGTGGGCCTCCCCACCTGCAGGGATAACCTTGGACATAACCCTGGGTAGTTTTCTGCAGCAGATACTTGCATTTACATCAAGAAGAATGAGCATAAGATCTTTTACCTGTCATTGGGCCATTTACTTTTAATTGTAGTCATATATTCACAGACAAGTGTGAGATGCTGAATAAGTGAACTAAGAGGGATGGTAGGGGAAAGGAATATGAAGAAGCAACTTACAAGGAAAGATATGCAAGGGTTTTCACCAAACAGTGTTTTTCAAATGCAAAAAGAAAGAGGTTAGTTACAAGTGACTAAGGGACCCAATTTGGAAGAGAGTTGAAGACTCATCTATTTATATTTATATTCCATGAAAGGTCAAAAGACAATATCCAATATCCCATAGGATGTCTACATTTCTTTTCTAGTCTGCTAGTAATGATTTCCATGACTCTGATTAAGGAAAGAAATAATTTGGGGGAGAGGGAAAAAAGCCTTTGTTCTAGATATGGATATGCATATGGATATAGATAAGGATATGGATATAGGGAGGTGTTGTGGTATAGAATAATCAGAGGGCCTGGATTTGAACCCTGCCTCCAACACTGTACCTTTGTGACCTCAGGCAAATCCTTTAACCACTCTGGGCTCATTTTCTTCATCTGTCAAATGAAAGTGTTGGATCAGATGACCTTTGAGATCCCTTTCAATTCTGGATTTGTTATCCTATGACACACACACACATACACACATGTGTGTGTGTGTATATATATATATGTATATATATATATATACACGTATACATATATATATGTATACACGCACACACACATATATGTGTGTGTGTGTATATATATATATATATACACACACACACACACACATATGGGTGTATATTTCCATTGGACTAAAGAATATTTGGTTCTCTCAAAATTAAAATAGGCTAGAACTATGCTTAGATTTTCCAGCACAAGCAGTAAAAATGGTAATAATCAGGTGAATTTGAATAATATTCATTGTTGTTGTTCAGTCATTTCCAACTCTTCGTGACCCCATTCGGGGTTTTCTTGGCAAATATACCATTTTCTTCTCCAGCTTATTTTACAGATGAGGAAACTGAGGCAAAAGGAATTAAGTGCCTCGCCAAGGGTCACACAGCTAGTAAGTGTCTTAAAGCCAGATTTGAACTCACAAAGATGAGTCTTCCTGACTTCAGGTCTAGCACTCTATGCATTGTTCTAATTAGTTGCCCCATGGATAATATATTAAGCCAATCTGGATTTTCCAGAGCTCCCAAGACACTTTTTCCCCAATAATCTGAATTGTTCAGCCCAAAATCTGGATTTCTGGGGCCTCGTTTTTCTAGATGATTATTTTTTTTTTTGCTTCTCTGGCCTGTAGGTGTTATTAAGAGCATTATTTTAAAAATATTACTAGTAATACAATTTAACAAGCTTTCTGGCCTTCCTGGGAAGCTAGAACTTTTCCAAACTCATTTATTCCATTAGTATGTATTTTCAACCACTTCACTGACCAACTGCCCATAAAAGCAGAGCTCTGAGGGCAACTGCATTTGATGGTTCCTAGTGAACTAGGTATGCTGCCCCATCCAATAATGTTAGAATGATGAATATTATGAATGCTTTCAGTGGTCCGTAACTCACGAATTCTCTCATTACCTTACCAGTGGTAGAGGCAGGTGTTCTGAAGTTAGCACCCTGGGATACATTAGAAATGATGTAGGGAATTAGTCATTAGTCCTCATAAGGTCTTTTTTTTTCCACTGTAGTGATAAGACAGGGTTTAACACAGAGCTGCAGCGTTAGCTCAAGACATTTCATTGAAGCTTAGGCAGTGTCTAATGAGTGAATATTCAATCCAGCTATGAGTTCACAAGGGATGTGAGATTTTCCTTTCTCCCCTTATCTCCATCACAGAGAAAATTGCCCCAAAAGTCCTCCAGTATATGTCTCCAGGGAATAAGATGTGACTATTCTGGGTAAGAGGATTCAATGTTGTTGAAACATATATCTTCAGGTACAGCTTTGCTGTATGTAGCCTATGTATTTGTAAACACCCTGGAATCTGCTTAGTTTATATTTTGCATTTTTAATACTTTAAAATGGTAAATAAAAACAACTGAAAATCATCTCTCTGAAATGAACTGGATGTCATGGTACTAAGAGAATACTGAGACACAAAGTCAGTTTCCTCTCAGTGGTGATAAAGGAGGAAGTGACTTTTGGAACCTCTAAAGTGTATTTGGCAATACTAAAATAAGGTCTAGTGGGAATGAACAAACCTCCATCCTTAGTTCAGTTTACTGCAAATCACTTCAATTCAGCTCCATTCAACTAGAAGTTATTAAATGCCTGTATATACAAGCAGTGGTGGAATTCAGCCGGTTCGCACCCAGTTTGGTAGAACAAGGACCTAATTTTAGGTTGAGTTCTGCTAACCTGATTGTTAGTGGGGGCAGGGCGGCGCCTCAGCTCTGTTCCCTGGAGAACCGGTTGTCAATTCATTTGAATCCCACCATTGTATACAAGACATTCATTCATTAAACGAACAGCTGTAATATTTATTTGGCACTTACTTTGTGCAGGGAAGTGGGCTGGGTACTGGAGATACAAAGATCAAAAAAAAAATCGGCTGTTTCTGCCCTCAGGAGATACAAAAATGCCTGAGAGAGTCCCTCCTTCTTCAC
This sequence comes from Trichosurus vulpecula, assembly GCF_011100635.1. Lineage (NCBI taxonomy): Eukaryota > Metazoa > Chordata > Mammalia > Diprotodontia > Phalangeridae > Trichosurus > Trichosurus vulpecula. The sequence continues at coordinate 230,298,278 of NC_050574.1, forward strand.
AAGTCATTTGTAATCCAGTAGATCTTCAGTCATTCAGATTAGGGAAAGGTAATAATTGTCTCTAGATAGGAAATTAAAGGAGAGAAGAGATGTGACTTTCTTACAGGGACAGAAATAGTTCCAAGTAGAACCTGGATTGTTCCTAACTTCTAAATCACCGCTTTGAGAATCAATTAGCTTACAAGGAGTAAACTTATGAGGTAGATTCTCATCTAAATTAAATCCAAATTCATATCTTCAGCTGAATCTGACGTTCACTTATTACCCTAGGAAGGTTTGAGTAGAGCCGGTGAGACTGCCGGAAACACTACAAAACATTAGTTTCCTTTTCTATTCTATTCCTGAATTACTCTGGGGCAGGAGGAGGAGAGGGAGAAAGAAAGTGAAAGGGCAGGGAGAGGGAGAGGGAGGGGATTCATCTGTTCTAGAATTACTTGGCTGATGGAACAGGGTTCTGGAATCATAGGAAGTGAAGAAAGCCTGAATTCTGAAAGGTACAGGCATAGCTCCATTAAACTCATCCCTAACCCTTGGCAAAATGAAGAGTCATTTTAAAGGCAAAATATATGAGGATTGATTTTTTTTAATGCATTAAACATGCTTCTATTGATGAGGAGATGCTAAAAAGTATTTAGGGAAAATAAAAAGCCACTGATAGCTCCCTAGAGAATGAAAGCCTTCAAGGAATCCCCGATGCCTAACACATACACCTGACCCCCCAGCCTGACTTTCAAGGTCTTCCAAATAGGACCTCGCCCTACCAGTACAATTTTATTTCCCTCTTCTTCCCAGATGACCTCTTTGTGCCAGGCAGTTGGATTATTTCCCTATTGTGCCCCACCACGGCCACACACACAATGTCCTACCCCTACTCTACCCTCTTCTTGAAATGCCCTCCTTCCTTCCCCCATGCCCCCTTCTGTTCATCCTTTAAGGTTGAGCTCAGGTTTCCATCTTTTCCAACAAGTCTTCTTGGACCACCTCAACTACTGCTGACCCCTCCCTTCTCTGAATTTCTACAGGGCTTTAGAGTTGCTACCGTATAATTTAGACCTCACTGTTTTATTATGTATGTCTTACTGGATTGATTGCATAGTAAGATATAGAACTGGAAAGCACCTTGGAAGTCATCTAGTCTGGGGCTCCTTCCTTTTACAAATGAAAAAAAAAACTAACAGCTTTAAATGACTTGTCCAAGGTCACACAGGTCATTACAGAGGTTAGATTGGAACCCAGTTTCTACAACTCCAAATCCAGTACTCTTTCCACTATTCCACATTCCCTCTGGTTCTTTACATGTACCTAACATAGGAACGGAAATCTAATAGGCACTCAAATACAGAATCATAGAATTAGAATGTTCTTTTGTTATCATTCAGTCATTTTCCAGGCACGTCCAATTCTTCATGACACCATTTGGGGTTTTCTTGGCAAAGATACTGGAGTGGTTTTTGCCATTTTCTTCTCTGGCTCACTTTCACAGATAATAAACTGAGGCAAACAGGGTAAAGTGACATGCCCAGGGTCACACAGCTAGTAAATGTCTGAGGCCAGATTTGATCTCAAGAAGATGAGTCGTCCTGCTCCAGGCCCGGCACTCTATCCACTATGCCATCTAGCTGCCCCAGAAAGGACTTTAGAGGTCAGCTAATCCAACTTCTTCATGAAGAAACTGAGACTCCAATTCTTCGTTGATTTTAATTAACCTTATTAAGTTGTGAACTTCAAGAAGACAGGGACCATGTCAGATCTAAACTTTGTATCACCTCATGGCTAGTGCAATGTTCTGTTTACAGTAGGTGCTTAAAGCAGGAATAAACAAATCCGTTAACCAATGCCTTTTCTAGCTATTTCTGTGAGTACTGTCTCTGTGACTATGAGCTTCCACCTGACAGAGGCAGTGTCCAATGAGCTCATTCCACACCTCATCACAAGCATAATGCCACATGCAGTTAGGTGCTACTGTTTATTAAAGGCAAAACTAATCTGTGGGAAAATTTTCATATGTATATTAAACTTATTAATCAACTAATCAGCAAACATGTATTAAGAATCTACAACAGGGCAGATATTTTGCTAGTTGCCAGGGATGCAAAAAGTCCCCATGTGGAAGGAGCTCATATTCAGTCCCAGAGAATCCACACCCACGCAAAATACACACACAGTAAGCACATAAAAAGAAGGGGAGGAGTTCTTCTATCTCCACTGGAGAGGCAACAAGGTCCAGTGGGGAGCATGCTAGCTTTGAAGTCAGGAAAACCCACCGCCGACAAGTGCTAGCTATGTGACCGTGGGCAAGATACCTAACTTCCCTCGGTGTCAATTCCTCACCTGCAAAATGGAGGTGATAATAATACCTGTAGTACCTACCTCACGCTGTTGTCATGAGGCTCAAATAACATTTGGAAAGTACTTGGTGAATTTTAAAGTATTTCTCTAAATAGTTTTTTATAATTATTCCATTTAGAGAAAACTATACCACAAAAACATTTTCTTTTTCTGACTTCTTTGGTGTTCAAACACTGAACTCAGGCTAGATGGTTTTGCTCCTTTAATAGAAAACAAAGTAATATGTATGAGTATATACATATATATACATACACATGTACTTGCACACACACATATATATACACACATATATTCATGTATATGCATTTGTATATATATACATACATATACACAGTGTCCCAAAAGTCTTAATGCAGTTTGAAGCTTTTAAAGCTTCAAATTGCACTAAGACTTTTGGGACACCCTGTATCTACAAATTATGTAATAGGTTATATAATGTCTATAAATATATTTACACATACTATGTTTACATCTGAATATATTACACATAAATACGTATGCATTATATGTAGTATATTACCTACATTATTAAATGTTTATGTGCCTACTATATAAGATATATACATATATGTATGTATATGTAGAAGCATACTATTTCTCTGTGAGTATATTATTTCTGTGTGTGTGTGTGCGTGTGTGTATGTGTGTATAAATACGAAGAGACATGATAAGAAAGGGCACGTGAGAGGGGTCACTACGGGAAGGCGGCAAGTCCCGAAAAGCTACAAACTCCACAAATAACAAACCTCTCCTTGTGTGGTTCGCCCTGCTCGTGGCCTGGAGGGACGCTCCATTCTGAAACCTCTCTATTGTTCGTTCATTCAGAAATCATCCCCATTTCCTTCGCTCTCCCTCCCCTGCCCAAGCCCATTTGGTCACCCTATTTTACGTTACCTTTGCCGCCGCACCGAGTGTGGGGAGCATAAGAACTTGTATCCGTGTTGATTTAATGTAAAACAGCCTTTATAAAGCCTAATGCTTTGGGGAGACAGTGTGAGCCAGGATATGTCAGAATTTTCACCAGTGGTTGTGAGTGTCAGCATAGAACAAGACTAGTTCCTCCAGCTATTATCCTATCGAAACCAAAAATGGTCTAGTCCTTTTAAGTTACATATAATGATTTTATAGCTTTTTAACAAGAGGAACAACACTGGTTAGATTTTTTTTTTTAACAAGGGAAGCAGGATTGGCGATTTTTTTTTAACAACCTGAATTCCCTTAGTTCTTCCTTGATTTAAGCCACGGTCTGTACTACAAATAGAAAAGATTATAAGCCTCTAAGTCAGTCGTGGTTTTGCTAAAACTCTCTTAAGTAATGATGATCCCACATTATTTAGACAAGTCAGGGGTCAATATGGCCTTATTTGCCTATGCTTTTCATTAGGAACAGCCTTTCTCCTACTCCTCAAATACACGGAGGATTCATGCTTCACTTCTGCATGTATTAAGAATGCAGCCATAGCAACTCCTAGCATTAATGAACTATTTGCTTATGCAGTAATAATTAACTTCCATTACATTACTTTGTGTGATTACTTTCTTAATTGCCTGAATTATGCATCCATTTAATATTTAATAACCATTCTCAGAAATCAGACACTGGTAAAAAACAAATTGCTCACAGTTTCCTCGCAATAATTAAGCTCACAAGAATAAATGAAACCTTTTAAAAAGGAATGCCTTGTGATTATTTCCTTGCATATAGAACAAGATCCTAAATTAGCTATTTATTAAATCTAAATTTAAGTCCAAATAGTACATTTTTCACTTTCGCCTGGGGAAATCAACCTGTACAGTACCTGATATCAACAACAGAATTAAACGTCTTCCATTTTCTGTGGGAGTCACAAATGGCATTAATGTTTATAACTGTGAAAAATTCAGAAGTCCTAGAAACATTATGTAGGTATGTTAAAAATATATCACATATAATACATAAATACAAATGTGTACATGTGTACGTATGGGTTATGTATGTGTGTAATACATGTGTGCATCCATAGGTAAAACATTTATTTTATTTTGGCATCTCCTTTGCCTGAGATAAGTTGTTCAGTTAGTGATTAAAGTATTATGAAGTGAGATCAATACCTTTCCATTAGGATGAATTATTCTGACCAACACTCTACCTCCCTCATGCTCCGCCCCCCCATTCCCAACACACATCTCCAAGCTCCCTCTAACAGTGAATCTTCAGCCTGCGCAATCTGTTCTGTACAAAGCAGAAGGAAATTCATGGTAATTGACCAGAATGCGTTTACAATCCAACCTAGGCAGTGTGATCTCCTTGCTTTTTTTGGTTTTGTTTTGTTTTGTCAGCTCTAGCTCCAGAAACCCTGCGCCCTACTCTTGGCACCCAAGCAAAGCCACATGCTGATTTGCAAAGTGATAATGCCATTATCTTATCGGATATCAACTTCAGTTCCCACTGGTTTGCTAAGTCATCACTGTCTTAACAAATAAAATGTGTTACCACTTTATCGCAGGTTTTCTTGGCGAATAGATTCTATTGAATCTGGACAAGACAGCTATTTTTTTTCCTAGGGCTGCATCTGCAAAATTGTTCTGCCATTCCACATTGATTATGGCAGCCATGTACAGATGTGTTTATCTGAACCATAACCATGTTAGACTTAAGCTACAGGGACACTGGAATGTTATTTACCCACAGTTAGCCTGTGCATACATAATGCACAAAAAATAGTGTGTGCCGCACATACACATACACAAAGGAATGAGGTGGGTGGGGATTTTCACAAGGGTTTGTTGTTGTTGATATATTTTGTTTTGTTCTGTTTTACCAAATAAGACAGTCTAGAAAAATAGAGGCAGTCCAAGAGATTATACTCAGATTGCCAACTGAGTGACCGAGATGGACGATTTCCCTTCCACACAGGTGAAACATCTTTCCAAGATGCAGAAAGAGCCATGAGGGAGGTGTATGTGGTTGAGAGGGTGGGGGGGGGGGAGGGTGTGGGGAGGGCCAGGAAAGATGGGGGTAGAGAGTGGATACGCCATGAGTTTAGGGTGTCACGAGCCAACAATGGCTGCCACCCTGAGTTTCTAAACAGAGCTAAATTGGTGCCAATCTCGCTGACTGTTGTTACAGTGGGCAGCATCATTAGGATTTGCTTTTTAAATGATCTCTCAGCCTGTAAGCCTGAGAGCTGCTAGCAAGGCAAGGTTAGAGAGAAAATGATGGCAGCATGTTGATGCTTCACAGACCTCATGATAGTTTCCGTCTGTCATTATTTACGTCTGACTAGATGCGTCATGTCAGCTACCTAGAAGGCACTTTAATATGAAGCCCTTGTTTTCCTGTGCTCTCGCACAGCCAGACTGGGATACTATTATTTTGCATCCCTACACTTAGGGGAAGCTTGCCTCAATCCTTCAGTAATGACACACAAAAGAAATAAAAATGGTTTGGGCTGTGTTATTATATATGCTTGTATTCTTACAGCCCCTCCTCAGCATGCCCTCTCCTCTCCCCACCAAAAAAGAGGTGAATTTAAATCAATAAATAGACTTCTATTAAAAGGTCAACTTAATTTTATTCTTTCAGCTAGTTTGCCAATATTTTAGGTAAAACCATTTTTCTTTTCCTCTGTCTCACTGGAATAGAATCACATAAAAAAATGCTATACCAATATTATTTGATAAAATGGTTTCCTTTCATCCACAATGTTATTAATACACCCTTACATTAATTTCTACTAATTCTAGTGGTGTTGCTGTAAATAAGGGCACACAGAGAGCTTTTGTTGCATGGCTGTGATATGATCACGATTTGATACATATTCTCAATGTGTATCTAAGTACATAGATCTGTGTGCTTGTATAAATACAAAGGGAATTGATCTTACATAGCTCACAATGATTAAGAAATGTCGACTTGAAACAGGCAAATTTTATTAGTGCTTCAAGGAACTATTAGTCTTTTTATGACTTGTCTTTTGGCCATTATTACCTTAACAGATTAAGTGACTTTACCAAATGCTAATATTTATTATCCATGCCTGTTTATGGTACAGAACAGAACATTGTTTGAAAGGATTTCTGGAGTGTTAAGAGTTTATTGATGTGCTTGCATTGTATATTGTGAATAGGGTATAGGCTACACCAGAAGCAGATTGTTTTTATAAAAAGAACTTAATATTCTATGTAATTTTTCTTTATGTTCTTAAAGGTATAATTAATCATAACTTGATTTAAGTGTGTATAAAAATATGCAAACATATTTGAAGAAATGCAACCAACTCAATGCAGTACTTTATTAACCTATAAACAATTTTTAATTTTCTGTACATGCATAATTGAGCACAAAGACAGGAAAAGGTGTAATTAAAATAAATGACATACAGAGTTTATCTTCAGGCCACATGTCCACCAAGAAGTCATCATCATTTTATATAGAAACATTAAATGGTATCACTGGATCCAATAAATGGATTATTACTATAAAATGGGTAATTTAAACACTGGAGGAAAAAAACCACACAAATCATTTCTGTTGGCTTTCTGATTTCCAAGCATGTCGGGCTATCAGAGGCCCACAACTTGAAATTTAGGGCAACTAAATTTCTTTTCTAGTTTAGGTTTTTCTGAAATAACTGCTGATGTACATAAACAGGATGCTCGATTTCTATATTTTGATGAAAGAAGTACTGATCTTCCAAAGTCTCCACTGGCTATGGAAGCTTAAAAGTCAGGTGAGATACAGATCTCTTTCTGATGCTCTAAAAATCTGAATATCAGTTTTATAAAGACAATCACTTTCAGCTCGGCACGTTCAGGTTTGTTGTGTGAGGGTTCCCGTAGGTCAAATGGGAAGCTTTGCTGGGATAGGAGGCTTTGCCAGGATTAGATGAAATGGACAAAGTACAAGCTTTTGGACCAACGTGTACTTTATACAGTCCTACGGTAAGTGGAAATTGGAAATTATATCAATCACATTCTTTCCTTCTCATGCAGCTCTTATTGGAAGAAAAAATTACACTTCCACACAGAGTTTAAATTCTTTTCTGGTATCACTGGATAAGAAAAGCAGCCTTTTCCCTCCTCTTGCCCAAGAAACTAAAATGAGCGTTGTGATGAAGAGTGGCCAGTAGGTGGCAGTCAAGCCACTGAACTACTTTCAAGCCTTCATTAAATAGATTCTGTTGTTATGAATAATAGGGAAATAGTCTATTTTTCCATTTTAAAGAATTCCTTTTCTAATTAATCTTGAAATATATTCCTAAGGTCTCAGACTGCCGAAGGAGCATGAGCTGACTGTATCCTTAAGAGAATGATCCCTGATAAAAGTTATTTAATTCAAGGTCCCTCATTCTCTTTTCTTTCCTTATGTTCAGTGTAATCTGTGATGTGTCTGTATGCAGACACCTACCCTTACAGGCTTGTGAGGAAAGCATTTTGTAAACTTTAACACATGATTCATATAAATGTGACTTAATCTTGTTATAGCAAGTTCCTGTTGTGGCAGCACTCCTCAGGGCTGGCCTGTTGTGAAATAGGCTACAAGGCAAGACTATTTTCAGGATTTTTTTTCACATTTTTATTTGGTTAATTTCAGTAAGAATTGATGTGACCATGGAACTGACTAGGAGATGGGAAGAGGGATTTGAATTACTAGGAATGGTTTTGGAAATTGGTCTACAATAGAGGGAAATGTGTTAAAAAAAAAAAAGAGTTGAGAGTTCATGTTATTTTAGAGAATTCTTCAGGGATAACCAGAAAATTGGAAAATCCTGTCCTGTGCCCCAGGAATGGGATTAGCACAAATCCATACATATTTTACTGAATTGGAAGTTTCTATTTTAAGGGAATTCATTTCAACAAGCATTTATTAGATACCTCGTGTATATCAGGAATGGTGGTAGGAATAGAGATACAAAAACAAAAAAAGAAATAATCTATGCTCACAGTGAACTACCTTTCTCTTGGGTGCAGTGTATGTGGTTACAACAGATGCAGATGAGTAAATTCAAAGGAACTTCAGGAAGAAGAGAGCACTTACTAGAAGGAGGATCAGGACTGATTTTATACCTGGGATAAATCTAGAAGGAATCTAAGGATTCAAAAGGTCAAAGCTAAGAAGGGAATGCAGCCTGGATATGGGTCACAGCCTGCGCCAAAGCACAGAAAATGGTAGAATAGCAGATCAATGGCCATTCCATTGGAATATAGTGTGAGTGAAGGGAAATAATACAAAAGACATTTTCAAAAGGTAGGTCAGAGACAAATTTGAGCTTAATTGCACAGTTGAGGAATTTGTATTTTATCTTGGGAGCAATATGAAGCCACTGAAGATTTTGATAATTTAATTTTGATATGCTCAAACCTATGTTTAAGGAATTTTAATTTGGCAATTGTGTGGAGGACGGAAACTGGAGGCAGGAAGACCAATCAAGAGGCTATTGGCAATAGTGCCAATAAAAAGTTGTAAGGGTATGAACAAGGGTCAAGGCTAGGTTAGTAAAGGAAAAGGGATGGATGCAAGAGATATAAAAGTAAAGTTAGTTTTTAAAATTGGTGTCGGATTAGATATGTGGGATGACAGAGAAGAAAGATTCAGAGATGATTTTGAGCTTGTGAACCTGGATGAGTGGGAGGTTCAATGGCAATTGAGATGTTTAGTTAATGTAGGAAGATAAAGATTTCTCTTCAGGACATATTGAAATTGGGACATGAGGAAGCTCTCCATGCAGGTGTGCAGTAGGCTGTTGGTAATATGTAAGTGGAGATCAGGAGACAGATCAGGGCTGGATATATAGATTTGGGCATCATCTATATGCAGATGATAATTAAACCTATAGGAAGCAGTATCACCAAAAAAAGAGTATAGAAAGAAAAGGGGCCAAAACAGTACTTTGAGAAATGAATGGGCAAGAAATAAATAGGAGGCTGAGAAGCAGCATTCAGACAAGTCAAACTAAGCTGGGAGAGTTTCACCACTGCAACTTCCAGAAAACTGCCAGATTGATATTCCTAAGGTTCAGGTCTGACCACATCACTCCCTGCCCAAGCAACTTCATTGGCTTCCTATTGCTTGTAAGATAAAAATGGAAACTCCTCCTTTTGACATTTCAAGCCCTTCACAGTCTAACTCCAGCCTAACTTTCCACTTATTTCACATTCCTGCCCTATACGTATTCTGTTTTCTATATACAGCATTCCATCCCTCTGCTCTGTGTCTTTGCATAGGTTGCCCCCATGCCTAAAATGTTCTCCCTCCTTATCTCTATCTTCTTCTGACTCTTTTTAAGAATCAACTCAAGTGTTGCCTCTTACAGAAGTTCTTTTCTGATACCTTCTTCCTCACTTCCCCCTCTTGTGAGTACTCTTCCCCCTTAATCCATCCTCAATCACTTTGTGTTTAATTTAATTAATGTGAGGACCTCCTGGTGCACATTCTACCACTACCAATGTAGATCTGTGGATCCTCTTTATGGTCAGTGCTGGGGGCACTAAGAGATTGGGACTTACTCATGGTTTGAAAGGTAGTATGTGTCAAGAGCAAGACTTGAACCCAGATCTTTTGGATGCTATGGCTAATTTTCTATGCACCAAGCCATGCTGCTTCTCACCTTGTGCATAGCGAGCTTTTCACAAAGCCTTGTTGAATGTATGGATGAAGGGAAAGGAGACAGGAGAAAGATGTAGGGTGAAGGGTGTAGTCATCCATCAAAAAGCCACCGATGGGACAAGTAGGATGAGCCTGAGCAAAGGTCACTATTAAGTCTTTGTTCTTCTTGAAGGACAGAGTTTCAGCCAAATGGAAGGATCACAACTGAAATTACAAGAGATTGAGAAGTGATTGGGAAAGGAGAAATGGAAGCTATAATGTAAGAGAGTGGAAGCTGGAAGGGATTCGAGATGCAGAATAGTGGCTCAACGAAAGTAGGCATTTTTGTGGTTTTTGGACTGTCTGGTGATTTCATCCATAAAGGGAGCTCCCAGGGAAGAACTTCCTCTACCAAATGAAGAGCAAATCAGTTCCTGTTTCTCAATGGACAATCCTGGAGAATTATCTAAGAATGTAAGTGACTTGTTCAGGTTCATACAACTTGTAAGTGTCCGAAGCTGGGCTTGAATCAAAATCTTCCTGACAACCAGGCCAGCTACCTATCCACCCCCACAGCTCTACTACCTCTCCATAATTTAGTCCATTATCTAGTCAAAAAATGACTGTTCTAATAACAAGATATTTGGACTGATAGGAACCATGAAAGGGTTCTGTTGCTTGTACCTCCCCACTAAGTTAAAAAAGAAAACTTTTTCCAACCCAGATCCCCAAAAGGCTGTAAGGTTTTCCTGAAGTTTAAAAAGCAAGAGACCTGAGGTCAGTTCCAAATATATCAGTTAGCTTCCCTGGTATGAGAGTACAAGGATACAAGTCATTCAGAATCAGCCCTTTCTTCAGTGCCAACCTGGACTGTCTCTTCACCACCAAGAAGTACTTGGGGAAAATGAAATCCTTTGACTCACTCAGATCCATCAACTCACACTCTTCCTGCATCTGACACTTAAATTAAAATGAAGAAATGAGTGTCCACTGTGTGGTTGGAAAGGGAAAGGAGTATTTGATGGCTTTGTGCAAAAGATATCTTTTTTTTACAATCTCTCTGTCCTTTTCAAGGATTGCTTGCAGGGACAGTTTGAGGGGGGAGTCAAAATATTGAGTTTGAGTAATTTCAATAAGAGACATTCAGTACAAGACTCATTCATTTAAATTACATGAAAAATCCAAGGTACACTGTATGTAATTAGGAGCAGTATAAGCCCTAAGGTGATTTCACTGGGGGTTATAGGATTGCTTTAATAGAATATGACAAGGCTCCTTTTGTTTTTCATAAAATATCTTATTCCCTCTTGAAATGTAACAAACCCTTAATGAAATCACAGCCCCTTTATTGTTAGGGGAAACTTTTTATGTTTCCAGAGATCAACGATGTCAAAACAATTACAGAAAATTAATGATGGACGAACCTCAAAAGAACTGAAGGCAGGTTGGCTCAAATACTCCTAGGAAACCTTCATAAGAGCATATTTGAACCTGCCTAGTCAAAATCTTACCAGATAAGGTCCTCCCAGGAGAGACATAAGGCTCTAATGAGAAGCAGAGCTGCTTGGTAGAAAAAATATTGGACCAAGTGACAAAAACCATGAATTATTACTGGTTCTGCTACCCACTTACTGGGTGATCTTGGGTAAATTAAAAGGAAACACTGAGCATGCTTTTCCACCAGGGTTTTGGGGGAGGGATTGGTTTTTGATGGAAAGTAAGACGAGTAAGACTCATTACTGAGGAAGTAAAATTAGTTTTTATGAAGAACCTGCAGCTTTTTGGAAAAAAAGAAAATATCAAAGTATTTCTACAGTTTATAAGTGTGAAGTACAAGCATTTCATCATTTCGTTTCATGGGCTTCTTTGGGGGAGCATTCCCATTGGCCCAGTAACAATTCAGAGATCTAGTCCCTTGGTCCAATATTCTTTCTACCATACAGAGTGTGAGGCAAGTGGGCTGACACACAGAGCCCACCCAGGCCATGCTCTAGGCATACCTATAATCATAATTAGAAGAGTAAGAATTAATTTCTACTGAGTTAGAAATACACATTTTCATTTGGTCTTAGAACACTTGCTTTTTACATTCTAGCCAAACCTACCAGGCACCCTATGGGAAATCCAATATGTATGAACTCAATCATTTAACTGAATGAGAAGGCTCTGGGGACTGGTAGGCAAGGACTGATCCAGAATTTGGGCTTAAGAACAAATCATCAAATTTAACTCATATCTTAGCATAGCACATTGTATAAGAGTCAGGAGTCTCAGGTTCAAAACTCAACTTTAACACTTAACTAGCTGTGTGAGAATGAAGAAACCACTTAACCTCTCTGAATCTAATTTTTTTCACTCGTAAAATGGTGACAATGATACATTTATGACCTTCCTCACAGTATTGTTATGATGCTCAATGAGAATATATATAGAGATATGTTTGTATGTATATATATACATCATATATGACATATATCACATATAATGTGTGTGCATGTGTGTGTGTGTGTGTGTGTGTGTGTGTGTGTGTGTGTGTGTAGTGTTTTGCAAGCTTTAAAGCACCAAGTTAAATGTCAGTTGTAATTAAGTCCTGGTTCTGACAAATGTCTATCTGTGTGACCCTAGGCAAATCACTTAATCTTCCTTAGGCTGTTCCCTCATGTGAAATGGGGTAATAATATTACACTACTTACCTCACAGGTTTATTGTGAGCAAAGGGCTTTGTCACCCTGGAACCACGGCATAAATGTGACCTATTATTGTCACTCTGTGTTGTGGAAAGAGTAATAAATTGGAGGCAAAAGACAGTAGTTCATATCCAGCCTGTGCTACGAAACATCTGTGTCACTTTGAGTAAGTCACTGAATCTAGCTTGATCTCAATCTTCTCATCTGTAAAAGGGGCTGAATGAAACGATCTTTAAGGCCTCTTCCAGGTCTGTATGTATGGTATGATCTCTTATCGTCCTTTTCTGTGGGCTGTTAGATTAGAGGAATGGAAAAGATGAGGAGGCAGAATGGTCAGTCGGTCAACAAGCATTTATTAAGCACTACATGCCAGGTGCTAGGTTAAGTGCTGAGAATACAGAGAAAGGCTAAGACCAAGGAGATCTCCTCAAGGACATCACAATCTAAAGGAGGGGACAATGGAAAGACCACTGAACCAGAAGTCAGAAGACCTGGGTTCTAGATCCAGCTCTGCCACTAACTAGTTGTATGACCTTGAGAAAATCACCTCCTCTTGCTGTGCTGTGCCTAATCTGAAAAAGGAAGTGTTGAAATAGATGGTTTTTAATGTCCCTTTCAGCTCTAATGCTCTTTGTTTCTGTTAATACTATATCTTTATTTCTTCAGAGCATCGGAAAAAGTCTCTCATGAAATCTTCATGAGTAGGGTGGCAAAAACAGGCTGTGTTGTAAATGAACAACCAAAACCAAAAGCATTGACCAATGTCAACCTAAAGGGAAGTGTCTAGTCACATGCTTCAGGGCTCTAAACATGGGCCTCTTCTGTTCAATGCTTTAACTAATTACTCAGATTGTGAGTTCTTAACCCTTTTTTATGTCATGGACCCCTTTGGCAGTTGGGTGATGTCTGTGTTCTCCTTCTCAAAATAATGTTTTTCAAATGAATAAAATAGCATGCATGGTATTATAAAAGAAGTCAATCAAATTGAAATAGTTATCAAATCTTTAAAAAACAAATTCACATATTCTAGCTTAAGAATCTCTGACTTAGATAATGACATAAAATACATGCTTATCAAACAAACAGATGCTACAAAGCTAGATGACTAATATTTTGGGAAGCAAAAAGATCTTGATGAGTTAGAACAACATGCAGAAGCAAATGAGATGAAAGCCAGAAGGGAAACATGTCAAGTCCTATATTTAAGTGCAAAAACTCTTATTGCTCAAATATAGGATGGAGGATGCTGATCATGTCTATGATCAGACACAATCCCAGCCAATTAAATCTGGCAGTCCTTAGCATCACAAAATCAGATCCATGAGATGTCTGCTCTTAGGATAAGCTAAACTTGGCCTCTTTGTAACTTTCAACTGTTGCTCCTAATTCTGCCATCCGGCAACAAGTTGAGTGAATCTATTACCTCTTCAATATCCAGCTAGGTAGCACAGTGAATCCTGCCTTAGTTATTTATTTAGCTATGTGACCCTAAGTAAATTCCTTAACCTCTCTTTGCCTCAGTTTCCTCTCCTGTAAAAGAGGGATAATAATAGCCCTTACCTCTCAGGATTGTTGTAAGGATAAAATGAGATAATATTTTTAAAACATTGTTTAAACCTGTAAAGTGCTATATAAATGCTAGCTATTATTAGTATCATCCAGTAGAATATAAGCTTCTTGAGGGCAAAGACCATTTAATTTTGTCTTTGTAACCCCAACATCTAGCACAATGCCTTGCACGTAGAAAGATGTCTCATTGACATTCATTAATTGAATGGTGGTCTATCCACTATGTGAGTTGACTCATTTTTCCCAAGATCTTTTTTTCTCCAAACTAAACATCCCAAGTTCCTTCCGCCAGTTCTCATCTGACATGGTTTTATGGTCATACGAGGGGTCATCAAATGTGTTAGTTTGACAAAAGGCTATTGCAGCAGGCGCTATACCAAACCTTTGCCAATGTAAATGGGATGAACATCCTCTCCTGCCTCCAAATTCTTATTTCTCGGTGAAAAAATCTTTTGTACTCTTCTGCACAAATATAAAAGCAACGGATCCAAATTTATGTGTCCTTGGTTTAGAAATTCACCAATATATCAAAAATACATGCCCATGGTGGCCACTACTGCCTTAGGACAGAACGTGATTATTTCAGATCCCAGGTTCATGTTTATTTCCAGTTCCCTCAAAGTTCCCTTGATTCTTAGCCCTGTGCCATCCAAAGCAATGCAAAGCATGAGGCCTCTGTGGGCAGAGAAGCATGCTTATGGTGCCATATGTGCCAACTACCATGCTGCCAGGATACCATTTTTACCCCGGGCTTCAGAATCTATCCCTTGAAGCTTTGAGGTATCACAATTAGTCAAGGTCTCACCCCTGCCTTCAAGATCTATATCTTGCACCATTACAATTGGTCAATGAAGCAAGGGGGCATGGGGGCTATGCTCCTCAGACTGTGATCGACTTTCCAAATTTATTATACATAGTACATCTATGAGGATGAAGATGATTTGCAGGTGGCTGTTACCTCATGTTCTATAGGTTGGGGTATCTGAAAATTGAAACCTCTTTAGGAATGCAATGAGCAGGAAAAAAAGTGTTCATAAATTAGTACATGTGAATAGTGTACTATAGGTACCTATTACAAACATCTCAATCTTTACATGGAATCTCTAATAGAGGAACATTCTCATGTGATTATCCTACACACATATGATCAGAATTCTTGGCTGATTTACCAGTTATTCGAGCTCTGATATCTCCCCTGGCCAGCAGCCAGGCAGCTCACTGTATAGAGTGGCCAACATGGAGACAGGAAGATCTGAATTCAAATCTGAACTCAGACACTTACTAGCTGTATGACTCTGGGCAAATCACTTAATCTCTATTTGACTTAATCCACTGAAAAAGGAAATGGTAAGCCACTCCAGTATCTTTGCCAAGAAAACCCCATGGACAGTGTGATCCCCTGGGTGCCAAAGAGTCAGACATGACTGAATTGACTGAACAATAACAATGTGTCCCCATCCCACCAGCTCAGTCACCTTACTCTAGAAACACTCCAGCTTACCAATGTTCTTTCTAAAATGAGGCACCCAAAAGAGAACACAGACTCTAGACGTTATCTGACCATGGCGGAATAGAGTAAGATCATCAGCCCCCTTGTTCTAAAAGCTATATTTATATGAATGCAGCTTAATCTTCTTAACCAGTCATATACAGTTAGTAACCTTATTTTATTTATGCTAACTTTAGAAAGAGTAAATGGAAGTTTTTCAAAAATTACATAATAAAACAGTTCAAGAAACATTTAAACAACTTTTAGAATAAAACCCAAAACTTTAAAAACCAAATGCTATTAAGTTGTGTTTAGCTTAAAAATCAAATGTGATTAAGTTATGTACATCTGGAATTGGAGGCATTAGGTGAAATATATAATCATTGTAACCTTTAGGAACTGAATTCTGTTACAGCCATAAGCATTGTAGCAGATGGAATAGAAATGTATAGACTGGAAATGTAATTTTCCCTTTTCCCTAGATTTAGAGAAATGTAGCACATTAAGTCCATGAATTCAGGATTGTAGTATTAAGAGAGCAAGTATTAAATTACAGGAAAGTACTTGTTTTATACTTTTCCAGGGATTGGAGAGGAGGAAATATTGCAAATAGCTGCAAAGTATAAATTAAGGGAAACATGTTGGCTAACATACTGCTAGCTAGTATCAAAGATAATATAACATATTGCAAATAATGGGTTAAGTGGTTAATGTGTAATTTCCTGATTCCAGATAATAGAATTTTATCAAAGATATTGTGGCTCCTTCTCCTCAGTGATGTCTTAGAAAATACATCTAAAGATAACAAACATTTATCCCAATCTCATTGCTGTAGAGGAACTATGTACCTATAAATAATGTGGTAATTATGTATTAATAGCTGATGATTGGAACTTCTATCAGGCCTGTAGGACTTTTATTCACTCTCTTTATATATACATATGAGTAACAGTGTTGTTTTTTTTAAAAACAACAAATCTATGAGAAGGTGGTAAAAGTCTGTGAACTGATGCAGTTTAGAGTAAGCAGAACAATTCACAAAATGTAAATACAATTATAGAAAAAAACAACTTTTTTTAATTTAAATTTATTTATTTAACATATTTGGTTTTCAGCATTGATTTTCACAACAGTTTGAATTACAAATTTGCTCCCCATTTCTACCCTCCCCCCCACTCCAAGATGGCTTATATTCTGGTTGCCCTGTTCCCCAGTCAGCCCTCCCCTCTATCACCCCCCTCCCCTCTCATCCCCTTTTCCCTTCCTTTCTTGTAGGGCAAGATAAATTTCTACGCCCCATTGCCTGTGTATCTTATTTTTTAGTTGCATACAAAAACTTTTTTTGTTTTTGAACATCTGATTTTAAAACTTTGAGTTCCAAATTCTCTCCCCTCTTCCCTTCCCACCCACCCTCCCTAAGAAGCCGAGCAATTCAACCTAGGCCACACATGTATTATTATGTATAACCCTTCCACAATACTCATGTTGTGAAAGGCCAACTACATTTTGCTCCTTCCCAACCCATCCCGCTTTATTGAATTTTCTCCCTTGACCCTGTCCCCTTTCCAAAGTGTTTGTTTTGATTACCTCCACCCCCATCTGCCCTCCCCTACATCATCCCCCCACCCCGCCTTTTATTTTTTTTTTACCTTCCTCCCTCTTCTTTCCTATGGGGTAAGATACCCAACTGAGTATGTATGGTATTCCCCCTCAGGCCAAATCTGATGAGAGCAAGGTTCACTCATTCCCCCTTCACCTGCCCTCTCCCCTCCTCCCATAGAACTGCTTCCTCTTGCCACCTTTATGCAAGATAATCCACCCCATTCTATCTCTCCCTATCTCCCTCTCTCAGTATGTTGCTCTCTCATCCCTTAATTTCATTTTATTTCTTTTAGATATCTTCCCTTCATCTTCAACTCACCCTGTGTCTGCTCTCTCTCTTTTACATATATATATATATATATAAAAACACACATGTATATATACACATACATACACATACATACATATACACATAGATATATACATACATGCACATTCACTTATATATATATATACATAAACATATATATATATGCATATTCCCTTCAACTACCCTAATACTGAGGTCTCATGAATCATACACATCTTCTTTCCATGTAGGAATGTAAACAAAACAGTTCAACTTTAGTAAGTCCCTTGCAATTTCCGTTTCTTGATTACCTTTTCATGCTTCTCTTGATTCTTGTGTTTGAAAGTCAAATTTTCTATTCTGTTCTGGTCTTTTCACTGAGAAAGCTTGAAAGTCCTCTATTTTATTGAAAATCCATATTTTGCCTTGGAACATGATACTCAGTTTTGCTGGGTAGGTGATTCTAGGTTTTAATCCTAGCTCCATTGACCTCCGGAATATCGCATTCCAAGCCCTTCGATCTCTTAATGTAGAAGCTGCCAGATCTTGGGTTATTCTGATTGGGTTTCCACAATACTCAAATTGTTTCTTTCTGGCTGCTTGCAATATTTTCTCCTTGATCTGGGAGCTCTGGAATTTGGCAACAATATTCCTAGGAGATTTCTTTTTGGGATCTATTTGAGGAGGTGATCGATGGATTCTTTCAATTTCTATTTTGCCCTGTGGCTCTAGAATATCAGGGCAGTTCTCCTTGATAATTTCTTGAAAGATGGTCTCTAGGCTCTTTTTTTGATCATGGCTTTCAGGTAGTCCAATAATTTTTAAATTATCTCTCCTGGATCTATTTTCCAGGTCAGTGGTTTTTCCAAGGAGATATTTCACATTGCCTTCCATTTTTTCATTCCTTTGGTTCTGTTTTATAATATCCTGATTTCTCATAAAGTCACTAGCTTCCACTTGCTCCAATCTAATTTTTAAAGTAGTATTTTCTTCAGTGGTCTTTTGGATCTCCTTTTCCATTTGGCTAATTCTGCCTTTCAAGGCATTCTTCTCCTCATTGGCTTTTTGGAGCTCTTTTGCCATTTGAGTTAGTCTGTTTTTTTAAGGTGTTGTTTTCTTCAGTGTATTTTTCAGTATTTTTTTGGGTCTCCTTTAGCAAGTCATTGACTTGTTTTTCATGGTTTTCTCGCATCCTTCTCATTTCTCTTCCCAATTTTTCCTCTACTTCTCTAACTTGCTTTTCCAAATCCTTTTTGAGTTCTTCTATGGCCCGGGACCAGTTCATGTTTTTCTTGGAGGCTTTTGTTGTAGGCTCTATGACTTTGTTGTCTTCTTTAGGCTGTATGTTTTGGTCTTCTTTGTCACCAAAGAAAGAATCCAAAGTCTGAGACTGAATCTGGGCACGTTTCCGCTGCCTGGCCATATTCCCAACCAACTAACTTGACCCTTGAGTTTTTCAGTGGGGTATGACTGCTTGTAGACTAACGAGTTCTATGTTCCACGTTTGGGGGGGAGGTGCCAGCTCTGTCAGACCTGCACTACTCCTTCCCCAAGAACCCCCAGTCCAAACTGGGCTTAGATCTTCAGCAGGCTGTTGCACTCCTGCTCTGATCTGCCACTTAATTCCTCCCACCAGGTGGGCCTGGAGCCGGAAGTAACAACAGCTGTAGCTGCCCCACCTCCGCTGCCCCTGGGGCTGGAAGCGAACCTCGAACTCCTTCCACTCCCGCAGCTTTTCCCACTAACCTTCTCCGCAGTCTTTGGTGTTTGTGCGTCGAGGGGTCTGGTAACTGCCGCAGCTCACATATTCAGGGCGCTAGGGCCCCCTCCGCCCAGCTTCTGTTCTGGATGGTTCACGCTGCTCAGGCTGGGCTCTGCTCCACTCCATTCCCAGCTCCCAGCTCCCAGCTCCATGTGGAATAGACCTCACCCAGAGACCATCCAGGCTGTCCTGGGCTGGAGCCCTGCTTCCCTCTGCTGTTCTGTGGGTTCTGCCGTTCTAGAATTGGTTCAGAGCCATTTTTTATAGGTTTTTGGAGGGACTCGGGTACGGAGCTTACTCTAGTCCGTGCTTACCAGCCACCATCTTGGCTCCGCCCCCGAAAAAAATAACTTTGAAAGACATTTGGATTCTGAGCAGTGCAATGATGAGCCATGAGTCTAGAAAAATGAACACGAAACATGCCACTCACCTTCTAACAGAGGTGACAAATTTTAAATGCGGAATGAGACATACACTTTTTGGACATAATCAGTCACAATGTGTTTTGTAAGAGAGGAGTAGTGAAGAGAGATTAATTTAAAAAATGTTAGCTGAAAAAAAACCAAATAAAAAACTCTCAAAATAATTAATTTACTACAATTGCAATCATGGTCACTTCCGTTGTTATTGGAAGTTTTCTTTTACATCAAAATCAGTGTTATGTTCCTCTCTCAGTTGTGCTTCTGGCCCTCAGGATTTTACCACTGTTCCTCATCTGCTTTCTCACCCTGGAACATCTCTCCCCTCTTGAGACCCCCTTCTCCCAGTGGGAGATCCTCCTGGAATTTCCATTTTGAAGAAAGACCCAGGCTACCATTTTCCTTTCCCTTTCAGGTATTTTCTTCCTCTCTTTTTCATATCCCTTTTGTCTGTTGTTTTCCCTCATTTTTTTCTTTTTCTTTTATTATTTAATATTTTAGTTTTTAACATTGATTTCTACAAGATTTTTCAGTTGCAAATTTTCTCCCCATTTCTACCCTCCCCCCACCTCAAGATGGCATATATTCTGATTGCCCCATTCCCCAGTCAGTCCTCCCTTCTGTCACCCCACTCTCCACCCCATCCCCTTTCCCCTTACTTTCTTGTAGGGTAGGATAGATTTCTATGCCCCATTCCCTATATATCTTATTTCTTGGTTGCATGCAACAACAACTTTTTTTTGAGCATCTGCTTTTAAAACTTTGAGTTCCAAATTCTCTCCCCTCTTCCCTTCCTACCCACCTTCCCTAAGAAGGCAAGCAATTCAACATAGGTCACACATGTATCATTATGTAAAACACTCTCACAATACTCATGTTGTGAAAGACTAACTATATTTTGCTCCTTCGTATTCGATCTCCCTTTATTCAATTTTCTCCCTTGACCCTGTCCCTTTTCAAAAGTGTTTGCTTTTGATTATTTCTTCCCCCTATCTGCCCTCCCTTCTATCATCCCCCCTTTTATCCCCTTCCCCCTACTTTCCTGTGGGGTAAGATACCTAATTGAGTGTGTATGTTATTCCCTCCTCAGGTCAAATATGATGAGAGCAAGATTCATTCCCCGTCACCTGCCCCCTCTTCCCTTTCAACAGAACTGCTTTTTCTTGCCACTTTTGTGTGAGATACTTTACCCCATTGTATCCCTCCCTTTCTCCCTCTCTCAATATATTTCTCGCTCATCCCTTAATTTGATTGTATTTTTTTAGATATCACCCCTTCATATTCAACTCACCCTGTGCCCTCTGTCTATACATATACATATATATGTATGTATGTATATTCCCTTCAACCACCCTAATACTGAGAAAGGTCTCATGAATTACACACATCATCTTTCCATGTAGGAATGTAAACAAAACAGTTCAACTTTAGTAAGTCTCTTATGAGTTCTCTTTCTTGTTTACCTTTTCATGCTTCTCTTGATTCTTGTGTTTGAAAGTCAAATTTTCTATTCAGCTCTGGTCTTTTTACTGAGAAAGCTAGAAAGTCCTCTATTTTATTGAAAATCCATATTTTGCCTTGGAGCATGATACTCAGTTTTGCTGGGTAGGTGATTCTTGGTTTTAATCCTACCTCCTTTGACCTCCAGAATATCATATTCCAAGCCCTTCGATCCTTTAATGTAGAAGCTGCTAGATCTTGTATTATCCTGATTGTGTTTCCACAATACTCAAATTGTTTCTTTCTGGCTGCTTGCAATATTTTCTCCTTGACCTGGGAACTCTGGAATTTGCAACAATATTCCTAGGAGTTTTCTTTTGGGGATCTTTTTCAAGAGGCGATCTCTGGATTCTTTCATTTTCTATTTTACCCTTTGGCTCTAGAATATCAGGGCAGTTTTCCTTGATAATTTCTTGAAAGATGATGTCCAGGCTCTTTTTTTGATCATGGCTTTCAGATAATCCAATAATTTTTAAATTATCTCTCCTGGATCTATTTTCCAGGTCAGTGGTTTTTCCAATGAGATATTTCACATTGTCTTCCATTTTTTCATTCCTTTGCTTCTGTTTTATTAATATCTTGATTTATCATAAAATCACTGACTTTCACTTGCTCCAATCTAATTTTTAAGGTGGTATTTTCTTCAGTGGTCTTTTGGATCTCTTTTTCCGTTTGGTTAATTTTGCCTTTTAAGGCATTCTTCTCCTCATTGGCTTTTTGGAGCTCTTTTGCCATTTGAGTTAGTCTATTTTTAAGGTGCTGTTTTCTGCAGTATTTTTTGGGGTCTCCTTTAGCAAGTCATTGACTTGTTTTTCATGGTTTTCTTGCTTCACTCTCATTTCTCTTCCCAATTTTTCCTCTACTTCTCTTACTTGTTTTTCCAAATCCTTTTTGAGCTCTTCCATGGCCTCAGACCAATTCATATTTTTCTTGGAGGCTTTTGATGTAGGCTCTTTGACTTTGTTGCTTCTTCTGGCTGTATGTTTTTATCTTCTTTGTCACCAAAAAAAGATTTTAGAGTCTGAATCTGAGTCTGAGTCTGCATCCTTTTTCACTGCCTGGCCATGTTCCCAGCCACCTACTTGACCCTTGAGCTTTTTGTCAGTGTATGACTGCTTGTGGAGCAGAGAGTGCTTTGTCCCAAGCTTTAGGGGCTGTACTGCTATTTTCAGAGTTACTTCTACTGTACTGTCACCACAAGCTCTGCCACAGCAGTGCTCCTCCTTCCCCAAGAAACACCAACCAGGATTGGGACCCAGATCCAAGCAGGGCAAAGCAAGCCCTGCACTCCTGCTCTGGTCTGCCACTTGATTCCTCCCACTGTGTAAGCCAGGGACTCCAGAAGCAGCTGATACTGGAGCTCCACCGCTGCACCACCTCTGCCACCCCCAGGGCTAGTGGCCAGACTGCTCTCTAACCCGATCTGGCAGTTTACCCACTAACCTGCTCAGTGGTCTTTGATGTTTGTGGGTTGAGAAGTCTGGTAACTGCCACAGCTCAATGATTCATGGCCCTAAGGCCTTCTCCAGGCCAACTCCCCATCTGGTCTGGCCTGTCCTGGTGAGGTCCATGCTGGGCTGTGCTCCACTCCCAGCCCTGTGCAATGGACCCTTTCCAGCAACCATCCAGGCTGTCCTGGGCTGAAGACCTGCCTCCCTCTCCTATTCTGTGAGTTCTGCAGCTCTAGAATTTGTTCAGAGCCATTTTTACAGGTGTTTGGAGGGATTTGGGGGAGACCTTAAGCAAGTCCCTGCTTTCCAGCCAGCATCTTGGCTCCCAATAGTGTTGTTTTTAAATAGGATTACTTTTTAAGGAACTTTAAGTACTTTTCAAAGTATTTGTATATCAATTATATCAATTTATAGTAACTATATCTTAATTAACATAATTAGTATTTTTCAATATGAATAAGAAGAGAGTAAGTCTATGTGCTCCCCTTCTATTAGAGATTTGATTAGAAGGAAGTCTTTTTAATATCACATCTCAGAATACTAACCAAAAGCTAGCAAGATATTCAAAGTACATGGTATTTCTTTATGTTTTGCTCCAACTATTTTACTCCAATCTTTTACTAAATCTGTTGGAGCCCAATCATCTAGACTGTCTTTCACAATCCAAGTTGCAACTATCTACCTGGTGGCAGGCAGTTACCTGAATTCTGGGCATAGTACAATGGAGGAAGTTACCTTTCAGATTTAACCTTTTTTCAGTGACAAGAAACCTCAAAATATCCATACACACACACACACACACACACACACACACACACACACACAATTTAGCATCTTTCCCCTTGGTATTCAGCTTCCTGGTATCTCCCCACACCTGTACTTGGATTAGCACAAAAAGCTATCTGCTTTCTTTTCCTCCTCATCCAAAGGTATTAATGTGAAATGTAACAGGCAGCAGTTTGGGGCCAGTAGAGAGTGGCTTTAGATACTAATAGGGAGTTATAATGGGATGGGGGAGGGAGAGTAGTTACTCTACAAAATAACCAAAACAATCTTTATCTTTTTGAAAGTGAAACTTCTATCCCCCACCAGGAAACCTTGCTGTGCTTTCTCATATGATACAGACTGCTGCCAAACGTACCCCATGGAGGGCCAGCTTTTTGGGATGCACAAATGTCCTATAGTTACTGTCCTACCTTTCACCAAGGATCTCAGGATTTGGAGCTGAGAGGGACTTTAGCAATCTAATTTTCTAAGGTTGCTATGTTAGAGATAAGGAAGGTAGGCCCAGAAAGGCCTCATGCCTTCAAGGGCACAGATGGAATCCATGGCAGAATCTGTCAGAACTTGAAAACAAATCTTCTGGTTATTGGTCCAGGGCTCTTTCTAATAGGGAGCATACCACCTTACCCTTTGGGAATCCTCTTGGGAAAGGGGCTATTTTAAGAGACCTAATCTGTCAGAGATGAAGATGACTGTGACTTTCATTGCTCTTGAATAGCCTTTCTGACACATCTGGGTGCATGATGTTTTTATTCAGTAGTCATTAATCAGTTTAGAATGTATCTTTCCTCCCTTGCCTGAAAGTAGGGAGAAAGACAGAGGTCACGGTTGGCTGAATAGCTCGGCAATTGTTTATTATTTAGGATAATGAGGGAAAGTCTTGGCACGTATTACCTCACCACAAAGATTTATTTAGGTGACTAATTGAACTGGGTATATTTGTAAATGCTATCAGTTAATACACAAAAAGTGCCCAATAAATATTTGTTGAATGAATGAAAATAACATCCTAAAAGAATTCATTTTCAGACTGTAGGATGCAGAAGGAGACACACAACCAAAAAATAATCAGAAATAACTTGATCTTGATGTTCCAAGACAGTTCAGAAAATGTGCAAAGTTATTCACAATGTGGGGTTTGGAATTATGATCATTCTGAATCTATGCATGAAACAAATCTATGTATAAAATAAATGAATTTGAATGTCCTTCCTTCTTCTTTCCCCAGTCTTCTTCCCCATGGTGGCACTAACGAACCTAAACCCAGGAAAGCAGGAGGGGGAAAAGCAGAGTTTGTCCTTTCATCAACTGGTTAATTAACTCTTGAGTTGTCAAGTCAATGTGTTTTCAGGCCCAAGCCTTTCCTCAGATTCCATGTGAAGTACACTCCATTTACTAGAAGCAATGAGAGGATGCAAAGAAATCAAAACCATGCCATTGGACCTGAGGCAACAATCCAAACCATGAAGCATTTATTTAGCACCTGCTGTGTGTAAGGGATTGTACTGGATGCTACTGGTATAATATAAAACCTGAAAAACGGTAGAACAAACATTTATCAATCAGGGCACTGAAAAGATAAAAATATGAACACACAGTCCCTGCCTTCAAATAGTTATTGAATAATAGGGAACATAAATTATGTACAAAAATAAATATTATAAAAGCCAGAATGTAAAGACAAGTAAGGAAAGGGTGCTGACCATGCTAGGGGAAATTCGATCCCAGAACATGATCACAAATGCCTACAAAAGTATTTTCAACAAAACAACATTTCATGTTTTTACTCTGCCATGCATTTTGCAACTAATAATAAATTTGATAATAATGATAATTTCTGATAGAGAACAAATTCCCATGTAACAAATGCAGACTTCAAAATATCCTAGAGGACTTAACACATAAACTATACCATATCCAAAGCACTGCTGCAGACTTGTTCAAATTGCCCAGATATAACACCGATTCTTAAAAACTTAAGAATTTTTTTCATAGATGCTGCCATACCAAATACTCATTATCTCCAAGCTACATGGAATAAAAAGCTTTTCAAATCATAGAGACCAAGCAGAGAAGATTAAAATGTGGGAACAGCATAGGGATACTAGTCATCCTTGTCCTGTCTACTACAGAGGATCCTTTCAGTGAACCTACAGATTTTGTGCATGTGTTCTAGTACTTTTATTCAACTACAAAACACAGTTATTTTTATGCACCTCTGCAGTAGTCCATCAAACATAAAAATTTAAGAGAAATTTTAGCAGACTAGCAGCTTGTTCTAGGACCATTTCTAGCTGAACCCCATTGAAAAAGGAACAACTCATTCCTTAGTATCTCAATAATGATAAAAATTAATTAATAATCCACTTTTTTAAAAGCTCTTTAATGTTTGGAAAACATTTTCAATGTATGATCTCATCTGAGTCTCACAAATAGATAGATCCTTTCATAAGTATTTCATCATTATCATTCTAGTCTTTCTGATATGGTTCAGCTACAAATGGCCCTACAAATAGTTGATATCTTACTGTCTTTATATTTAATGTTTTGTGGACTGTTGCAAAAATGGATAAAATAATTGCTTTCTGTAGTTGAAAAATAGTCTCATGATCTCAGATCATGCTCTCTAGGTTCACTCAAAGGATCTAGGGGACAACTGTGATAGCAAAAAGGAGGCTCATCTTCTTCCCATGTGGTTTCCATATCCTCTGCTATGTTTCTCAATCTTTTTTTGTTTTCTTTTTATTTTGTTTTCTTTTTATTTTTTTAAACAAAGTTATTTTTTAGTTTTAGTTTACAATACTCAGTTCCACAAGTTTTTGGGTTCCAAATTACCTCTCCCTTCCTCTCCTCCTCCCTTCCCCCCAAGACGGCATGTAATCCAATGTAGGTTCCACATATACTTTCACATTGAAATTATCTACATAATAGTCCAGTTGTAAAGAAGAATTATAACCAATGGAATGAAGAATGAGAAAGAAGAAATGAAACCAAAAAAGAAGGAAAAAAAAGAGAGCAAATAGTTTGCCTCAATCTGCATTCAGACTCCATAATTCCTTCTCTGGATGTGCATAGCTTTGTTCCATCATGAGTCTTTTAGAGCTGTCATTGAACCTTGCATTGATGAGAAGAATCAAGTCTATCAAAGTTAGTCCTTAGATACTGTGTGTCTGTAATCGCATATAATGATCTCCTGGTTCTGCTCCCCTCACTCAACATCAGTTCGTTTAACTCATTCCAGGTTATAATGAAGTCTGTCTGCTCCTCATTTCTTACAGCACAATAGTATTCCATTACATTTATATGCCACAATTTGTTTAGCCATTCACCAATTGATGGGCATCCCCTTGATTTCCAATTCTTTGCCACCACAAAAAGAGCTGCTATAAATATTTTTGTACATACTGGTCCATTTCCCACTTGTGTGATCTCTTTGGGATACAGCCCTATAAGTGGTATTGCTGGGTCAAAGGGTATGTATACTTTTATAGCCCTTTGGGCATGGTTCCAAATTGCTCTCCAGAATGGCTTGGATCAGTCCACAACTCCACTAACAGTGTAACAACGTTCCAATGTTCCTACATCTTCTCCAGCATTTTCATTTTCCTGTTTTGTTGTGTTAGCCAGTCTGACAGGAGAGATGTGGTACCTAAGAGTTGTTTTGATTTCCATTTCTCTAATCAATGGTGATGTAGAGCATTTTTTCATATGCCTATAGATATCTTTAATTTCTTCCTCTGAAAACTGCCTGTTCCTATCCTTTGACCATTTCTCAGTTGGGGAATGACTTGTGTATAAATTCGGCTCAGTTTCCTGTATATTTTAGATATGAGGCCTTTATCAGAGATGCTGGTTGTAAAGATTCTTTCCCAATTTTCTACTTCCCTCTTAATCTTTGCTGCATTGGCTTTGTTTATACAAAAACTTTTCAATTTAACATAATCAAAATTATCCATTTTGCATTTTGTAACACTCTCTATCTGTTCTTGGGTCATGAATTCTTCTTTTTCCCATAAATCTGACAGGTAAACTATTCCTTGCTCTCCCAAATTGCTTAGAGTATCAGCCTTTATTTCTAAATCATGAACGCATTTTATATGTCTCTAAATCTCGAAAGGTTTTCATTTCATAATATGAGTATTCGGTACATAAATGTCTATTAAATATATTGTTTTTAAATTTTTATACATCATTGTTATATCCAGTTGATTGTGGATGACAAATTTGTTAGTGAAAGTTCTCTGGTTCTCATGCAATTGATGTGTTAAATTTTCAAAGTTATCCCAATATCTGTATTTGTAGTACGGGTATTTGTTATCCATTAGTTTATAAAAGATAGTGAGCTTCAGATATATACTTCTATCCCCAAGGCAATATCTAGGTATTTGGTAGGTAGAAAGGAAGAAAATAGTCATTTATTAAATGCTTACTGTATGCCTGACAGTGTTCTAAGTGCTAAGGATAGAATTAGAAATATAAGATTTAAATATAAATATAAGAACAAAAGAAAGATAGTTCCTACCTGTAAGGAATTATTGTTCTAATGGGGGAAAATAACCTACAAAAGAGAGTTGAAACAAGGAGGGAGGAGACAAAAGTACTCCAGGAAGTTCCAAAATGAGACTGTATGGTTTGGAAATCCAGGAGCCAGAACAGGGTTAGAAGAGGAATGACCATTTTTTTTTTGCAACTATCTGTGTTGTATTGCACAATCTCTACCATTTACTAGCATAATTTGTATTTAAGGAGGCCAGACTCCTTAAAGATAACCTTCTGTAATTTTAATGGTGATGGCCTGATCCTAGATTGGCACTTCTTTGTTTAAAGGCTATCAGGTAGATAGAGTCCTAGGCCTGGAGTCGGAAAGACCCCAGTCCAAATCTGCCCTCAGACACTAGCTGTGTGACCCTGAGCAAGTCACTTAAATCTGTTTGCCTCAGTTTCCTCATCTATAAAATGAGGATAATAACAGCACCAATCTCCCAGGGTTGTTGTCAGGATCAAACGAGATGATATGTGTAGAAAGTACCTATTACGGTGCCTGGCACACAGTAGGCATTTTATAAATGCTTGTTCCCTTCCCTTCCACTTTGTTGATTGAGTTAATGTGGGTGTCACCTAGGAAGGGATTTTTGATTCTGCTCGTGGATATTAATGGTTCCATAGGCTTTATCCAAAGGAAAGAGTAGAATTAAAAGTCAAGATGCTGCTAAGTATCTAACATTTCTACTACTACTACTACTGCTACTACTACTACTACTACTACTACTACTACTACTACTGGTTGGATGTTGTCCTTCATTCTTGAAGACCAAAATGACATCACCGTGCTAGACTACTACTACTGCTACCACTATTACTACAACTATTACTACTACTACTTTGGTACTAATACCACTGTTACTCCTAACAGAGAGCTGGACACAACTGAAATGACTCAACAACAACTACTACTTCTACTATTACTCCAATTACAACTATTAAAAATAATAATAATAACCCACAGGGGATGTAACATATCATAAATATCACTGTCAATAACAACAACTCTTACTACTATTAGTACTACTACAACTATTAGAAATAATAATAATAATCCGTGAGTCATGTGACATATCATAAATATCGCTGTCAACAACTACTACTTTTATTACTACTACTTTTACTACTACTATTATTACTACTACAACTACTAGAAATAATAATTATCCATGGGCCATGTGACATATAACTGTCATTGTCCTGGGTGATCCAATCTAAAACCTATTTTTTCATCTTTCTTTGTTCTACTGCTAACGACTTGTAATTTTTATCAAGTCACTTCAACTCTTAGACTTCAGCTTCCTCATCTTTAAAATGAAGGGGGCTGGATAGAGAAACAGAATGGTAAAGTGGAAAGAGGACTAAAGTTAGAGTCAGAGAGGAAGAATTAAGGAGTCTGTCACTTACTACCCATGTGATCAGGAGCGAGTCATTTAACCTCAGTGGGGGTGGGGAGCGGGGTCATTTTCCTCATCTGTAAAAGGAAGAGTTTGGACCAGATGATGTCTAAGGTCCCTTCCAACACTCGATGTAGGATCCTAGAACTAGACAGCCCCTCCCAGAATCAGCTCTGGATGTCTGTAATTCTATGATAAATCACCTAGTCCCTCACCTCAATTTACAGATGAGGAAACTGAAGCTCAGTGAGATGAAATGTCTTGGCCAATGTCATACAAAGAGTGAGTGATGGCTCTCTAAGGTCTCCTTAACTTTCACGTTCTACAGTACTCTCTGGTTCTGTACCCCAGCCCATAGTTGCTGATCCCAACATTTCCCCAGATCCTATGGTATTTAATACTGCCTGAACCATTGCATGAATCGGTTAACCACATAGTGCTCCTTGCATTGTGACTTAATACCCACGCGTCTGGTTTCTCCAGCAGCCAGATGCCACAGGGGATAGTGGCAATAAAGCACTGGACCTGGAGTCCAGAGGGGGATTCAGCCTCAGACACTTACTAGCTGTGTGACTCTGGGCAAGTCAATTAACTTCCATTTGCCTCCATTGCTTCAACTATATAATGGGGATAATAATAGCACCTACTTCCTAGGATTATTGTGAAGACCAATGTCCCTGGCACATAGTAGGTGCTCAATAAATACTTGTTTCCTTCCTTCCTCCTTTTCTCCCTTCATTCCTTCCTTTCTCCTTCCTTCCATCTTTCCTCCTTCCTTTCCTTTCCTCCCTCCCTTCCTTCTTTCCTCCCTTCTGCTCTTCCCTCCTTCCCTCCACCTCTTTTTCCCTCCCTCCTTCCTTCCTCTCCTCTCTTCTTTCCTTCTGTCCCTCCTTTCTTTCCTTCCTTCCTTCCTTCCAGACAGATTGTGTGCATCTAAAGGACAGGAATTGTATCTTACTTTTTATGCATTCCTCAGCTCTGAGCACAATACATATAAACAAATTGGTTTTCCTTTTATGAAATATTAGACATTTTGAAGCATCAGAAATAGACTAAATTTTAATAGTTTTTTAAAGCAACTTATGTATCTAATAATTACAGGGAGGAAAAAAATCTGTCTCCAGACCCCTTAAGCCTTATTGTAGCCAAAGAAAAACTCCTTGGGTCATCTTCTGACCAGCATTGTGATCCAAAGGGCTTAGCCAGAGTTTTGCACACTTGGGAAATGGTGCTGGAACAATACTGAATGAAAAAAGAGCCCTTTAAAAACACAGCATTTCATTGATTGCTGTGGGACTCCTCACTCACAACCTGGGTTAAGCAGGTGCTGTGTTGTCAGGCTGCCAGATTCTAGGTGGGGGACTCATCAAATTATGAATGAATGCCTGTCAGAGCAGTCACATGACTGTCCTGACTGGGGCTGTTAGGGGGGTCACTTTGGGAGTTGGGTGGAAGGCACCAACATTTATTGCCACAACTACTGTTTTGTTCTCCCAAGAGTTGAAGCAGCTATATCCTTAAAGCCATTTGCTATAGTATATATATATATATGGCAGGGGGTTTTTTGGTTGTTGTTTTGGGGTGTTTTTTCCTACATGCCAGCTGTGCCCAGAGAATTGCATATGGCACGAATGGTCAATTTCTCAAAAACAAAAGCCAGAAGCCCCAAAGAAAAGTAAAAAAAAAATAAGCTTAGTTCAGAGCTATTCATTTTAATACTCTTTTTGGTGTTAGTCCATGATGGAAAATATTACTCTTCTGAGACTGAGGGGAAAAATGCATGGAAATTCCCACCTATTTACTGTAGTAAATACTTTCCAAATATTTGGCAGCTTTCTAGTTAGTCCAAGGGCATCACATTCTTCTTTCTCCTTTTAAAGCAGTTTTAATAATATTGACTAAAGGTATTTGGATACAGTATCTAAGTCTTTAACACCTTTTCATTGTTCTCACCTTCGAGATACATTTAAATTCACATAGTCCTAAGGGCATTTGGTAAACTAAAGATTCTTTTTTCTAATATGAAAACATCCCTATTTTTGTTGTTCAGTTGTGACTGACTCTTCATGACCTCATTTGGGATTTCTTTCTAGGGAAGTTTGCCATTTCCTCTCTAGCTTATTTTACAGATGAGGAAACGGAGGCAAACAGGGTTAAGTGACTTGCCTAGGGTCACACAGCTAAGTGTCTGAGGCCAGATTTGAACTGAGGAAGAGGAGTTTTCTTGTCTCCAGGCCCAGAGCTCTATCTGCTGTGCCACCTAGCTGCCCATCATGTATCTCCAAATCTTTTCCTATTTCCCATTGGTGTTACCTATTAAATGGAATTAAATATTTTGTCCTCTTGCCTAAATTGCCAAGGGACAAAACGGACTAAGTTGCTAGGGAAAGTAACAGCAGAAATCAATGAAATCCATGAATAACACCCAAACGTCATTGTTACATTGGTTTTAACCTCCTCTCCTAGTGAACTTTTTACCAGAGCAGCTAATATGGCAGTTTCAGCTCCTCAGCTCACCTCGTGCTGAGAGCATAAAAGAAGGAATGTGAACAATACTATGTGCTGAAAAGCATTATGGGTGAGGGGATGGAAGAGGCAGGTGAATCAAGGAAAAAAGAAGTGGAATTTAAGTTCTTTGAGACAGAAGCCATTTCTCACTTTTATCTTTGTGGCTCTAGAGCCTTGCACGTAGGCGAAAGCAGGTGTCCCAAAAGTCTTTGTGCAGTCTTTTGAGACACCCTATATGTAAAGGATCTCTGATATCAACAGCATGAGAAGTCCTTTTAAAAGCTCTCCTTCCACAAAGTCAGTGACTTGGTAGATAATCCTAAGACACTGAGAGGTTAAGTGACTTTTAGCCTCCACCTTGTACATAGAAAGTTTTTGTTGGATTGAATTGGACTGGACTAGAAGGAGCTGGAATGCAGTGGAAGGATGAGGAGGAGGAGGGGGAAAAGGAGGAGGGGTTGAGGAGGGAGGAGGAAGAAGGGGAGAGAAAGAGGAGGAAGGTGTAGGGGAAGAAGGAGGAGAAGAAGTCTGTCCAAGCTCATGTTCGTTCCTTCCATGACACTATCTATTCATCTCATCCTCTGCCGTCCGCTTTTCCTTTTGGCTTTAATCTCTCCCAAAGTCAGGGTCTTTTCCAATGAATCCCATCCTGTCATTATGTGGCCAAAGTATATAGGCTTCAGTTTCAGTATTTGACTATATTTGGCTTACAGTAAATACTTGCTGGCTAATAATGATGGAGACCTGGGCTATAAGAAGAATTTCGAAGAGCATGGCCTTCCAACATGTTTTAGGCTGGCTGTGCGCTAGAAAGAGGAAAGCACTCTTCTTACCACAACAAAGTAGAAGGTACCAGCTGCTCCAGCCTCCAAGGAGACTGTTCAGGAGCTAAGTAGCCAAAAGCCTGACTTGGTCTTTCTGTGGTTACTGACATCCTCTAATCCATAAACACATCCCTGGCATAGCTGAAGGCATGATAATTCATGAAATACTTAGAAAAGATCTGTGGTTTCATCCTTGCTGGTTCTCCTTCCACTGACATAAATTACAACCCTCCACACCTCATAAGGTGGTCTTCATGAGTTGCTATGATTAAAATAAAAAATCCACCATCTCATGGCCAAAAACCAAACAAACAAAGTTGTGTTGGGATTGTCAGGAAAAGTCCTGTGCATTCGCCTATGATACTCTGATTTACTATGGAAGCAAGGAGAGTGTCATCTCAAAAACAGTCGTGTATGAGGAACAGCCATAAAACCAGCTCATCAGCATTTCCCTGCTTTCCCACCAACAGAAACTAGATGTTGTAAATATTTTCTCCAACTGAATCTGGGTAAGAGAGTCCCATGCAAGGGCATCTCTCTCCATAAAAATTCACAAACATAATTGAAGGATGCAAGATCTGCCCTAGGCAAGATTTGTCATCCGAGATCAAAAACTGGACAAAAACTTACAAGTGATCTCATCTGACCCCCTATTTTTACAGAAGCCCACAGAGGTTCAGTGACTGATCTAAGGTCACACAGGTTATAAATGTCAATGTTGAGATTGGAACCCAGGTCCTGTAACTCTGGAACAACTGTGTCTCTTTCCTCTATACCTGAAAATGCACCTTCGGCTTCCTGTCTTTCCTTTCTGTTCCCTTTCTTCTCTAAATGTAATTTAAATGTTACCCCCTTCCTTTTCCATCCTTATGATCCTAGTACTTTCATACCTTACTAATTTTGCCTCCCATAAAACCCCGAAGATCTGGATAATTTTACCTCAATTTCAACAAAGATGTAAATGAGTGATCAAGCTTCTTTCCTGGGCATTGACACTGTAGTATGATTTAAGACAAAGGAATGCATCTTTAACTGTCCGATTTCAAGCATCCCTGAATATATTGAGGAGAAATTTGAGGATGAGGGATTCTTCCTGGAACCTCTGAAGTCACAACACATTAGTAATAACCTTCTTTGCCAACATAAAGCCAGTTCTGGAAAGGATACCAAGATCTCTGAGGCTCTAAATCCTTCATTTCACATTGACATGTTGGGGCACAAGTATTTTCTCTAATGATAGAGAGAAATAGCTAAAACTAAAAATATGATGCCATCTTTCTATTATTGTTGTTCAGTCATATCTGACTCTTTGTGACCTCATTTGGTGTTTTCTTGACAAAGAAACTGGAGTGGTTTACCATTTCCTTCTCCAGCTCATTTTACAGATGAGGAACTGAGGCAAACAGGGTTAAATAACTTGCCTAGGGTCACACAACCAGTAAGTGTCTGAGGCCAGATTTGAACTCATGAAGATGAGTTTTCCTGATTCCAAGCTCAATGTTCTATCCACTGCACCATTCTTCTAAACCCCAATATTTTTCCTCATGAAAATTTTTTTGAAGTATTAACTTCTGTCCAGTGGTGCCACACTCAAATAGAAATGGGGCCACTAGTAAATAAGGATCTCTTCAGGCCACAAATTGGCCACAGAAAACCACATATAAACATTTTCTACATTCAGTTGTATTTTGTTTATTTTCTTAAATACTTCCAATTACATTTTGATCTGGTTTGAGCAGCAGTGGCCTTTGTGTTTGAGACCTCTGCTCCAAACCAACAGGAGCAGGGAGAGGTTTCCTTGTTCAACTTTCCACAAGGTCTGTCTTTGTATGATGCAACAATTTCTTTGGAATTGTGCTGATTGTATCTATTGACAACTTCCCAAATCACTGATGCCCTTGCCACTCTAAAACCTAATAAAAGTATTGACACTCATATAGTAAACAAATCCTATTGGCGTAGGACAAGTGATTCTAGCATTAAGCTCATCACAATCTACAGTATTTAGAGCATAGACTATCACACTCAGTATACAAATTGTACCATATCTTCATCTATAAAGATGGAGATAGTAATACCCATAGTACCTTGAGAGGCAGAATGACCTGGAAAGGCAGTGTGGTGTAGTACATAGAGTGCTGGATGGGGAGCTGCTAAGACCTAGGTTTGAATCCCACATTGACATTTTCTAGCAGTGTGATCATGGGTGAGTCATCTAATCTCTCTGAGCCTCAGTTTTTTCAGCTTTAAAATGGGTATAAAAGTCAGACCTCACTAGGGCTGCTGGGAGACAAGAATGAGATAGTGTCTATAAAGAATTTTTGCAAACCTAAAAATGATATAAAGTATCAGTTCTTCTCACTGCTGTTATTAATATTATTATCATTACCTGCATCATGGGATGGTGTTGCAGAGATATCAGCTCTGCAAAGCAGTGTAGCCTGAACCATATGAAGACGTAATTGGACAATGATCCAAGACAATTCCAAAGGACTCATGATGAAAAATGCTATCCACCTTCAGAGAAAGAATTGATGGAGTCTGAATGCAGATCAAAGCATACTGTTTTTCACTTAATTTTTTCATTGTTTTTTTGGTCTGTGTTTTCTTTCGCAACACAACTAATACAGAAATATGTTTTGCATGATTGCACATGTATAGCCTATGTCAAATTTGCTTACCATTTCAGGAGGGGGCAGGGGAAAGGAAGGTAGGAAAAGAATTTGGAACTCGAAATTTTAAAAAGCAAATGTTAGAAATTGCTTTTAACATGTAATTAAGAGAAAGTGAAATATTATTAAGATGTAATTGGGAAATAGTTAAAATTAATTAAAATACAATATAGCATAGATAATGTTAATTTGTGCTTTTCTAAGTCAACGTGCAGTGGCAGGCATCCATTTCTATTTGATCCACACATTGGTAGAACTGGTAGAATTGACCAAACATTGGTAGAATTTTTATTCTGTATTAGCAACAAGATAATAATGTGTAGTCAGTATTTTGCAAATCTTAAGAAACCTTATAGATGTTAGCAATTTTGGGGAGAGGGTCTGGAT
Source organism: Trichosurus vulpecula (assembly GCF_011100635.1). Lineage (NCBI taxonomy): Eukaryota > Metazoa > Chordata > Mammalia > Diprotodontia > Phalangeridae > Trichosurus > Trichosurus vulpecula. The sequence continues at coordinate 230,334,075 of NC_050574.1, forward strand.
TTCTTCCTTGCCTTTCTCATACTCTATTTTAGATAGTAATTATCTATATACTGGACCCCAACCTTTGGAAAAATGTAAATTGCTTGAGAGCAGTAGCTCTCATTTTTGATCTCTGTATCTTCCAGACTGGCATGGCATGTTACATATAAAAGGTGCTTAATAAGTGCATATTGACTTGGAGTGCCTGACTTCAGCAGACATAGTTCTATAGGTAAGAAACCCAGAATGTTTTCCAGTGAACTTTGCCCTGGCAGTTAACAAGCAATAAGCAATAATAGAGTTCTTTCAGTGGGAATTTACAGGGCCCTAAATTGCACCAGGTTTAAACTACCTGAAGCTGTATGACTAAGCTCACCCTGGCAGTTGGAGGCAGCAAATCTGTGACCCCTCCTTGTTTTAATCTTTATTAGGAGTGGGAAGCAGGGTGGGAAATGGGCACCAGTGAACAAAGCTTAGGGGATGAAACACAAGAAGTGATTTTCTCTCAGCACATTTCTTTTCACTAAAACATATTTGCTTATAATAACATGAACCCTCAGAATTTCAGAGGCATCTTTGTTAATCCCCTGCTTCATTACTTAGTCTGAGTATGAAGACAACTCCAAAAACTGTCTAGCATGCTGACTTGACTTAAGGATATTTCCGAGGTAGAATGCATTTGTGTATCAGACTGGCTCCTTAACAACAATACCTTCCACTTCATTACCAAGGACAAAAATTACAAGGGAAATCGATTCTCATACTCTGGGGCATAAACTGGTCACCAGCTAGGGTCAGGATGAAAGTTTCCCACCAGATTGAAAGAGTGTTTTGCATTTCACATTTGCAAAAGGTTTTACACTCATCTATAAATTAATCTCCGAGACTTCTAAGAGTACAATGTGCTCTGTTCAAAATAAGCCCTGTTTACCTCGATATTGCATTTAACTGTATCAATCAGTGAACAAGAATTAATAAGGGCCTAAATGTCTACTGTGTAGCAAGCACTGTCTTAGGCACCAAGAATATAAGGATATAAAAGGAAACAGTCTATACCCTCTGTTGGGGGAAACAACATAAAGAGACAAAAAAAAGCAAATACAAAACATATACAAGATATATACAAAGCAATTTGAGGAGACACAGGAGGTGGGCATGAGCTATTCTAAAGGGAATTAGGAATTCTAAGAGATGGAGGTGAGGAGCGATACATTCCAGGAATGGTCAGAGAAGGGACATTGTTGGTTCACAGAAGTAGGTGATGGAGCATCCTTTACAGGTAACAGCAAGTTGGTCATTTGATCTAGAACAGAGAACAAATGATAGTAATGTATGACAATCCTGGAAAGGTAGTTCAAGTTTAATAGTGAAAAGCTTTCAGTGGCAAACAGAGGACTTTAATACTAGAGGCAACAGAGAATCATTAGACCTTGTGAGCAGTGGGATGACAAGCTCAGACTGGTGCATTACGAAATTTCAGTCTGGCAGTTGTATATAGGAAGATCTGAAAAGAAGAAAGGATTGAGTCAGGGATGTCAATTAAGAGGCTAATACAACAGTACAGTCAAGAGGTCAGACTAGGGTTGTGGCTTTATGAATGGAGAGAAAAGGATGGATACTAGATGTGTCGTTGAATTAGAATCAATAAGAATTGGTAATTAATTGAATATGGGAGAGAGAAATGGGGAAGGAAGTGCGGGGAACAAAAGCTAAGAATCGATAATGGCACCAAAGTTGCAAACCTTGGTGACTAAGAGGATAATATCCTTGACAGAAATAAGGAAATTGGGAAGGAGACTATGTTTGGTAGAAAATATAATGAGTTCTGTTTTGTACATATTGAGTTTGAGACGCCCACAGGACATCCAGGCAGATACATACAATCACTAATTGAGAGTGGGAGACTGGAGCTCTGGGGAGAGGCTATGTATGGCTAGATACATAAATCTGGGTGTCATCTGCATAGAGATGCTAATGGAACACAGGGATCTGATGAACTCACTAAGAGAACTCATTACCTTGCTGCAGTGAGGGCCTAGTTGGGATTAGAATACATAAATGTGTAAAATACTCAGCCAGCATGATTATATGACTTCCTCCAGCTCCGTTTAGTGATAACTGAGTAGAAGCAGAGGAGGTGATTTCATCATTCAGTCGTTTATTAGTCATGCCCGACCGTTTGTCACCCCATTTAGCATTTTCTTAGCAAAGACACTGGAGTGGTTTGCCATTTTCTTCTCCAGCTCATTTGACAAATGGAGAAACTGAGGCAGATAGGGTTAAGTGACTTGCCCAGGGTCACACAGCTAGTAAGTGTCTGAGGCCAGATTTGAACTCACAAAGATGAGTCTTCCTGACTCCTGTCCTGGCACACTCTGCACTATGGTGCCACCCAGAGGAGGTGAACAGTGGCGGCAATCTAGGATAGATCTGAGGTTTGCAAGGTACGTGAGTGGTGCAGGATAAAGGTGCAAGTGGACATCATAAAATGGAATTGCTTAACTCTATGGTCAAGATTGGAAAGAAGGCGATGGATTGGGAATCCAGAGTATTTGAGAAAACAAATACACACATTTAAGTCCCCTATATAAGGTTAGGATGGAGGGAAAGACCACGAGCCTTGAAAAGGGTTAGCAGACAATATATTTAATTTTTAAAAGATTTTTTTAAGATGAATAGTGTTTCATGTTAGCTCATCCTTTGGAATAATGAAATGCTAATTCTCCATGAAGCGATAAACCTCATTTCTAAATTTCTCTCTTCAGCAAACGTGTTTAATAGGACTAGGCCCTGATCCAGCTTAAGTCAGTAACTAGCTTCCACTTGGGCACCTTCCACTGTTCTTTTGTTACTCTTGCTGCCTAGGGATCCACACCATGGATCCCAGCAGAGTCATGTTCGCCTTAGCAGTGACCCACCCTTCAGACTGCCCCTCCTGACCTCTATCCTCCTTCCTACACACACACACACACACACACACACACACACACACACACATGCACATACACAAATACAAACACATACACACACATTATTATCATCATTACTGTTACTAGCTGTAACCCTCTTCTGCCCCAATCCAAATTAGGTTCTTAGGCCTCTGCTGTGTACTTGTTGCCAATTAGGTAATACAACCCATCAAACTACAAGCTTGATAATATCTAGTTAAAATAATAATATCCATAACAATATATGATACATTATACATATATGATGCAACATCCAACACAATATCTACGATAATGTGCAACACTTCAAGGTTTACAATGCGCTTTATGGACGTTATCTCATTTGATCCATTGAACAGCCCTGTGTTGTATTCCCATTTTACTGATGAGGAAACTAAGGCTGAGAGAGTTTATCCTGAGACAGGATTCAAACTCAGATCTTCCTTATTACAATTCCAACACTCTGTCATCCACTTTGCCATCTGGCTTAACTCAGTCCTTGTAAACAGGTTATTTTATCTCTACCAGAATAGTGGTGACATTGGTGACAAAGCCTTGGTTTTACCCAAAACAGTAACTCTAACTTTAAGAATTTCAAGCATTTGTAGTGGGCCAATAAGGAAAGATATTTGGGGAACAGGCAGTCCTTCCACAGTCCTTCAAATCATTTCCCCTAGTTAGGCTTATAGGGCCAATGCTGGTGTCTATAAATGAGCTGTCTGCATTCTTTGAATAAATTCTCAATAGCCATTGAAGTCTGAAGTCCTCGTGTGAGCATGGGTCTCAGCAAAGTCAACTTAAGTTGTGTATCTAGGAGCCTTGCCAGGATAAGCGTAAGCAAGCCAGCGGGGCAGGGGTGAGGCTGGGGGGTGAGCGAATGAGGATATTAGGCAGCCTCAACAGGGGGCCACTTAGCCTTGCTCATAGCCACAGCATTCTTGTGTCTGGGGCTTGCCAGTTTGGCATTCCTTTGCCCATACACCCCCAGCATTCATCTGCCCCTTAAACTATGCAAGAAAAGGACCGATCTTAAGGGGAGACATTTGAAAAGGTCAAAGGGAACAAGCCATTTTGAATGAGGATCGAGCCTCAGATTCAGAGTAAAAATGCCAAGTTTCACCCCCTTGTCACCATGAGCCATCCTCAAATCCTTTTTCATAGCTAATAACTTAAATCAACTAATTTTATTACAATGTATTTCATTGACTCTACACATTACTGTCATCTGCCCTTATTAGCTCCATCATAACTCCCAAATCTGGGTGGATGTGCACAACTCCTGGCAGCAGATGTGTGACAGTTGTCATAGATAGAAATAATTACATGAGGATAAACGAGGCTCAGTGAATGGCCCTGTCGAATTTGCTGAAAGAAGAGACAGCTAGGGCCCTGTGATTTGTCCTGGAAGAAAGTGTCAAGCTGTAGAAGACACACCTTAGGCATGAATGCTTGACAACACCATTGGTGGTGGTGGTGGTGGTGGTGGTAGTGGTGATGATGATGATGATAAGGATGAAGACAAGAAATTGAAGTTGAATAGTAAATGTGTTTTATGGCACCTTGGACTACAGTCAAAGTCCATTACAGACTCCAGGCTCATATTCACTACAAAGTGAGAAGCCGTCGTTATAATTAATCCCATCTTATGGTTAGAAAGAGAGCCACAGAAATCAAGTGACTTGACCAAGATCATGCCAAAAACAATAGCAGAACGAAAGAGAGGTCCCCATTTCTAAGACCGCCTACTCAGTTTTCTCTCTTAATAGCAAAATGCTTGAGTAATAAGTCAGGAATGGATTTATTTGTCCCCTGAGTCACCGGATCATAGATCTTAAACTCGAAGGAAACCTTGAGGCTATCAAGTCCAATCTTCTTGTTTTCTCAATGATGGAGATGAAGTCCAGAGAAGTCCAAGGCCTTACCCAGGGTCATACAGGTGGTCAGTGACAGAGAACTCTTTTCTCCTTTAATTGTTCTCCAGAGTGGTGTGATGGAAAAATTGCCCTTGGCCCTGGACAATTTGGTTCTGGTTCTGGTCCAGCTGCTAATTCACTGTGTGTCTCTAGCCAAGTTATTTCACCTCCTTAGGACTCAGGTCCCTAATCTGTAAAATGAGAGGGCAGGGCTAGATGATTACCCAGGTTCCTTCTAGCTGGGAATCAGTGGCTTCAAGGGTGATTAGGTATAAGCTGATAACAAACAAAGTGTGACTTTTCCCAGAGGATCTAAGTAAGGGTCACTCTCCTATTGCCTCAGTTGTAAAAAGAAACACGGATGGACCAGGGTGGGAAGGTATAGGACGTGATGGGAAAGAGACAACTACACTAACAGAAGACGATGCCTCTGCGAATGGCTTCACAAAGGCCATCTCTTACCGGAGCATATTTTCTGCCGTTGTTTTACTCACAGTGTTGAAGGGGATATGACATGTTCCCACTGGTGATTATCTTTAGCCAGAGTGAGCCACAACTGAGCTTTAGAAGAGTCAGTACCTCACAACAGAAGCCTAGGCCTTTTGAAGAGTTTGGCCAACTGTCTTCTCCATCATGTTCTCTTGGATTTCCCTAACTACTCATCCTTCTCTAAATTCCTCTTCAGCAAGTTACATGTTCTCCTTCCCTTTCTACCTCACGCCCCAAAATATTTATGATAAAAAAACATAACAGAGGAAAGAGTTTAATGGAGAGATTGGCCAATAAGGACCTAGTCCTGGGAGCCTGCAATTATGTTGGGCCTACTCCTGGAAGTTCATGATAACAGTGTGGAACGGAAGGACCAGGCTCTCTACTTCAGAACATATTCTCTATATGTTTCTCATCCACTTAGCATGTAATGAAGAAAAAGCCTTTTAGTTGGCAGAATGGAGTGTGCATGCATACAAAAGGCATTAATAGGCTGCTAACTCTGTGACTGTATTTGGGAGAAGTGCAAACTTCTCTGGGTTTCTGGGAGGCCACCCTTTCATAAATAAGTCATGAGAATATGACAAGGCTGGCAGCCAAAGCTGGTATCCCCAGGAAGCTCTGGGAAATGACTTTCTTGTCTCATCCCAACAGCAGAATAATGCCAAGATAGTGCATCCTACAAACAAGAGAATGACTCATCTATTGGCCAGGCCACTTTTTGGAAGTGAACTTGGTGGAATGAATGATTTTATAGCAACCACTTTAAATTTGAGATGACTCTCCCCAGGGACCAAGAGGATTTAAAAAAATAATTTCCATTATTGCTGCTGTATCTTACTATATCGGTAAACATCCTTGTGTAAAAGCTAACTGATGGTAATTGGTTTGATGATATTGAAAGCACTGATCACCACCTGGCACTGGGTAACTGATAATAGGGAAAATACACAGGAATGGGGGCTTGAACCAATAGCACTACAAAAACATCCTCTTGACCTCAGTACCTTGAGGAGAAGATAGAGCTGCCCTCTGGGGACCCAATTTCCCAGTGTGAATGGGAGCTTGGATAAGAGCATTACAAGGGTTACAGAAACAGACAATTCTGTAATTGAATGGGGAAAAAATTCCTAAGTCTCCCTCCATTCCCTTCCCTGAAAGCTGTTTTGCTGATCCATGGCTAAGATGATCGCTTTTCTTTTTTTTTTGGAGCAGGGAAGGCAAGGCAATTGGGGTTAAGTGATTTTGAAGTGATTTGAATTCAGGTCCTCCTGACTCCAGGGCCAGTGCTTTATTTACTGCCCCATCTAGCTGCCCTGATGATTGCTCTTCTAAAAGGGCTATTTAAACACACACACACACACACACATACATACACATGCAACAATTTTGTTATTTTTGAACTAAAGAGCATATCAAAGACCACTTATCATAAGGAAGAGATTTGAAGGACATCAGCTAGAGCCCAAAACTGGGAGCAGAGAGGTCAACAGTCAGTCACATGTCCAGAGGGGCTACTCCTGGGAGAGCATCATGATACAGAAGGCCACAAGAAGCAGGCCTGGCAGGGGCAGTGTAGTTATGGCAAGAGAAGACTGGTAGGTCCCATTAGACTGTGAACTCCTTGAGAGCAGTAACTATTTTTTACATTACTTTATATTCCTAGTGCTTAGCATAGAGTCTGTTATGTAATAGGCCCTTAAGTTGACTGACTGACTGAGAAAACAACTGTATTGGAGATGAGTTGTCCCTCTGTGTGTGGACTGGCTCCACATTGCGTTTACTCCTCCCTCAGATGGTATATATACTTGTGGGAGTGTGTATCTCCTGTCTATGGAAGGAATGCTTCGCAGCTACTTTTCTTATGCCATTTCATTAAATGTCTTTGCTTAAAAAAAGATGAAATACATACCTATCATTTATTTATATTAAGATAATTTATACCAATTTATTTACCTATTCAAAAAAAGTATGGGGAAAACTCATCATTTCTTTGATAGTATACAGTAGGTATGTTTTAGACCTTTCCAAAAGAGTTTGATTCCTTAAGTACCAAAAGATTTGTCACAGGGCAGCATCACCTATGGAGATGCCCCACAGCATGGACTGTGTTCTAATGAGATTTCAGTGAATTTACTTTGGTTACTTGTAAGGCAAGCACAGCTGTTAGCTAGTTAATTAAAGTGGGCGTCATAAACCCAGGAAGATGACCTAAGATGTTGCTTTTAGCATGACACATTTCCTCTGTGAAAGGCTTATGTTTAACTTTGTAAAGTAATAGGTCCAAGGGAAAATGACCCAAGATTTAGATGCCCAACCCACTCAACTGTAACATTTACATTTTCTTTGCTAGGACTGCAGACTTTGGTCTATGTCCTTGCACTCCCCATAGGACAGCAGTCCCTGGCCTCACTCTTTCCTCTTCTGATCTCTTACGATATGAGTCTAATGTGCCCAACTTTTCTAAAGCCTATACATGAAGCCGGGCCCCTTTTCTCCTCTCCCACATACGCTATTGTCTTAGGCTCGAGACACGGCTTCCCTTCCTTGATTTATGGTACCTGTTTGCCTCTCTCTGAGTTATTCGATTTCCTGGCTGTGAGTGCTGGCTGGCTCAGAATTTGGAGATCTGCCAGACCCACCACATCCAGTCCTGGCCTGTTCTGTCCAACTGCCACCCAAGTCTCTGAGGAAGACAGAAGTGGTAGATTAGGTGGGGAAGGAGGGATAGCAGCAGTACTACCACTGACTCAAAGTCATTGTTCTATACTCCCACCTGCAGACAAAGAGGCTTGTTCCATGATGAACTTAAGTGATAGTGGAAGAAAGAAAGATAGTAGACTTTAGGGTCATGGAAACATGGGTTCAAGTTCCACTTTTGACACATAGTAGTTTTGTGATCAGGGCAGCTAGATGGCACAGTGGATAGAGCACTGGACCTGGAGTCAGGACGACCTGAGTTCAAATCTGCCCTTAGGTGCTTACTAGCTGTGTGACCCTGGGCAAGTCACTTAACCCTGTTTGCCTCAGTTTCTGTATCTATAAAATGATCTAGAAAAGGAAATGGCAAACTACTCCAGTATCTTTGCCAAGAAAATCCCCAGTGGGGTCACAAAGAGTTGGACATGACTGAAAAATGATTCAGTAACAACAGCTTTGCAATCCTGGTTAAGTTGCTTAACCTCTCAGCACTCCAGATAATTTTCTAAGACTATAAGAAGTTGCAGAACAGTTGCTGATATGAATTGGTATAGGGAACTTATTCCTCAGGACTCACCTGTGTTCATGAGAGCCTATCCCTATCATGTCCATAAAACCAGCCTTGCGGTCAACCCCGAGGCTGCTTTAAACTGCCTGCAAAGTCAGAACTCTGTGTCCTGCTCCTCAGATCTCTTCTTTCTGTTAACCTCAATCAAGGAAAGTAAGAGGGTAAGTGTAAGGTTAATGTGGAATAAGATCTTCCCCACCCATCAATAGGCCTCATGTGGAGCCCATTGAGGGAACCTTGCTTGTAGGAAGGCCTTTTGTTAATTTCTAATTAGGCACTGAGCCTAGAGAGTATACATTCTGAGAGGTGAGTTTTTGCTTTGGGGGCTTGCTGGTCAAGACGCTGAGTGGCAGTATGTTCAGAGTTCCCCCAACTCCTCAAAGGTAAAGGCTCTCTCTATTCAGTGGTGGATGTAAAGCTTTGATTCAGGCAGTAGAGCCCTGTTTGTTGGTCTTTATTTCTCTTCTCTGTATTTCTTGTATTTGCATTTTATATGATTAAAAAAGAAAGATTGTTGACCCCTGAAACAGCTATCTTTCCTTAGTAAAGCAGATAAAAGAACCTACACTAGCAGCCATCCTGGGTGTGCCAGTGTAGTTGCCATTACAGTAAGGTAGAAGGCCAGTATGGGGCTCACATTCCCCACCCTGGCACCCCTGTAGTGCATGGCCTCCTAAGTAAGCCAGTGGCTAGGATGGAGCTGCTGCCTAAGCGCATCTCTTTTGATTTGGAATAGAAGGAAAACAAGATGAGGCCCTGACCCAGACCCAGGCTTATCTGGGAGGCCATTCTCTTGCCTGTTGGATTGGAGGGGAAGAGACTCCTTTCCTCCCCCTCAGCAAATTATCCTCACATCATAAAGGCAGCAGGAAGGGGTGTGGTGTGGTTGCTTCTTTAGAATATATAAGGAGTTTTGGCTCAGCAGCCAATTAAAGGAATCTTCATGGCTGATAAAAGAAGGCCTTCCATTATGGAACCCAAGGCGGTCAGGGTGGGTGGGACCTACAATATAGAGAGAGGGTGTTCCAAAAGTCTTAGTGTAATTTTAAATGTTAAAACTATTTTTTGACCCCCTGTATATGTATTATGCATGTGTATGTGCAAATACATATGCATGTGCATATACACACGAATACATATAGTATATATCATTAGATTTTGAGGTTCTCAAGGTCAGGAACTGTCTTTTGCCTTCCTTTGTATCCCTATATATGGGATACATATGGCAACATAGTCATATTTTATCATACGTAGGGATACAATGCCAGTGCTTGGCACATGGTAGACAGTAAATGTTTATTGACATATATATTCATATATATGTGTATATGCAACAACAGCTATATATGTGTATGTATATATAGATATATACACATGTATATATATACACACACATATGTACGTATAAGTGTATGTATGTTTATATGTATATGTGTGTGTATGTGTGTGTGTGTATATATATATATATATATATATATATATATATATATATATATATATATATATATATATATATCTGTATATGTGCATGCTGGGCCTGGAGTCAGGAAGACCTGAGTTCAAATCTATTCTCAGACACTTAGCAGATGTGTATTCCTGGGCAAGTCACTTAACCTCTATATATCTCAATTTCCTCTTCTGTAAAATGGGGATAATAATAGCTCCTATGTCTCAGAATTGTTGTGAAGATAAAATGAAATTTACAATCACATATACATATTTATTAATTTATTTCATAATTTCAGAACTCCACGCCACACCCCAGTACAAGAAACCAGTCACTGATCCTGCCTTATTATTTATTTTGTTTAGTAAATTATTTTATTTAGTAAACATAAAAGTAGGGGAGAAGAAAATGAAGTTATTTTTAAACAACCTGGGTGGCAGAGGGAATGTACATGGAGAAGAAATCCTATTATCCCAATAAGCACTCCCTTATTTGACTAAAGTGAATACCACTAAAATACCCCAACAAAGGTTTCTAGCACTGGTATAAACCAGTCAGCAAATAAGCGGTTCCCCTTTACTATCCAACACACCCCAATTAACACAACCAGAGGAAGGAATAAATTTCGACAGGAACAACTTATCAACATACAATTAGCACTCAATAATTTATCCTTGTAATGCCAGATCAAATTAAAACATTGTGTCATAAATCAGTTACTCGGGTAAGCCACCAACTCCTGCAAGCATGGAAATTATATTTTGGTTGATTTGCTTACCATTTACCGCCCTCCTGCCACCATTGTTTTTCATCTCAAAGCCAAGCCAACAGGGGAGCTGAAGGGGCATTCATCACTTCCCAGAGTTCCACGTCACAAAAACTGTGAATGGCGTTCTAGCTGAGGACTAGCTTGGGCCCCAAAAGGTCAGCCTGCCCAGCCTTCTACTTTAATACAGATGGACCAGCGGGCAAACCATTCCAAATGGTTAGATGCTTATCTGAATTTTAATAAAAAAAAATCTAGACAAGGATATGCCTTGATCTCCCTCTGTAAACTCTCCCAGGATTTTTCCACCCTTATAGGCAAAACCATTTTCCTTGAATCTAACTTCAGTCCTTTGTGCTTTAATTTAAATCTAGGGACCTTTGTTCTGCCACCAGGGGAAAATGAAAACAGCTGGTTACCATTCCTCTCTAGAACCATCTCTAATAAACCCAAAGCCTATCATTAATTCCCTCACAAACCCTCTTATGCCTCAAATTAAATTTTAAAACCCAAGTCTTTTACTTTTTTAAAGTCCTATTTCTCAATTCTTTTTGCTCTTCCTCTGTGCTCTGTTTTCTTCACATCTCTCAAGTTGCATGATATAGAATTGGTCACTGTTCTCAATGAAGATCTGATCAAGGAAGGTCATAGAAATCTCCTAGGAGGTAACAGATGAGATTTCTGTCTTGGATGATATAGAAATTCATCAGCCTTAATGCAGAGGGTGAGTTAAACAAAACCCTATGGCTAAAATGGCCGACTGGTTGTATATAGTTATCCCTTCTACATCACAGGGGTTAGGGGTACAGCGTCCCCACAGTCTGGAAAATCCATGTAAAACGTTTTGGCCCTCCCTTAGTACCAGAGAAGAAGTCTGAATTATTATGGTATTAAAGGAATAAAATGATGATATTACACAATACTATACATATGTTTTATACATTTCTGAGTTTCTAAACTATTTCTGTGTTGTCTGCTGGCCTTTGCTTGTCATCTGTGATTTCTGCAAAAATTTCCCAAAAATTCCCATTTAATCTCTTATGCTGACCCACAATATATCAAAACCTTGATGGGGAAAGTTGCAGTGTGGAAGGTATAGCTATAGCTATATGTATGTATATGTATACGTGTATGCCTACATGTATGTATATATGTGTATATATAGGTATATATATGTATATATATGGGATATGTGTGTATGTATATGCATATATGTATGTATGGGCATATGCATGTATACATATACGCATACACACATGCCTACATATATAAAATCTGTGTATGTGTATATGTATGTATGTATGTGTTCATATTATATGTGTACACATATACATATTTATATATACATGGAATATTATATAGTCATATATTTATGAATTTTTGTAGCAGTACTTTTGTGTTAGTAAAAAAGTAGGAACAGAGTAAGTCCATCATTAGGGAATGGTTGAACAAATTCTGTATTCTGTATTCTATATTCTATTCTATATTTAGAACAAATTCTATATTCAATTAATGGAATATCATTGTGTCATAAGAAACATCTAACATGAAAAATTAACAAAAACTTGGGAGAATTTGTATAAACTGATATAAAGTGAAGTGTCTAGAACAAGGAGAACAATTTATGCGATGATGACAATGCAAAGGTAAACAGCATTGAAAGAGAACAGAATTATGGTCACTCTAGTGACTGATCATGAGGCCATTGAACTCTTGGTGAATCATGACTCTCTTCCTCTAGGAGAGAGGTGTTAGACCATAGGTACAGAATGAGGCTTACTTTGTCAGACATTGCCAAGATGTGGATTCATTTTGTTTAGCTGCACTTTTTTGCTGTGAGGATTCTCTTAGGGGAGATATGAGGAGTCACTGGAAAGAGACTGCAATATTAAACAAAAAGGTATAAATAAAACATGAATATAAAACAAAAAAATTAAATTAAATGGTTGACAGGGGTCATTGAAGAGTTTGTTGTCAGTCACTTTGATGCTTAAGATTCAAAAGTTGAGAGGTTTTCATTTTATCTTGATGTAAATAAAGTAAAAGGCTTCTAACAATTTGTGGGACCCAACAGTTTGCCTGCATAAAACCTTTTCACTGGTCCTGCTTCCCATGCACCAAGACATCCAGTAAACTTGTAGGGTTACTGAAAAGGTACATCTCATAAAAATATAGGCTAATCTGAGATCCTGGGAAATCCAGCCCATTAATCACTATTTAAACATCTGAATTTAACAAATGGAGCCAATAGTCTTATGGGGGCATCGTTCTTATGTTTGCAGAGCTATACTCTCTCTCTCTCTCTGAACATTTCAGTTTGGGGGATTTTCTTTGTGGGAACACTTGGTCTGTGGAGTTCATAGTGAAGCCTTCCAAAGCTACCTCTTAAAATGAACCAAATTTAATATTTATAATAGCCAGCCAGCCAGTGAGATGACATCATCACATGCCAGAGAAATTAAAGCTCCTAATAGAAGTACCAGGAATCTAGATGGTGTGCTGGATGGAATGCTGGGCCTTGAGTCAGGAAGATTCATCTTCCTGAGTTCAAATATAGCCTCAGACGCTTACTAACTGTGTGATGCTGGGCAAGTCATTTAACCCTGTTTGCCTCAGTTTCCTCATCTGTAAAATGAGCTGGAGAAGGAAATAGCAAACTACTCTAGCATCTTTGCCAAGAAAACCCAAATGGGGTCATGAAGAGTCAGACATGACTGAAATGGCTGAACAACAATAGAAGCACTGTCCATGATTTACTAACAGAGCCATTTCCAACAGGATCAGCAGGACCAAAGAGATGCTCTCTCCATAGTATCAGCAGCTGAGGGTCAAACACATCCACTCCTACACTGAGAGTCACAACAATGAAAATGCAAAACTTCACAATGCCACTTGTGTTAGGAGCCTGTCTGCTGAGCTATCCTTGGCAATATTATAATTATTGATGGATAACTTATTACTTTCACCAATTCAGAATGGAAAAGGGAATAGTGTGCCTCTCTCACTCTCAGAATCAGCCAGAACAATAGCTCCCAAGAAAGGAAGAGGGTAGGGGAAGGGAGAAGAGGATCATGTGACTAGATGAGGCTCAGCCTTCTCAGTTCAAAGCTTAAAAGGAGACAGCAGCCCTAGCGATCCTCAGAGTTAGCATAGAAGTTAACATGCAAAAAGTGACTTTTCAGCCTTCAGAAGCTGTCAAGGAACAGGCTATAAGCCTGATGAGCAGAAATGGGAAGAACTTAAGGAAGACACATACAGAACATCTGCCCCCTTCTTCAGTTCTTCCTTTACTTAGCTGTTGATCCCATTAGAGGCAGCGACTCTGCATCTTTTCTCTGGGAGGGAGAAGAGTAGCTACTTCCTGAAGTCAACTTTTTTGTTCTGAGATGATATGTCAGGATCTACACAACTGTGCCTACAATAAGCAGTGTTCTTAAGTTAATGCCGTCCTCTTTCCAGGATCACTTATCTATCTATATCTTTAGTATTATTGCTTAGAATCACATTTTCAATTTATAGAAAATATTTTGGGGTGCATTTATATGCTTGTTCTGAGCAACAATTTTTTTGTTTGCAACTGCTCGTTCAGTATCTTCCTTCCTCTTTCAAACAAAATTATCAGGGCTTAGAATGAGGTTTGACCTACCATCACATCCTACCAGCCATTGTTTAAAGATTCCAAGAACTGTTAGCTGGGAAGAAGTAATGTGTGCCCTGAAGTCCCTTCCTGGAACAATTATTAACAATTCTACAAGAGAAGCTACCTTGAGAAAGTATGCCATTCAAAGTCTGTCAGAATGAGAGCCTGGAATGTTGTAGCACTCTCCATCACCTGATATCACGTGATCCTAATTATTTCTGTGAAAATGAAGCCCAGGACTTGTATCATATTCAGAATACCCGTGGTAAGATGCCATAAGATCCTGCAGTATTTGCCACAATTCTCATAAATGCCCATCAGGCAAAGGCAGTAATTGATTTCACTTGCAGTGGATCAGTAAATTGCTAAAGATGCCTTTCAAGATTTTTTCTCACTAAGCCCTGGTTGCCAAAGTTGTCGATGACACCACGCATTCTTCAAGATTACAATGACCACTGGTTATTATTGCTAAAAGCTAGATTAGGAGTGTTTAGGATGGCAATTTCATGAAGAAAATTTCATCCATCAAAGTCTCTCTAGGAGGAATCAGTTCACTTTAGAAACTGGTGTCTAGGAAATTAGAGCAGCCCAACTACAGAGAATTGTCAACAGATTTCTATCTGGAAACTTTTAAGTAGGAGCCTTATGAGAATTCCAGCTGGACCCTGCCATTGCATCAATTCACTCGAAAGCTAGAAATATGCTTTTCAAGTGGAACAATTAAGGAGTTTGACCATCTACTCAAAGTGTCTTTGAACCAGTTATACTGACACCATGGGCCACACCAATTATTCCAGTAAAAAAAGTCTAACGGGAAAAATGAGACTTCATGAAATCGATGTATATGATGTGAATAAGTCACTTCAGTTGCACACATCCGGTGCTTGAAGCCAATCAATTCTTGTCATTACTATTATAAAATATAAGCTCCATGAGGGCAGACAACACTTTGTTGTTTCATTTTTTGCATAGTTTTGCATAGAATTGTTTATTGATAAATGTTTATTATATATTAAATAACTGGAGAGAAAGGTCTTTGTAAAGCTTACCCAACCGCTGATTAAAAATATTTTTAGCTGCCCAAACTCACAAAAGGACATTCTGCAATGAGCACCTGTGATTTAGAGTTTCTGTTATTGCTATTAATTTTCCATTGTGTCCTGGAGACCTTCATTTCTATGATTACAAATGTAACATCACATTTCAGTGATGTTTCAACCATGGTATTGGTAAAGAATAAGCTCATGGTAGCACTTCAATAAGAATTATATCAATTCAATGCATGAGCTATTTGACAAAAAAATAGAGAAATGTGGGATTGGGACTTCTTATGCCACTTTCTTAGACTAACACAATATTGGTGGTAGTCACTCCATCTGAAATAAAATACTTTAAACCATCATGACTATGTATCCCGTAGCTATCCAAGTACAGTATGATGGGGCCAGAAGGCACAGATAGATGCAATTAGAGCCAACGGGGCTGGGGGTAGCAATCCCCAACAAGTAAATCCTAGCATAATAAGACTTTCAACTCCATTAAAATGATATAGATAAAGCACTGGACTTGGAATCAGAAAGACTGAAGTTCAAATCCTGCCTCAGATGCTTATTAGTGCTGTAACTCTGAGCCAATCATCCTACTTATCCCCATTGGCCTCAGTTTTCCTAACTTTCAAATGATAGTGATCCTGAAGGTCCCTTACAGCTGTAAACTATGATCCAGTGATCCTTCTTGCATTCAGAACAAGTTTGTATGTTGATTCTGACTCTCTGAACAATTCCTGTTCATTCTCTTCTGGATTTCCCATTAATGAACCAACTCTTGTTCTTCCACAGGTACAGCTCTTCATGAATGGCTGTGGGCTGGGACATTGTATTCATATTCAGTTTCTATCAGATATTTCTTCCAGCAAATGGAGCCATTGCTAAGTCATTTCGCCTATAGGGAGAAATATTCTCTTGTGTTAAATTCACCATCATGAGAATGCTTTGCAAAATGTTACATTATTTACTTCTAACAATGTGCTAGTACCTTACAATGACGACAAAGCATATTTTTTCTCCCGTATTGGAGCTATGCTTAGCCCCAAAAGGCCAGATGGCACCGAGGCACTAATTGCTCACTATTTTAAGAACAGTGTCACTTACGGAGCACAACTGTATCCAAATTGACACAGAAGCCCTGCTGCTATTATGGAGTTCAAGAATTTCCACAACCACCTCTGTGGCTGGGCTTTTACAATTTGTAGAAATCACAAGTCTCTTTTTGAGGTTCTAAAAATAAGCTTACGCCATTAACTATGTCACCATATACCCAATGCTAGTGTCTTTTATTCACTTATTATGTCTAAAGTTTTATTCACAAGAGTGATGTATGATACTGATGCCCAGAATCATCTTGTCACCTTGGATCCTAGATTATGTTATGCCAACTCTATGAGAAATTTTGTTACTACTTTGGTTTACTTGACTATATTTATTACAAAGGAGGGGTTCTGTTCGGAAAGGGCGGGGAGGACAAGTTAGTGGGTAGTGAGAGGCTCCCTCCCAAAATAAAAAAAACACCAAGACATTTTTAAAAATATATAAAGGGAAAAGAATTCAAAAGGGGACATATCCGAGTAGCACAATTTTGTTATTTCTGTATTAAATTTAATATGTGATTTCAAAACTGTATATGACTGAAGTTCAGAATTTTATATGTAATCCTCTTTTTGTTCTTTGTATATTAAATGTGAATGTTCTGACAATTAACCTTATAGTAAAAATACTTTTAAATTATAACTGAGGAATAAAAAGGAATCCATTAATCAATAAGTATTTATTAAGCAAGTATTATGTGCCAGCCACCGAGCTAGGTTCAGCGGTACAAAGACAAAAATAAAACAGTCCATGCCTTTGAGGAACTTATATTCTATTGGGGTATTGGAGAACCAGGTGGAAAAGGTAGGTTTGGGGCCTGCTAATTTTGGAAGACTAGATTGTTAAATTTTCAGTAAGAACACTTATACTTCAGAGATCAAAGATACAAATTCTGATTTTGTTCATTGTCTAGATTTAAGAAAGTGTAAATGATGCAGATTAAACTTAAAAGTGTGTGTCTTCTTCCTCCATCCTGATTGCTAAATATTTGTCAGCATATTCTTGTGTTGAGGCCAGGTTTTGAAGGTCTCTATAAACCACACACAGTTGCTTATATGTAAAGGTAAAGGAATAAAGAAGTAACATGCTCACATCTGAACTTTAGGAAAGAAACCACCCTGACCCAACTCTTCAGGCTGATCAAATAGGACAGGGTCCAAAATGGTCCTAGATTTCAACTGGGTGTGGTGGGGATGCCTATGTGAGAAACTGATTGAGAAATCTATCTTTTTATGATGGAGAAGTCATGTTTGACAGAAGGAAGTTTTCACATTTTCTTGGCCCTTTCTAATTGGCTCCAACAGCCAGGATCTCCCTCAAACCTCCTTGAAATTTATTTCATTTATATTTTGTGTATACTTTTGTTGCTGTTGTTCAGTCATGTTCAACTTTTTTCTTGGCAGAGATACTGGAGTGGTTTGCCATTTCCTCCTCCATTTCATTTTACAGATGAGGAAACTGAGGCAGACAGGGTTAAGTGACTTGCCTAAGATCATGCATCTGGTAGGTGTCTGAGGCCAGATTTGAACTCAGGAAGATGAGTCTTCCTGACTCCAGGCCCAGTGCTCTATCCACTGCGCCATCATTGTGTATGTTTAGGTGTTTGTTTCCTTTATAGAAGGTAACTTCCTTTAGTGCAAGGACTGCTTCATTTTTGTCTTTCTACCCCACTGAGACTTAGGGGAGTGCTCGTCACATAGAAGGTGCATAATAAATATTTCCCGATCCACCGATTGATATTAATGAATAATTTAGGTTGGAATCAGGTTGTGAAGTGCTTTAAATGCCAAACAGGGGGCCCTCTCCTGACGCCCTGATCTACATCTGGCCACTGAACCCAGAGGGCTCCAGAGGAGAAAGTGAGGCTGGTGACCTTGCACAGGCTTGGCATCATCTTCCTAATGTCATGGTCCTCTTTGAGAATAAAGGACGAACAGCAGCAACAAATGTCAAACAGGGGAGTTTGTATTTATTCTCTAGGTAATAGAGAGGCTTTGGAGTTTACTGAGTAGGGAAGTAATATCATCAGACCCATGCCGCAGGAATATGGCTTTAAAAAATGTTAGGGAAAAATCATCCAAGCAGGGATGGTCCTATCCCCATTGGGAGTTTATCCCCATTACTACTGGATACCAGTTTCATGGATCTTTGGCTTCCCCCAAATCAGCTATGGAGTTGTCCTCCTTTAGGATGTTGCTGCTTAAATTTCTTTAGCTCCTTTTAGGCCCACAAAACATGTTCTCTCTCCTCTACAATCACGCATTCAAGCCAATGAGATAGACAGACCCAAAGCACAGTCCTGGGGCCCAAGAGGGCCTTCAGCCGCAGGGACCTCTTACCAGGTTTGTCTCTGCTTAGGCTTTCTTGGCTTAGCTGTTAGTTCCAGGGGCAGCTAGGTAGAGCACTTGGCTTGGAGTCAGGAAGATCTGAGTTCAAATGCAGTCTTGGACACTTACTAGCTACGTGACCCTAGACAAACGCCTTAACTGCTGTCTGCCTCAGTTTCCCCAACCATACAATAGAGATAGTAACTGCATCTACCTCCCAGGGCTATTGTGAAGATCAAAGGAAATTGTATTTGTAAAAGCACAGAACATAATAGGCACTTAATAAATGCTTCCTTCAACTTGTTCCCCAAAAGGACAGTCTCACCAAATTTCATAATATTTTGAGGAGGTTCCTCTTTCAGCTTAACTGCCATTTGACTTCTCCTTCCTGCTCTGAATTTGATCCAAGCACCACCTCTGAAATTCTTCCACTAAGGTTTCTATTTCTGGCATTGAGTTATCAGTCTATCTGAATTGATCAGTCTATCTCATTGAAGAAGACCATGTCCTGGGCCTTTTGTTGCACTTGGTGGATAGACATACTGTCTGACCCCTTTCCTTTCTTGAACTTGGAAGCTGGGATATCTGATTGAGATCCCATCGCTTCCTACTCAGACTTTTCCAGATTGCCCCTTGGGCTGCTTTGTTTTTCTTCTCAATAATCTGTCTCCTTTGTTCCTAGGAAAACCTTGGCTAGAAACCATGGCTAATTATAGTAGCCAGTAATTGAGTCTGATATAGAAAATGCTCTAAAGACTATAGGGCATGCCAAGCTGTGGGAGGAGATAAAACATTCATATTGATTTTGTAGGATTATTTCAAAGAAAGAACTTCATAATATTGATAGACTTTTCAAATTGTTCTTAGTTCCATTCAGATCTCTGCTTATAAAAGAATCTGGGCTCGGCATTAATTGTTTGGACCATAAAGATGGCTGGGCACCATCACTTCTGGCAATGGGTTTGTATTTACCTCAATTGAGATTAAGTAACTTTGAACAGAAACCTCAGCCAAGTGGTCACTATTGTGCCTCCTCACCCTCACTCAGAAGGTTAAACTTGAAAGAACAGTGAAGGTGGCTAAGAATGCCCTGAAAGTGTCATTGGAGCAGAGTAGCCAACAAAATTTGTCAGGTTTCCCATAACTCAGCAGTTCTTTACATGTCGGGCAACAGGAGTTGGTCCTGCTAAATTCCTAATAGGGTGACATCTTACAACTTGTTTTGACTGTCCCAACTTAATTGAGTACTGGAGAGATAAACAAGATATTCAGGATGCTCCTCTTTCTGTACCCTTGGATGTATTTTTTAAACCCAAGAATTAGTCTTTCACAGGAGGTACAAAACTGGACCGAGGCAGGATGCTGCCACTCTAACTAAAATTACAAGATCTATGCCACACAAAGTCCAGAATACAGATGGATCAGTGTGACATTGCCATGTTGATCAACTGTAAAAACGTTCTTCCCAAGGGACTGCATAACCATTAGAAGCATGTTGTCTAGAGCCATCTGTCATTAATTTTTTCAGTTAAACTTCCTGAGGACTTACCAAAGTCACAAAGTGAAGGAAGCAATCATTTTCCTCTGACCATGGCAACTATTTAATTCAAGTCACCTGGTATTTCTGCTTGAACTAGCATCACAAAGACAGCCTTGAAAAGCTGTATTCTCTTTCTGGTTAAAAGATTATGCTAATTAAAAGTAAGGGCATATGTCAGCAGTGCCTTGACTCAGTGTTAGGGTTTCTTTTTTTAATTTTTCCTATTCTTTTAAGCTCCTTTGGTTTGCAGGCTACAATAAAAAAGGAATTGATTCAGAGATTTCACAGCAATAAAGTCCTGTTTTGTTGAAGGCCTCTGTTTTCTGTTGCCCAGCACACCGATGACATGTTCCCAATGTTATCTTTTCCAAAACGTTGATTAGAAATCACTTGTTAACTCCAAAGGACTCATGGTGGAGAATGCTATCTACATCCAGAGAAAGAACTATGGAGTCTGAATGCAGTTTGAGACACACTTTATGCTCGTCTTTCCCCGCCCTCCCCTTTTTTCTCTTCTGTTTTTGTTTTTGGGGTTTTTTTGGTTCTGTTTCCTATTTCTCATGATTCATTCCACCGGTCACAATTCTTCTTCACAACTTGACTAGTGTGTTATACATAGAAGATAAATCGGATTCCATGCTGTCTTGGGGAGGGAGGTGTGGAGGGAGGGAAGAAAACCTGGAATTCAAAGTTATGTAGAACCGAGTGTTGTAAACTAAAAATAAAAACTCTCAAAAAAAAGAAATCACTTGTTAATCAACCCAATAGCGGCCAAAGACAAAATGGAGAAGTACCCAGAAATCTTTGAACGTGGGTCACTGTTGTTGTTTGTTGTTGAGACATTTTCAGTCATGTCCAACTCTCTGGGACCCCATTTGGGGTTTTCTTGGCAAAGATACTGCAGTAGTTCGCCATTTCCTTCTCCAGCTCATTTTACAGATTAAGAAACTGAGGCAAAGAGGGTTAAGCTATTTGCTCAGGATCGCACGTCTAGGAAGCATCTGAGGTTGGATGAGAACTCAGGAAGATGAGTCTTTCTGATTCCAAGCCCGGTAATCTACCTATCTTTATGTGACATAATTTGATATACATTTTAACGGCAAGAAATCCAAAGATAATAGTAAGCTATATTTTGGACCAAAGCTAGGATTACCAGGCATGCAAATGTTGATGTCATCTCTCTACACTAGAAGAATGCAAGCAACCTGGGTTGGAATCCTGTGTAGACACTTATAGGCTCCATAAGTCAGTTATGAAACATTTACATGCTAGGCTAAATAGCACCATATTAAGTACTAGGGATACAACGAATGGCCCAAAAATGGTCTCTGCCCAAAGGAAGCATACATTCTGATTGGGGGAGCCAAAATGTAAGTAACTGGATACAGTTCAAAGACCCAGGGACAAGAGATGGAGTATGAGGTCCGAGGTCCTACAGGTAGGCCGTACAGCTGGATTACAGACTTCATAGGGGGGAGTAAGGAGTAAGAAGACTGGAAAGGTAGAAAGGGGCCCAGTTACAAAGAGCTCTAAATGTCAAACAAGGTACTTCATATTTGGTCATGAAGGTAATAGGGAGCCATTAGAGCTCATGGAGAAGGAGGGTGACATGATCAGACTTACGCTTAATAAAAACCACCTCGTCAGCCAAGCAGAGGACTGATTACAGGGGGAAGAGACTTGGGGCAAGGAGACTAATTAAAAATCTATTGTAATAGTCCAGGTGAGAAGTGACAAGTCCCTGAACTCGGGTCATAGCTAAATGAGAGGGTTGAAGAAGGTTTATAGAAAGATATTGTGAGGGCAGAAATAAGATGCGGCTACAGATTGGATAGGTGGGGTGAGTGTGACTGAGCAATTGAGGATGAAGCTGAGATTGTGGGCCTGAGGTACTGGGAAAACCATGCCTCCCTCGACAGGAATAGGGGATTTCAGACATGGGGAGGGTTTGGGAGGAAAAATAATGACCTATGTTGGGGACCCATTGGGTTTTTAATGCCTACAGTTTATTTAGTTAGTGAGGTTCAGGAGACTGTTAGACGTATGTAATTATAGCTCAGCAGAGTGGCTAAGGATGGCTATATAGATATGGATATCATTTGAATTTGTTCAATTATTTTGATCATGTCCGACTCTTTGTGACCCCATTTGGGGTTTTCATGGCAAAGATACTGGAGTGCTTTGCCATTTCCTTCTCCAGATTATTTTACAGATGAGGAAACTGAGGCAAACAGGGTTAAGTGTCTGAGGCCAGTTTTAGACTCAGATCTTCCTGACTCCAGGCTGGACACTCTATCTGCTGAGCCACCTAGCTGCCCATCATTTACACAGGGGTGATAATGGAACCAATGGGAAGTGATGAGATCACCATGTGAGATAGTAAAGAGAAGGAGCCCCAGAACAGAACCTTGGATGATCATAGTCAAGTCACGTAACTTTTCAGAGCCTTAATTTCCTCATTTTTTAAGGATAATTAAACTTGCATCGCTTACGTCAAAGGCCTGTTATAAGAAAAACACTTGCTAACCCTTAAAGCACTATAAAAATAAAATTATTATTGACTATGAAATTGGTTCCACATCCCTTTGATTTCTGTTCTTCTAGAACATCTTCCCAATCAAGGGAATGAATCCATTTTCAATTCCTATTCCCATGTTCCATGTCCCATAAGGGACTAATATATAGTGGTGACTAGGAATTGGAATTAAGAAAAAAAAAGTCCCTCCTAGATGAAATTGTCTGTATGAAACTGTCTTTCTTACCCACGGTGCTGCTAGCTTTCCTTTGAAAACACATATGACCTACAAATAAATACCAATCAATAAGCATTAATTAAGTGTTTACTACGTGCCGGGTACTGGAAGCAGAAAGACAAAAACAAAGCAGTCCCTCATTTCAAAGAGATTAGATTGTCTCCATTGAGGACACTACATGTGTTCTCTGAATATCATAAGATGCAGCATGGAATGTTTTTCCCCATAGTAGACCCTTCAAGGACTTCAAATCATCTAGACATAGGAATGAGATATTGGCTATTTAATGGTTTCTGGCATGTACATACCTGGCAGTAAAAATGTGTCCCACACACCTGTAAGTTGGGCATGACTTGAATATACAAGAGCAATGCCAGCCTGGGCGACACGCCACCAACAAACACCTGGGATTGGCACAGCTTGCTATTTCAGAGACCTGCAGGCCAGCCACACAGGCAAAACACAATCATATCACTTTTCCCTTAGTGGATAGAGTGAGTTGTTGGACCACCCGGGTGAAACCAAGAATAGTCTGGTTCTTGCAACTTCATCCAATGTAAGACTCAATGCGTTCGTCTATGTAAGGTCAATAGCTAGCATTTATACAGCATGTTGAGGCTGGGTAGGCAGTGTAGGGTGGAAATATGGCCCTTTCTGTTAGGCATGCCTCTGAAATGAAAACATACCTCCAAAAAAAGATCTCTATAAACATTAGAACTGATCCTGAGGCAGTCTCTGAGTGGGGTGCAAGCTGAAGCAACCAGAGAATAAAGGCATCATGGCTCCAGAAAGTGAATTGCATTATTAATTCCATCATGAAGCAAGCATTTATTAAGCATCCAAGCCGGCTTTATGCTGTCTGTGCTGATGCTGAACCCTCAGGATCACCAGATTCCAGTGGATAGACCTAGGGAGCTTAACGCAGTCAGCTTTGGAACTTCCACACTGAGGCCTGAGCTGTCCTAACTAGCTTTCCATCTCTTCTTCTGGAAAACTTTAATTAAAACAATTTAGCCACTGCTACATATTGATCATCTCCCCTATGGCTCCACTCACCATCCCTGTGACTTTTCAAACCAAAACACCCCTTCATGGTCGCTGCTGCCTTACATTTTATCTCCCCTTACGAAAATGCCAGTTCTTCGAAGGCAGGGACTGTATGTCATTCTTGTATTGGTATGCCCAGTGCTTGCCACACAGTAAATGATTAACAAATACTTTTCACTCATTTTTCCCTCTCTGCCATGTCTGTGCTCTGCACCGAGGATACAAACACAAAGACAGAAGCAAAATAGTCTCTGCCCTCAAAAAGTTACCTTCTGTTGAGGGATGTACACATGTGTACAACATAGATACACAAAAAAGCAAATGCAAAATGGACACAAAGCAATGAGGCTACTGACCCTAGCCAGGCAGAGACCTTCTCTCACCCCTCACATGGGTGCTTAGACATTGATGCCTTCCAGAATCCCCCACTCCTAGAAAAACAACCTGCTTTTCTGAAGCTCCTCTGCCACCTTGCCCCTGTGTCTAACCACTGGATAGCCAGCCAGGTGCACTTAACTCTCTCTTTCTCTCTCTGTCTCTCTCTGTCACACACACACACACACACACACACACGCACGCACAGGGGTTCTTTCTTCTTGTGTCATGGACCCCTTTTGTGAAGCCAGGACCTTTTCTCAGAATAATCTTCCTAAATGCATCAAATAAAAAAATAGGATTACAAAGAAAATCAATAACACTGAAATATAGATATAATTTTTTCTTGTCCAAATTCACAGATACCATGAAATCTATCCATTGAACACCAGGTTAAGAACCTCTGTTCTAGGATGTAGATTTGGGTCTTAGCCATTCCCCTGCCCCCAAAATTACTGCCTTATGACCCCAGGCATGTCATTTAACCCCTTTGTGCCTTGGAAGGCTATCCTAAAAAATCAAATCCCAAAATCAAATATTACTAGGCTGAAGGCAGGGGAGAGAAATATATGCAATATGATTTAGAAGTGTCTGGGAAGTGATGTGGAGGCCTGGTTCCAGGGAAGATAAAGCAAAAGCACATAGAGTCAGCTAGATAGTGCAGTGAATAGAGTTCTGGGCCTGGAATCAGGAAGACCTGACTTCAAATCTAGTCTCAGATATATACTGGCTGTGTGACCCTGGGCAAGTCACTTAACCTCTGTCTGCCTCAGTTTCTTCAAATATAAAATGAGGACAATTATACAGGGTTGTCACGAGGATCAAATACAATAGTATTTGTAAAGTGCTTGGCCCCGTGCTTAGCACACAGTAGGCTCTTATCCCTCTGTCTCCCCCAACCCATATAGCAGTATGGACCGAAAACTAGAAGGGATTTGAGTCAGGCAGTCAATTGGTGTTTATTAAGCGCTTAATGTGTTAAGCCCTTGGGATATAAAGAAAAGCAAAAATAGCCCCCTGCTCCCAAGGAACTCACAATCTAAGGGGGAAGGCAACTTGCAAACAACTACATACAAACAAGATAGATACAGAATAGTTTGGAGATAACCAATAGAGGGAAGTCACTAGGAGGAGGGTTAGGAAAAGCTTCTTGTAGAAGGTGAGAGGCATGGGGGACAGCCAAAGAAAATGGTCAGAATTGGGGAAAGTGACGTACAGTTTGGGGAACAGAGAGGAGACCAGCATCACAGGATCATGGAGTATGTGGGGAAGTGGGGGTATAAGGTGTAAGAGGACTGAAAAATTAGAAGGGGGCCAGATTACAAAGAACTCTAAAAACCAAAAGAGGACTTCCTACTTGATCCGGAAGGTGATAGGGAGCCATAAGTTTATTGAGTGGAGGACATGGTCAGATCTGCTGCTCAGGAACATCATTTTGACAGCTCAGTGGATGATAAACCAGATTGTAAAGAGACTTGAAGCCAAGAAACCAATCATAAGGCTACCTCAATAGATCAGGCATGAGGTCACAAAGGCCTGCACCAAGGTGATGACAGTGCCAGAGGACAGAAGGGTGCATGCATGAGAGATGTTGTGAAGTTGAAGCAAGGCTTGACAACAGATTGGCTGTGGGGGTAAGAATGAAGAGCTGGAGATAACATCTAGGTTGCGGGTCTGGGTGAGTAGGAAAATATGGTACCCTTGACAGTGATGGAGAGATTTGGAAAAGGCTTTAGGGGAAAGGTCATGAGTTCAGTTTGGGACATGTTCAGTTAAAGATACCTAAGGAACATACATTTCAAGATGTCTAATAGGTAGAGATGTAAAACTAGAGATCGGAGGAGAGGTGAAGGCTGAACAAATCTTAGAATCACCTGCCCAGAGATGATAGTTGAATCTATGGGATCGTGGAACATGGCGATGAGATCACCAAGTGAAATAGTATAGAATGAGAAAAGAAGGGGGCCCAGGGCAGGGCCATGGGGACATCCAAACCTATTGGGCACTGTCTGAATGAACATGTAGCAAAGGAGATTGAGAAGGAGGGGTCAGACAGAGAAGAAGAGTACTAAGAGAGAGCAGTTTCATGGAAACTTAAAAAAGAGAGACTATTAAGAAGAAAGTGGCTATTAATGAATGTCAAAGGCTGCAGAGAGGTTTTTGCCGTGTCTCTGGAATATGCCCCTTGTGTCCTCTGACACGGCCACCACTCTGGTGCAGGCCCTCATCACCTCATGCCTGGACTGTTGCGATGACCTGCTGGTGGGTCTGCCTGCCTCAAGCCTCTCCCCACTCCGATCTCTCTTTCAGTCAGTCACTAAAGTGATTTTCCTACTCAATAAAACTTCAGTGACTCCCCCTCACCTCCAGGATTAAATTTAAAAAGTCCCGTGTTGTGAGTTCAAAGGCTTTCATAACCTAGCCGACTCCCAACCCCCATACACCTTTCCAATCTTCTTACAACTCATTCCCCACCACATACTTTTAGCCCCCATGACACAGGTCTCCTGGCTGTCCATAAACAAGGCACTCTACCTTTCAGTTCCTGGTATTTTCTCTTGCTATCCCCCATGCCTGCAATTCTCTCCTTCCTCCTCTCTGCCTCCAAACTTCCCTGGCTTTCCTTTAGTCTCAACTTAAAACTCCACCTTCTAAAAGAAGTGTCTCCCAACTTAATTCTAGTGCCTTCCGTCTCTTAATTGTTTCCTATTTGTCCTGTACATAGCTTGTTTGTACATATTTGTTTGCTTGTTGTGTCCCTACTAGAGTGCAACCTCCTTGAGGGAAGGAACTGTCTTTTGCCTCTTTTTGTCTCCTCATCACTGAATATAATGCCTAGCACATAGTAGGTGCTTAATAAATGCTTACTGACTCACTGGCTTTCCTTCATCACTTCCTCCATTTCCTCCTCAGGCAGGCATACATACCTATCAGATTCTTTGGATGGAACCATAAAGTACCTTTTCTACTCTAAACTGAAAAACAAAACAAAACTAGGCCAAAAGAAAAATTGAGCTGGCCGCAGTCTCCACACCACTGCTGCCCGCAGGGGTGCAGTAAGACTGCCCAGGTTGTGGGCCTGAGTCAGCTGAGCTTGAAAGCCTATGTACCATCCAAATACAGCTCACAGAGTGGAATTCAGCCCTCCCTCCATGTGGTTTACAACACCACCACAAAGATAAATACGCAGGCAGTGCTAAGTGAGTGTTCTTACAGAAACTGCAATAAACCATAGCATAACAATCCAGCCTACCCTGTTATATGCTGCTAAATATTTAATTAAGAAATCATGAGAATCAAACTGTTATATACACAAAAAAGAAGAAAGAAAGAAAAACAAAATGCAGGTGTAGAACAGAGCCCAGCCTGGTAGTAAATACAATTTTCATTTGCTTTTACCCAAGGGCATCGGCAGAAAAGATTATTTTACCAAATATTTATCCTTTTTTCCTCCTTTTGGAACATGGTAACCCTTTTTTTCTCCCCAGAAAGAAAAGACATTTAACTAGTATTAAAAACATATGTTTAAGCCATTTAAAAACTTTAATTTTCCTTAAGTACGGTTTCCGGAGCCAGTGTCTTCTCCAAATTTCTGGGGCTGAATTTTCACCTGATCATGTGTCATGGTTGACCTGCGTGACTCCTACACAGGACCCTGTCAATCCTTCAGAATTCCACTTGGACCTCCACCCTCAATGACCTACCACCCATTGGCATCCACTGCATTTTAAAAGCAAACAAAAAAGACCCACCAAAGTTATTTTACGTGCATGATTTGGTTTTCTGGGAGCTCTTTTCATATGACTATGAAGGCTGTAAAGCAAACTTCTGGATTAAAGCCTAGAAGCTGTGGGCAATATAGCACCGAGCAACTCGGTCCCAGAAATATATTCCAAGTTTGGGTCAATTTTGTACTTCATACAGTAGTGGCGAACAACAAACCATATAGTAAAAAGATACTGGACTCTAGTCCAGGGGAACTTAATGAAACATGAATGGAAGGAAACCAGGGCTGGAGATACTGTAAATGTGGTGCCTGCTGTGCAGTCCCAGTCCTAATGGG
Source organism: Trichosurus vulpecula (assembly GCF_011100635.1). Classification (NCBI taxonomy): domain Eukaryota; kingdom Metazoa; phylum Chordata; class Mammalia; order Diprotodontia; family Phalangeridae; genus Trichosurus; species Trichosurus vulpecula. The sequence goes on from NC_050574.1 coordinate 230,362,774, forward strand.
CAAGCTGACTAAATGAAAGTGGGGAGTCTGCTTCTAACAGCTAAATTCCTGCTCTGATTTTATAGAACCAACCAAATTTATGAAGGCACAAGGTGAGCGCAACACTTGAAACTGCTTCGAACAGCTCTGACTTGCACAAATGGCATTTCTAGAACCGATAAACTAAGCTGAAACTGACCTTGGCAGTTGGCAGCATTCTGGGGAAAAGGGTTAAGGATAAATTGTTCTTGAACAATTCCTCTAGGGTATCATATTTGAAGGAGAAGGAGGGGGAAAAAACCCACTCTCTTTTCCATAGTGGATAATTCTCTTGCAGCTTTACTCCAGCAGAAAAAGTAGTTGACTGGATAAAGCACATCCCAATTCCTATGAAGGGATACATCCTCTCGCTCAGAATTTTCTATCTCTCTGTCTCTCTGTGTGTGTTTTTCTCTGTCACTCTCAATCTCTGTCTCTCTGTCTCTGTCTGCCTCTGTCTCTCTCTCCCTCTCTCTCTGTCTCTGTCCCTCTCTTTCTCTCTCTCTTTCTCTCTCTCTCTCTCTCTCTCACACACACAGACACACACCCCACCACTGTGTTACTGTGTTTCTCTCTCTCTGCCTTTGTCTGTCTGTCTGTCTCTCTCTCTCTCTTTCTATTTCTGTCTCTTGTCTTTCTCTTTCTGTTTTTCTCTATGTGTTTCTGAGTCTGTCTTTGTCTCTCCATCTCTCTCTGTTTCTTTCTCTGTGCCTCTGTCTGTCTGTCTGTCTGTCACACACACACACACACACACACAGTTTCTCTCTCTCTGCCTTTGTCTCTCTCTGTTTCTTTTTATTTCTGTCTCTCTTTCTCTCTCTTTCTCTCTGTTTTTCTCTATGTTTCTGAGTCTGTCTGTCTCTCTCTGCTTCATTCTCTGTGTCTCTGTCTGTCTCACACACACACACACATACACATTGCACGCACACACACACATACTATTTCTCTCTGTGTCTCTGACTCTCTCTATGTGTTTCTCTGTTTCTTTCTGTCTCTTTGTTCCTGAATCTATCTTTCTCTGTTTCTTTCTGTGTGTCTGTGTCCTTCTCTGCCTCTCTGCCTTTCTGTCCCTCTCTGTCTCTCTCTTTGTCTTGGCAGTCTCTGTCTCTCTTTCTCTCTGTCTCTGTCTCTTTCATACACACACACACACACACACACACACACACACACACACACACACTACTGTGTTTCTCCCTCTGTCTCTTTCTCTTTGTCTCTCTCTCTCTCACACACACATACACTGTATTTCTCTTTGTGTCTCTGACTCTCTGTATATGTTTCTCTCTCTCTGTTTCTTTCTGTCTCTCTGGGCATCTGTGTCTTTCTCTGCCTCTCTGTCTCTCTGTCTTTCCTTCTCCCTGTCTCTGTCTATCTGTCTGTCTGTCTGTCTCTCTTTCTCTCATGGGATAATCAAGCTCTCCAGCCTTTGATAATTACATGTCTCTTATAAGTAGTCTGCTTCATAATTCGTGCCCCTTTGAGGCTGGAGTTTCCCCTGTTGACTGTGCTTCTTCTCCTTATCCTATAGTACTGGCTGCTGTCAGCTGAAAAAAAGGAGTTGGCTGAGATCCTGAGCACCTAGAACAGGTGTTATTAACCTCGGGCCCATGAAATTGTTTTTAATATAGTTTGACAATTGTACTTCAGTATAATTGGTTTCCTTTATAATCCTATTTTTATTTTAAAATATTATTCTGTGAAGGGGCCCATAAATTTCACCAGACTGCCAAAGGTATCCATGACATCACAAAAAAGCTAAGAATCCCCAACAAAGCCCCCCCATTTGTTAAGACTTTCATCCACTTCCCTTTCTGGTCCCACAACAATAACTGGCATTTATATAGCGCTTTAAGATTCACAAAATGCTTTACATGCATTATCATATTTGATCCAATCATATTCGAAACATAGAATTATATATTTAGAGCAGAAAGGGACCTTGGAAGTCATCTAATTCAACTCCATTTTATAGAAGGAAGCCGAGGCCCAGAGGGGGTTAAGTGACCTGCCCAAGGTCGTATAGGTCGCATGCAGCAACAGTCTGGAGGTTCTGGGAATTTTCTTCTCTCCAAATGTTTGTTCCCTGGACCCTACTCTGAAGTCTAATTAAGAAATATTTTGGGGTTGTACAGAGACACCCTTGGGTCTCTCTAAAAGCATTCTAATGCTTTAGAGCATTAGGAAGCATTCTAAAAAAATAGGGGTTTGGCTGGTGCAATAGATTAGAGCACCAGCCCTGTAGTCAAGACAACCTGAGTTCAAATCCAGCCTCAGACACTTACTTGCTGTGTGACTCTGGGCAAGTCACCTAACCCAGATTGCCTTGAAAAAGAAATAGGGCCTTGTCATACTGGGCAATTTGTGTGGCCTGGATACCCTGTAACTTTGACATTTTAAAAGATCACTGATGGAAGCAGCCAAGCTTTAATTCTTCCTAAGACTCTTTTCCCTTTACAGCAGTGTGAAGACTCTCCACTGTGGCCTGTTCACACATCCTGTTATAATAGTGAGAGGTCTCTACTTGGAGTCAGGAAACCTAGGTTTGAATCCTGTCTCTGACCCTTATCAGCAGGGAAGTCATAAGAGCATCAATTTAGACGGAACCTAAACCAAACCTATTGTCAATCCCCTCCTTTTAGAGATGAGAATATTGAAGCACAAAGAGATGACATAAATTAAATTATCCAGTCATACAGCTTCCAAGTGTCTGAGGTGAGATTGAAACCCAGGTTTTCCTGACTCCAAGCACGGAGCCTTATCCATTATTTAACTGAAGTGAGTTTGTCTCATCTATAAAATGGGTGCTATAATAATATTTGCTCTACCTATTTCACAGTGCTGTTAGGAGAAAAGTGTTTCATAAACCTTGCAGCATTATTTATTTTTTTAATTTTTCTTGAATTTTATCATTTTTATTTAATATTCTAGTTTTCAACATTGATTTCCACAAGATTTTGAGATACCAATTTTCTCCCCATTTCTCCCCTCCCCCCACTCCAAGATGGCATATATTCTGATTGCCTCATTCCCCAGTCAGCCCTCCCTTCTGTCACCCCACTCCCCCCCCATTCCCTTTCCCCTTACTTTCTTGTAGGGCACGATAGAGTTCTATGCCCCATTCTCTATGTATCTTATTTCTCAGTTGCATGCAACAACAACTTTTTTTTTGAGCATCTGCTTTTAAAACTTTGCATTCCAAATTCTCTCCCATCCTCCCTTCCCACCTACCCTCCTTAGAAAGACAAGCAATTCAACATAGGTCACAGGTATATCATTATGTAAAACACTTCCACAATACTCATGTTGTAAATGGCTAACTATATTTCCTTCCATCCTATCCTGTCTATGAGACTATGTTTGAACATAAAGAGAAGAAAGGGGCTCTCACACACATGCCTAGGAAGAGGATTAGTCAGTGAACAGAATAATGTATTTTTAAAAATAAAGGCAGTGGGCTTGGCATCAAGGGGTTTTGACTCAAGACTCAACTCTTGCCAATTATTAGCTAATGTAATCTTCAGCAAATCACTTCATTTCTCTAGAACTTAGTGCCCTCATCTATAAAATGGTGATAATTGGATTAACTGGATCTGTAAGTTTCCTTTAACTCTATTAAATCGGCCTATCTATGAGTTTATGAAAAAGTCATAGGGGTGGGGAACCAGAGGCCTTGAGGCCACATGTGGCCCTCTAGGTCCTCAAGTGTGGCCCTTTGACTGAGGACTGTAAACTCCTTTTAGGCAAAGAATATGTCTTATTAAAATTCTGCATCCCCACCCCCCACTCCTCTCAACCACTAAGCAATAACGTACATGCAGTATTCATTTAATATTGGGGTGCAAATCAGGAAGCCAACCCTAGGAGTGAGTCAGGTACATGAGGACTTGGGGTTACAAGAACTGCATTTCCAAAGCTATATGGCATTCACCACGTCCCATGTGATTCGCCATTCTGTGTCATGAAAGAGAACAACCTTCAAGCCTTTATCAATACTTTTGTCAACATCACTGTTACAAGGGTTTTCAACAACATGGCAAAAGGGGTTTTTCACTAACATTTGCCCCCTCTGGCCATCAAAAAAGGCCCGGACAGTGTAAAAATGCTAGAAATAGAGCCAAAGGACATGGGTTCAAATCTCATCTCTGTCACTTGCTACTAGCATAACTTTGAGCAAGCCTCTTAATTTTTCTGGATCTGTTTTCCTTGTATATAGAATAAGGTTGGCACAGAGTTGGAGATGGTCACTGAGCCCCTTCCATCTCAAAATCAATGATCCTGTGAACCAATATATTGCCACCATTCTATTGAGAATTTGTCAATGGCATTGGTTCATGTACCACATACAGTCTCTTGTATCAGTCCAGCCCAACACACTTGGCTGTTCTCCATTCTTCTGAGTATTGCCTGCAATTTGATACCACAGGAGCCTGCTGGGTATTTAAGTAAATACTTTCCCCTTAAAATTCACATCAAACTCAACTCATTGTAAGGGGGCACTGTTCTCATTCTCATCTCTTCATTTCCTTCTCAGTGGTACATTCTTAAGTTACCAAAACACTATATAGAATATGGTTTTTCACCAACTCTCTAGCAACTTTATTTCAGCACCTCAACCTGGGTTTCTTCACAGCCTGACTTATTTTCCATTTTTTCTTGCGGTCTCCATTTCAATATAAGTTCTCACTTTCTCTAGCATATTTTCTGCATCAAAGAACATTTTTCTATTAAAAGGAAAGGACAAATGTCCCAAATCTGTGAAAATGTTGTATTTCCATACCATTCTGAAGACATTTTAATATACAATAACACGTGACTAATATAGACTAACAGAGGAGACAGGTCAGTCTTAATCGTAGAATATTTTTAATAGAAATACAGCTTCATGACTTAGGAATACCTCCAAAATTATATAGAAATCAATCAAGTATAAAATAACATGTAGCCCAATAGATTGTTTTCAATCTAATGAATAGATAAGAATGACTAATACTAGCTTGTCCATTGTTTTGCACATAGATGATTTGCTCCTCAGGCTTTGCAGTCACCACCTGGAGTCCTCATCTTGGTTCCATCCACCGGACGCCGATCTGTGCTGCCTCTTCCTCTGCTGTCACACCCAGCCCAGGCATCTGTGGCCATGGCCAACCCCAACGTGTACTTCGACATCACCATCGATAACCAGCCGCTGGGCAGGATTACTTTCGAGATCTTTGCAGACAAGGTTCCAAAGACAGCAGAAAACTTCCGTGCTCTGAGCACTGGAGAGAAGGGATTTGGTTACAAGGGATCCTCCTTCCACAGAATCATTCCTGGGTTTATGTGCCAGGGTGGTGACTTCACATGCCATGATGGCACTGGCGGCAAGTCCATCTATGGGGACAAATTTGCTGATGAGAACTTCATCCTGAAGCATACTGGTCCTGGTATCTTGTCCATGGCAAATGCTGGACCCAACACAAATGGCTCCCAGTTTTTCATCTGTACTGCAAAGACTGATTGGTTGGATGGCAAGCATGTGGTCTTTGGCCGAGTGAAGGAAGGCATGGACGTTGTGGAAGCCATGGAGATTTTCGGTTCTCAGGATGGCAAGACCATCAAGAAGATCACTATCGCAGACTGTGGACAACTCTCATAAGTTTTTTTTGTTTTGTTCTTTGTATTAACCATCTAACCATTCCTCTGTAGCTGGAGAGAGCACCCCCAAAGCCCATCTGCTCTTATACCCTGTAATCCATGTGTTCTCACTTGTTGCAATTATCTTTGGATTTCATTTCCTTTTCCTTTACACAAGTCTGGCTAGACAACAGAGTTAAGTTTGTGATTATGAAATAAAAACTAAAATACCAAAAATAAGCAAATAAATAAAAGGGTACCTCAGAAGCACCTTAAAAGATTCTATTTTCTTAATCAATCTATCAACAAGCACCTATTACCACCTTCTATGTTCCAACCATTTGTTAGATGCTGGGGATATAAAACCAAAAATGAACTAATCTCTCTTCCTCAGAAGCGTATATTGAATTAGAAATGTAAGTAATGCTGAATATGCAGCCTTTTTACATTATTAATTTTCTTAGTCTTTTCCTCCAGATAAAAGAAAGGTAAACCTCAGCCTACTCTTTATATGAATTATCATTGAGTTGTGAATTCATGGAATCTAATTCATGAGATTTTGTCCAGCTTTCAAAATTATTGTTATATTATCATTACTACTATCATTATAAACTTGCATTTCAAGTAACTATACAGCTACCATACCCCCTCCCTTCTGCTACTTCAGTAGAATGGTAGTCTTTAATCAATAACACCATGGGCTCCACTATAATAATTCATCATTATTTCCAGATGAACTAATTGTAACACACTACAATTAGATGTCACTGGTCTTCTCACTGTTCTTCCCACACAACATTCCATCTCCCACCACTGTCTGTCTCCCATGCCTGGAATGCTGTTCTTCCTTATCTGTCTCTTGACTTCCTTCAAGACTCACCTAAAATCCCACCTTCTACAAGAAGCCTTTCTTGATCTCCTCCTCCTCCCTCCCCGTTGGTGCCTTCCCTCTGAGACCACTTTCCTCTATTCTGTATATATCTTTCGGATTTTTTTGGTTGATTAGTTACGTCCAACTCTTCATGACCCCATTTGGGGTCATCTTGTCAAAGATACTGGAATGGTTTGCCATTCCTTCTCCAACTCATTTTACACATGAGGAAACTGAGGCAAACAAGGTTAAGTGACTTGCCCAGGGTAACAGAGCCGGTAAGTGTCTGAGGCAGGATTTGAACTCAGTTCTTCCTGACTAGGCCCAGCAGTTTTATCCACTGTACCACCTTACTATCCATATGTACAGAGTTGTTTATATTTTGTCTCCCCCCTTAGACTGGGAGCTCCTTGAGGGCAGGGGTCATGTTGTTGCCTTTTTCTGTATTCCCAGGGCTTAGCACAGTGCCTGACACATAGTAGGCACTTAATAAATGCTTGTTGGCTCCGCCCGCTCTCGCGCTCGCTCCCGCGCCCCCGCTCCCCACCGTATCCGCTGCCCGGACCATGTCCAAGACCGAGGAAGCCAAGCGTCTGGCCGGCCGCACGGCCGTAGAGAACCACGTGAAGAATAATCAAGTGCTGGGGATCGGCAGCGGTTCTACCATCATCCACGCTGTACAGAGGATAGCTGAAAGAGTAAAACAAGAAAACCTGAACGTTGTCTGTATTCCTACATCCTTTCAGGCCCGGCAGCTAATTCTTCAGAATGGCTTACCACTAAGTGACCTGGACCGCCACCCAGAGCTTGCTTGCTATCGATGGTGCTGATGAAGTAGATGCTGACCTCAACCTCATCAAAGGTGGCGGAGGCTGTCTGACTCAGGAGAAGATTGTAGCCGGCTACGCCAAATGTTTTATTGTTATTGCCGATTACAGGAAGGATTCAAAGAACCTTGGCGACCACTGGGTGAAAGGAATTCCCATTGAAGTCATCCCAATGGCATATGTCCCTGTGACCAGGGCCCTATCCCGGATGTTTGGCGGAGTGGCTGAGCTGCGGATGGCTGAGCGCAAGGCTGGCCCTGTGGTAACGGATAATGGAAACTTTCTGTTGGATTGGAAGTTTGACCGGGTGCATAAATGGAGTGAAGTGAACACGGCCATCAAAATGATACCAGGAGTTGTGGACACGGGTCTCTTTATCAACATGGCTGAAAAAGTCTACTTTGGCATGGAGGATGGCTCCGTCACCGTGAGGGAGAGGCCATCTCACTGACCGAGGCCTCACCGGTCGCCGAGGCAGAGAAGCCCAAGAGCCTTTGCCTTAATGTACTTGCCCCAGGACGGCCGGTCAGAGCGTGGGGGTCTCCTGAAATGTCATTGAATGCCCGTTCTTTTTTTTAAGGAAATAGAGAAACATATATTTTTTCTATCTAAAAATACTCACTTTTTTTAAAGAAAAAAAACTTCATTTCATGTTTTATATGAAACTACCAAAAAACCCAGTTTTTGAATCCTTGACTTGAGGCTGCTGGTTTCTTATGAAGTTTCTGAGTGTTTGGTTTGCTGGGGAATCCCAAAATATCAGCCACTGTACCAGCCCAGTCTATAAAGGGCTGAGCCAGTGGCCCCCTGATGCCTTACTGGAACCATTGATGATCTTTATGCCTTCATTCTTGGTTTGTTGGTTTGTTTTTGAGTTTACATTTTAATAGCTCACAATATGTAGTCACACTTTTAGATCAAGCGTGTGCAGAGCTGAATGAAGCCCTTGACAGTGACCTTCATGGACAAGCTGTATTGACCTCAGTACCATCACCCTTGACCAAGGTCAGGCTACTCACCCAAACTGGGAGACACTGGAAGCCTTGGGCTCTCTGCCTGGAAGGACTTTCCAGTACAGCCCTAATACTGCTGGGAAAGCCCTCTCTCATCGGATGGATTTTTTTCTGTTGGCAACCTTGTTTGAATTTCTTTGTCTGCCTTGCTCATGCTTGAGTTCGTCACTTGCACAGTTGGGCATCAAATGTCTCCTCTTTACGTTCTGTGTGTGTTGAAATAAAGCAACTCAGTGCCACTTCAAAAAAAAAATAAAATAAAATAAATGCTTGTTGATGATGAAGAGGAGGAGGAAAAGGATGGAAAAACAGATGATTTCCTAGAACGTAAAGGAGTTTGAGAGTAAAATTGATAGAAAATGGCTAATGATCCAAATCGTTTTGAGCACCCAAGTCCTCTAAAGCATTCCCTGGATTGTCATGCAGTTTTCAAATGGATCTTCAGAGCCTGCTCTTCCCTACACAAACCCTTCCATTACTCTTTATTCTAATGCAACCAACAGAGCCCTCAGGAGGCTCCAGAGCAATCCATTTTCTGCTTTCCTTCTCATTGACATGACTCACTGCAAGCTTAACGCCTTTCATGCTGTGTGATCCCAGGCAGGGCCCTCTTATTTCCTGCACATTTCCTTTCTGCTAGAACTGCTACGTCCTTTGTCTCAACCTGCTTATTAGATCCTCCTGCCAGAGCATTTTAAAGGGCCTTTTATCACTAGACTCAACCCTGAAAGGGCCATGTCAGGGAAGAGTGAGTCTGAGCCCTTGGACAGAGTTCCGGGCTAAAAGCTTAAAAAGGATGAGGAAAGGCAAATAGACTAATGACAGAGGTAAATTGGCACAAATAAAACAGGGACTTAAAAGTAAAGTCAAGTACAACCTTTTAGGCTTACACAAATGTATTCAGGGCACTCAAACTCGGGCACACTTCCATATCCAACCAAAGTTAAAGGGAATGGAAGGATCATAAAATGAGTATTCAGGATCAGCCCTGAACACTTTAATAGGCACTCTGTGAGACTTTTTTCTTTTTAAACATACTATGGCCAGGTGAAAAGATACTAAAATTCAAGGCCGCAAGAAGGTGGTAGGAGTAGAGACCTCCTAAAAAGACCCAACCTAGTTTGTTTGCTCATATATTTACTGTTTACTACACCAGAGAGTTGAGAGACAGATTTGGAGTCAGGAAGATGTGGGATTTTGCCACCATGCTTGAGCTGCCTTCTTTCTCTACCCGTGTAACTCCCCTTAGTGAATTCCTCCTAGAACCTCCATTTTGAGGAAGGCCCCAGACCAGCCAATCTTCATTCTCTAGACCAGGGCTGGGGAACCTGCAGCCTCAAAGCCACATGCCCCCTCCCCATTAAAATGTTCTCCTTGTGGACAAGGCCTGTCTTATTGCTTCTATTTGTATTCCCAGTGCTTAACATAGTGCCTAGCACATAGTTAGTGTTAATAAATAACTGACAACTTAATTTGACATGGATATAAATCCTGCCTCAGATGCTTACTAGCCGTGTGACCTTGGGAAAGTCACTTAACCTATTTGGGCTAGAGTTTCCTCATCTGATTATTGAGAATTAACTTGTTTTATATACTTATGCTATTATCAGGAGATGCCTTAAGAATTTATTTTAAAAAGTTACTGGTATTCCAGGTTAAATTTTCCAAATATCCTCTATTTTAAGTCTTGATGGCTTCTAAGGCCCCTTCCCACTCTAGATCAAGGATATCATGACCTCTTAATATAGTTGTTAATCAGGAGCAAATGCCAAATCTGAACTGGGCTAATCTTTGACCAGTCAGAATTCCCACAAGCCCTTCCTATCAACAGCTCTCTACCATCACCCAGTTTGTACTCAGGGCAAGGTAACATGACATGATAGAAAGCATGTTTGTCTTGGAGTGAGGGAGATCAGGATTCAAATTTCACCTCAGATATTGCTGTTCAGTTGTGTCTGACTCTTTGTGACTCTATTTGGGATTTTCTTGGCAAAGATACTGGAGCAGTTTGCCATTTTTCTCTCCAGCTCATTTTACAGATAAGGAAACTGAGGCAAACAGGGGCAAGTGACTTACCCAGAATCACACACACAGCTAGGAAGTATCTGAGGCCAGATTTGAACTCATGAAGATGAGTCTTCCTGACTCCAGACCCAGAACTCTATTCACTGTTCCCTTCCATCTCAGATACTACCAGCTACATGACCAAGGGCAAGTCACTTAACTCACTAGGACCTCAGTTTCTCCATCTATAAAATGGGGGTAATACAACCCAACTACTCACCTCACAGGATTGTCCTGAGGGGAAATGCTTTGAAAACTCTAAAGGCTTATATAAATATGAGCTATTGAAGCTACTTTGAGTGGAAGTTTTCCTTTGTAAGTTTTACCACACTAGGTTGTTTGTTCAAAAACTTTTAAATTTTATATAATAACAATTTTATATAATAAAAGTTATATAAAATGTATATAATAAAGTTATATAAAAATATAATAAAATTTGTATGACAAAATTTTATATAATAAAATTCAATATAACAAAAATTATATATAAAATTTATACAATAAAAACAAAATTATATAATAAAAGTTTTAAATAATAAAAATAAAAATTATATAATAAAAATATTATTTTGCATGATCCTCTCTATCTCTTGCTTAGCCATATCTTCTTCTCCTATCCGTAGATCTGAAAGGTAATAATGTCTTCTTTGTTCCTCTAATTTGTTTATGATGAGACTTCTTCTCTCTAGGTCATGCTTTCATGTGGTATGTATCTTGGTATTGTATCATGGAAGCTGTCTAAACCTAATTTCTGCCAGTTTTTCCAGCAGTTTTCATTAAATAGTGAGTCCTTCCCCCCAGTATAGGAGCCCTTCCAACTCTGTATCTATCATCTCGTGACTATGGTGGTCCTCAAGAATTTGAAATGTTGTCATATAGAAGAATTATTAAACTTGTCAGTTATTTTCATAATCAGGCCTTTTAATCCATTATTATGGCTTATTGAGAAGTTACTTTTTATATATTTATGTTATCATCATGAGATACCTTGGAATTTTTTTAAAAAAAGTTACTTGTATTCCAGGTTAAATTTCTCAAATATTCTCTATTTTAAGCAATAATTTCTAATGCTATACTTCTATTCCTGACTCCCTAATTATCTCTCTATTTTAGGAAACAACCTAAGAAGCAGCCACTCATAAGGGAATGGAAGCACAACACTAAGATTCACTAAGCCTGGTTTCAATCGCATCCTGGAATCAGTCGGTCTTTCAATAAGTATTGCTAAGCACTAGGGATACAAAGAAAGGCAGAAGACATGGTCTCTGACCTCAGGAAACTCAGAGTCAAATAGGAAATACAACATGCAAATAGTATGTACAAAGAAGATCTATACAGAGTAGATGGAAGTTGATCTCAGAGGAAGGAAAGGCACCAGCACTGAGGGGGACCAGGAAAGACCTCCTTCACTAGGTAAGATTTGAGCTTAGTGTTTAAGGAAGCCAGAAAAGCCAAGTGGTGGAGGTGAATCTAGTCCATATTTTAACTTATAGGAATGGTGTTTTCCTCTTTGCTACTATGCTGTCTGCCCATTCATTTTAAAATCTGTCATTCATTTCAACTAAGAAAAATACTGACTCTTGTGCTAGATATGTTTGTATGAACTTTTCTTATATTCTTAAGTGTATGTTTCTTGATTTACATTATGATATATAAATCCATGTAGCTGTATGTAAATTAGGAGATTCCTTAATGATTTGGATAGGGAATCTGGTCGTCTAACCCTGAAACAAATCTAAGTCTGGGAAAATGAAGAGTAAAACTGGAGCTGAATCAGCAATTTTTATGAAAGTAGTCCTCTGCTACTAAGGAATATAAACATGAAAGTAGAAATCCCAAAAGAGAAAAAAATAGCTGTATGATCATAGATTTAAAACTATAAGAAATATTAGAGGTCATCAAATTAACCTTTCTTAATAGATAAGAAGTCTGAGTTTAAGGGAGGTTGAGTGACTTACCCAACGGGTCATTGGTAGCAAATGGAAATGCTGGAAGGGAGGCCATTGTTACTAAGTCTAACACTGTACTACAAAGCAAAAATCATCAGACTTCTTTGGTACTGGTCAAAGAAAGAGAAGGTAGTTGTATCAAACAGTGAACCAGATTATCAGTGGACACAACATCCAGAAGCAAATAAACACAATAGCATAGTGTTCTGATGAACTCAAAGACTCCAGTTACTAAGGGAAAGGACTCACTATTTGATGAAAACTGCTGGAAAAACTGGACAATGGTCTGGCAGAAATTAGGTTTAGACCAACAGCTCACATAATACAGCAAGAGACACACCACATGAAAGCATGACCTAGATATAAGGAGTGTCATCATAAACAAACAGAGAAACAAAGAAAAAATTATCTTTCAGATCTATGGATAGTGGAAGAAGACATGACTAAATAAGGGATAGTGAGGACCACATAAAATAAAACACAATTTTTATTATATAACATTTAAAAGATTTTTTAAACAAATTAATGTGGCAAAACTTACAAAGGAAAACAAATACCTGGGGAAAACATCTTGGCAGCAAGTTTTTTTATCTTATATTCTTATATTCAGGTCTTATATTCCAAATATATAAGGAAGTGATTAAAATTTACAAGATGTAAGAGCCATTTCCCCTATAAATTAAGTTCAAAGGACATGAGCAGGCACATTTGAAAGGAAGAATTCCAAGCTCTTAAACAGCAAATGAAAAAAATGCTAAAAATTACTAATATTTAGAGAAATAAAAATTAAAGTAACTTTTTAAGTTTTTACCTCACACCTATCAGAGTGGCAAAGACGAGAAAATGTGAAAATTACAAATATTAAAATGGCTGTAGGGCATGGACACCAGTTCACCTTTGTCAGAGCTATAAATTGGTCCATCATTCTTGAAAGCAATTTTAAACTATTCTCAGAAAAGTTACCAAATTGTGCATCCCCTTTGACCCAGCTATACCACTACTAGACTTTGTCCTGAAAGAATTTTTTTAAAAAGAAGGAAATGGTCTCTACGTACAAAAATATTTATAGCAACTCTTTTCATCACAGCCCAAAATAGAAAACTAAGGAAGTACCCTACTTACTGGGGACTAGCATTGTGGCATATGAATGTAATGGAATATTATTGTGCCATTAAGAAATGATGGATGATTTCAAAGAACACTGAAAACTCTGTGAACCAACACAGAGCAAAGTGAGCAGAACTAGGAGAACAACATTTGAAAAACAACTTGGAAAGACATTAAAATTTTAATCAACACAATGATAAACTAGGAGTCAAAAAGAATGAAGATGAAACAGGCTGCTTGCCTCCTGGCAGGGAAGATAAACCTAAAATTCAGAAAAATAGATTTTTGAATTTTGTAAATGTGAGGATTTATTTTCCTAGACTATGAAGGTGTGTGTTGAGGGATTTGTGGTTTTTGAGTGAATTTCAATTCAGTCATTTTTCATACATGCCCAACTTTTTGTGATCTCATTTGAAGTTTTCTTGGTAAAGATACTGGAGTGGATTGCCATTTTCTTCTCCAGCTCATTTTACAGATGAGAAAACTGAGGTAAATAGGGTTAAGTGACTTGCTCAGGGTCATACAGCTAGTAAATGACTGGGGCCATATTTGCACAAAGGAAAATGAGTCTTCCTGACTCCAGGCCCAATGCTTTTACCTGCTGTACCACTGTAGCAACAATCTTGCTAGCAGCTACTGTGGCTGTGTAAAACCAACAGCCAGCACACAGAAGACTGCTAACACAGGTTCTTTGATCTAGACAGAGGGCACAGGGTGAATTGAATATGAAGGGATGATATCTAAAAAAAATCAAATTAAGGGGTGAGAGAGGAATATATTGAGAGAGGAAGAAAGGGAGAAATAGAATGGGGTAAATTATCTCACATAAAAGTGGCAAGAAAAAGCAATTCTGTTGGAAGGGAAGAGGGGGCAGGTGACGGGGAATGAGTGAATCTTGCTCTCATTGGATTTGACCTGAGGAGGGAGTAACATACCTGCTCAATTGGGTTTCTTACCCCACAGGAAAGGAGGAGGAAGGAGATAAAAAGGGGGGATGATAGAAGGGAGGGCAGATGGGGGAGGAGGTAATCAAAAGCAAACACTTTTGAAAAGGGACAGGGTCATGGGAGAAAATTGAATAGGGGGGATAGGAGAGGAGGGAGCAAAATATAGTCAGTCTTTCACAACATGAGTATTGTGGAAGGGCTTTACATAATGATATGCGTGTGGCCTATGTTGAATTGCTTGCCTTCTTAGGGAGGGTGGGTGGGGAGGAAGAGGGGAGAGAATTTGGAACTCAAAGTTTTAAAAACAAATGTTCAAAAAAAAAGTTTTTGCATGCAACGACAAAATAAGATATACAGGCTATGGGGCATACAAAGCTATCTTGCCGTCCAAGAAAGTAAGGGAAAAGGGGATGGGGGGAGTGGGGTGACAGAAGGGAGGGCTGACTGGGGAATGGGGCAACCAGAATATATGCCATCTTGGAGTGGGGGGAAGGGTGGAAATGGGGAGAAAATTTGTAATTCAAACTCTTGTTAAAATTAATGCTGAGAACTAAAAATATTAAATAAATTAAATTTAAAAAAAAGAAATAATGACTATGAGGAATCCAGGGAAGCACAGGAAGACATATAAACTGATGAAAAACAAAATAAGCAGAACCAGGAAAATAATATGCACAATGTGTTTTTGCTGAACTAGTTTTTTTTTCTCTGTTTTGTTCTTTGTTATAAGAAATGGTACTCTGTATAGCAGAGAGAAGGAGTATATTTGGAAATGAAGTTGATGAGGAAATTAAAGATATCAATAAACCTTTTAAAACCCAAAATATTAGTTTAAATGGATGCATGTTCCTTTAAGAAAAACAATATAGGGGCAGCTAGGTGGTGAAATGAGTAGAGCACTGGCCTTGGAGTCAGGAGTACCTGAGTTCAAATCCGACCTCAGACACTTGATGCATTTACTAGCTGTGTGACCTTGGGCAAGTCACTTAATCCCAATTGCCCAGCCTTCCCCCCTGCAAAAAAAAAAAAAAAGAAAGAAAAACAATATATTTAAAGATCCAAATATACCAAGCACAAAATATTTACATTACAAAATGATGCCTTTTAATAACACTCATCCCATATTCTTACACTTTGACTCATATGAGAAACATTTGATTGACAGGAAACTTGCTTAAAAAAAACAAATAAGCATTTATTTACTCTCTTTTCCACATTCCCTCCCCACTAAGGGGGAAAAAAGAAAGAAAAACAAACTCTTTTAACAAATATGCATAGTCAAGCAAAAGAAATTCCCATGTTGGCCATGTCAAAAAATGTGTTTCATTTTTGAATCCTGAGTCCATTACCTCTCTTTCAGAAGATGTATAGTATTTTTCATCAACAACTCTCTAGAATTATTATTGGTCATTACATTCTTCAGAGCTCTTCAGCATTTCCAAATTGTTTGTCTTTATAATGTTCTTGTTACTATATAAATTTTTCTCCAGTTTCTGCTCACCTCACTCTGCATCAGTTCATACAAGTCTTCCCTTGTTTCTCAGAAACCATCCCTTTGGTTATTTCTTACAACACTATAGTATTCCATTACATGAGTATACCATAATTTGTTCAACCATTCCCTAATTGATGGACACCTCCTCAGTTTCCAATTCATTTCCACTATGTGTGGAAATTATTCTTTTTTACACATGTATCCTTTTTCTCTTCCTGTGATCTCTTCAAAGGATAGGCCTACCAGTGGTATCACGGGGTTCCACAGAAAACTTTTTAGGAATGATTCAGGAAAAATTCAAGAATTTTTACTTGAGCCTCCACTTGGGGGAGGATAAGATATTTTATCTGAGTTCAGTTCAGCTGACATTTCCAATGCTCTCCCAAATATGCTTCCAAGAAGACAAACTAAGGCTAAGTGGCCCTATAGAAAGATTATGATCAAAATGGTGATATCACAGGTAATCCATCAAGAGTACAGATGCAGACTGAGTGTTATCGATAGCATCACTTACCAATCCTGTAACAATCAGTCACTCTTTCCCTTGATTGAGAAAAACCACTACTGGCCACCATTGCTTAAAGCTGCAGAACAACAGCTTCCAGACAGGGAAGATGTGCACTCAGCCAGACATAGGTGAACTCCGGCTAAAATCAGAAGCCAAGTTCACCGAGAAACCCAAGGCAAAGCTTTAAAGGCTGCATTCTAATCATTACCATTTCTCAAAATTAGGCTGCCCACCTATCATTAACACATATTAGTGTTGCCGATTTCACTCTAATTGTGGGTTTGATTCAACATGTTCCAATCAATTTTATTGATGCATAAGGATGTCGACAATGTATCACACGCAGTTTCTCCTAAAAGTTTAGAGATTGGGCTGAAAATGAAAAATTGATGCTCTGGTTTATTACTGATGCTGTTTACTATACTCCCCCTTTGTAATCTACTTCTCCTTAGGCATCCAGCATTAGGAAATGAGTTATTATTGGTGACCCGTAAGTGAAATTGTAAAGATGTCAGATAACTTGGTAGTTCACTTATACATGAAAAAGAAGGAAGATAATGTAGTTTCCTTCATTCATTTTACTCAGTCCTTCAATTTTTATTAGGCACTAAAGTCCCTTTGGAAGCCTCTCTATATATTTCTTGCAATTAAGAACAGCTTCCTCCAAAAGAGACTTCAGTATTACTTCAATTACATTTTGGTTTCAGGGGATATGGCCTGTTAGCTGCCACCTTTCATTTATTTCACATTCTTGAGGTTGCATTGAAATTAGATGACATCCACACACAGCAGTACTAAGACCTTATTCTTCATCCCAAAGGGGCAAAAACCACTCAAGTAGCCCTTGACCTTCAGACAGGGCACCCTCTTGACTTATTCTTCAACTGACACAGGATAGTAGCGATCTTTATGGAACTGAGATCAAGAACTGAAACCTCAAGACAATGAATATTTATTTTGCAAAGCACTGAATGCTAGGTTCAGTGGGGTGACTGCAAAGAGATATAAGATTTGATTCTTACCTACAATGAACTTTTAGAAAGAAGATATAGAGATGTCATAAACAAGTGCAACTCTTTTAGTATTGTAGAGACAGGACCAAAGTCCTGTTTTAGCAACATAAGATTGGTTGCAGTAAGCTACATGGATTAGAAGGGAGCCTGCTTGGATCCTGGGAGACCATTCATTCATTCATTCATTCATTCATTCTCTCATTCATTCATTCTCTCATGTTCTGGACAAATCAGCTGTAATATAGGAAGGGCTACAAGTTCAATGCTGAATATGACAATTTTAAAAAGCACATATTGTGTCATTGTAGAAAAGAACCTATTTCCACAGCAAAGGAGAGAATTATTAGCAATACTCCAATTAAAAAAAATTCTACATCCACATTCTCTTACCGGACAATAACCAGCACTGCTTCCAGAAAGGATTTCAGGGCACAATTGTCTCATTTTGCCTCCCAGTAGCCCTAGGGATTTTTAAGTGAGATGCTAATAGAATGCTAGGATAGACAGAACATTATTTAATAAAACAGATGGAGGATGGAAGAAAACATTTATGAGAACTTACAAGCATATGAACTTTCAGGAAAAAAATCTAGCTCAATAAAAACAATAGAAAAATTTATCAAAAATGTTGTTATAAATTAGAAAGTAGCATGATATAGTGGGAAAAGAACAAATGCAAAATCTCAGGTATGTTTATCTTTGACTGTTTTGACCACTCAGAAAGCCCTCCCTGTCTTTGCTGTGGTTCAGTTGCTTCCAACTCTTCATGACCCCATTTAGGGTTTTCTTGGCAAAGATACTGGAGTGGTTTGTCATTTCCTTCTCCAGATCATTTTACAGATGAGGAAACTGAGGCAAAGCGGATTAAGTGACTTTCTCAGGGTCATACAGCTGGTAAGTATCTGAGGCCAGATTTGAACTCAGGAAGATAAGTCTTCCTGACTCCAGGCCCAGCACTCTATCTACTGTGCCTCCTAGCTGTCCACTTAAGGAACAGTAGGAGCTTAATCGATATTTCTTAAATTAGATTTAATTATAGATGAACTTTTACAAGAAACAGTCTTTTTGAATTTGATATTTTTTTCATTGTTAACAGCAATCTGATTCTACAGGTATTTACTGAGCACTTACTACATTCTGTGTTCTCAGCCATGTTCTAGGTGCTACTGGGGAGACCAGAGAAGCCTTATTGATTCTTGCTTGGCCTTTTCTTTCTTTATCCTTTCTTTTCCATTCCTACTGCCACTGTCTCAGTTCACAATTCTCTAACTTTAGACTTGTACTATAGTCATAGACGCCCTACCATAGAATTTCAGAATATTAGAACTAGAAGGAGCCTTAGAGAGCGTCTGGTTCTTAACGTTTTGAGGGTTCTTAACTTTGTGTGTACTACTGAAGCCTGTGGACCCCTACAAAGAATAATCTTTTAAATATGTGATATACATTGCAGAACATTACAAAGGAAACCAATTACCTTGAAAAATTATCCAAAAATACTTTTTAAACCAAGTTCATGGTTTCTGGGTTAAGAACCTCTCCAGATCAGTCTGGACCAATCCCATCTTTTTATAGAGGAGCTCAAGGCTCAGAGCATAGGAAAATAGAGTCACAGATCAAAATTGGAAGTAGAGGCCACCAAGTCTAACCTTCTTATTTTACAGATGAGGAAGCTAACACCCGGACACAATGGAGTATCTTGCTCAAATTCACAGGGCTAATAAGTATTAGATTGAATACCCAAACTTAGATCTTCTGACTCCAAGTACAGGGTTCTTTCCATCATAACACGCTATCTCTTCAGTTTTTCTACCAACCGATTGCTGTGGCCTTGAGGCCACAGGTTCCCCACCCCTGGAATAGACCAACTCTTGAGAATCTACATAGATCACGCAACAATACTAGAAGTAATTGTATAAAGATAAAGCAATGACACAGATCTCCAGAAGCAATCTGACAACTGAAAAGATAAACATTCAAACAGGTGGAGCAAAGAATCTAGTGCAAAGGTCCTATTGCAGAATGTCAATGCCTCACTTGGTAGAAAAGAACTACCTAGTCTGAGCAAGGTTGCCTTGCCTATGTCCTCATCCCTAGGCATCTGAGGGTGCTCCATTCAGCAGTCTTGAGTCTTCTCCAAGGAGTCTGTCAAGTTTGGCTTCCTGTTCCCATCTTGCAGAGCCTCTGTGGGCTCTGTAGGAATGGAAGGAAAAGGAATCAGGAGCTTCCCTATTGTTCTGGGAGAAGCAGAATCTTCCATTAGCTTCTTCTTATGTGTGTGCCTTAACTCCACCCTCCCCCTACCCCCATCTTCCATGTGGAGGAGCCCCTATATTCAAACGAAGTCAGTAAATATTTACTGAGCACTTACTGTATGTAAGTTCAGATGTTATGAAAGATTTAAAGAACAACAAGAGACGGTTCCTATCTTTGAGGAGCTTCCAATCTATTTTGGCATATAAGATATATGCATATAAAATGTCACATAACAATTAAAAAAGGTTAAAATAGCAGTAGAGGACCAACAATAGAAGACTAATTGCCAAATTATTTATTAAGAAGATAATATGAAGGACAGCCTAGAGGAGAAAGCAATCGGTGGTAGAAAAACTGAAGAGATAGTGTGTTATGATGGAAAGAACCCTGTACTTGGAGTCAGAAGATCTAAGTTTGGGTATTCAATCTAATACTTATTAGCCCTGTGAATTTGAGCAAGATACTCCATTGTGTCTGGGTGTTAGCTTCCTCATCTGTAAAATAAGAAGGTTAGACTTGGTGGCCTCTACTTCCAATTCCACGTGTGCCCTCTAGGTTCTCAAGTGCAACCCTTTGACCAACTCCAAACTTCACAGAACAAATCCCCTTAATAAAAGGATTTGTTCTGTGAAACTTGGACTCAGTCAAAAGGCCACACTTGAGGACCTAGAAGGCCAAGTGTGGCCTCAAGGCTGCAGGTTTCCCACCCTTGGTCTATTCCCTAGGAATTGCTTTCTTTCTTTTTTTTCCTCATTTACAAATAATTTTTTTCTCCTCCTCCCCTGACATACTTTGAAAACAAAACAAAACTGTTGTTAACAAATAAATAAGCAAGTAAAACAAATTCCTATGGGCCATATCCAAAAATGTGTATCTTCTTTCTGTATTTAGTCCATCACTTCTCTGTCAGCAGGTGGGTAGCATTCTGTATCCTCAGTTCTCTGAATTTATGATTTACCGTTGCATTGATTGGAGCTCTTAAGTCTTTCAAAATGTTGATTTTATGGCATTTTTACTAGACAGTTTGTTGTCCTCATTCTGCTCACTTAACTCTGCATCAGTTCATACAAGTCTTCACAGATTTCTCTGAAACTATCTCTCTTTCTTCATTTTTTATAGCACATTAGTAGTCTGTTAAATTCATATGCTGTAATTTGTTCAATCATTCCCGAATTGCTAGATACCTGGATATACTTTTTTCAAAAGAAAGCAATGTTGAGCTGCTAGGATTGATTAAGTTCTTTCTGCTTATGATTACATCAGATTTCCTGCTGGCAAAGGGAAGTGAGTGAAGTAGTTCAGCAAAGATCTCCATCAGAGGTCAGCTTTCTCTGTTGCAATTACTAATGTAGATGGATGAAACACCTTGAAATAAGGATACCTGAGGAAAGTGATAAACAGCCAAGCCTGCCAGGGCAACACGTTTATTGCTGGCATTTTCCCAAATGCCAATGCCTCCCCTTTGCTGACTAAAGGGATGTCCAGAGTTCTATCTCCTTTCGTTGTTCAATCATTTTTCGGTCGGGTCTGACCCTTCACAACCCCATTTGGGGTTTTCTTGGCAAAGGAACTAGAGTGGTTCACCATTTCCTTCTCCAGGTTGTTTTACAGATAAGGAAATTGAGGCAAACAGGGTTAAGTGATTTGCCTAGGCTCACACAGTTGTAAGTATCTGAGGCCAGGCTTGGACTCCTGAAGATGAATCTTCCTGACTCCAGGCCTGGTACTCTATCCACTGTGACACGTAGCTGTCCCTGTCTCCTAAGGAATGCAAATGCAGCATACATGCCCTAAGTGTCCAAATCCTCCGAGGAGCAATAGTAACTCACACACGAGGGTCTAGGCTTCCCTGCCAGCACAAGGAGCTGCCCTGGCATGCAGACTGCGATTATTGCTCCTTCCTGCTCCCATTCCAATTGGATCAAGTCATTATCCTGCCGTGACACAATAGCAGTTGTCTCCCTGCAAACTCAATATCTACTATTCCTCCTGAGGTCGGAATTCCCTGAAGGTGGCTTTTTGTCTGGTGTCACCATTCTTTATGCCTCTGAGAAGCTTGAGTGTCCTAGCTTCTACTGGTGGTCTGAATGTTATAAGTAAAAATGGAACCTTGAGATGAAATTTAGATTCAAATCAGTTTGGTGCTTCAATTATAACTAATGTCTACATTCAGTAGACATCCGTCCTTCAATGACTGAGCTAATCTTAAGTAAATGAAGCATGCTTATCTGCAAATGTCTGGTCTACTCCCTCAGACTGGGGGCTCCCTGAAGACAAGGAGCTGTCTTTCCTTCCATATTGGGGTTCCCTGAGGGAAAAGGACGCATACTCCCCTTCAGACTGGGGAGACCCAAAGACAAAGATCCTCTATCCTCTCCCAAACTAAGGGTCCCTAAGGATGAAATTTTTGGCTCTCCTCTGAAACTAGGGACTCAATATCATGTCCTCAGGGGTCCAGGACATGTCTCCTCACCTCTCCTTTTACCAAATATTATCATCTGTCACTTACTACAAGTTGCTGGTTCCTGTTTTTTTAGCTTTTCATGTAGGTCCCATATAGGGTTAATGATCATAACTCATCTTCCTGAGTTCAAATCCAGGCTCAGACCCTTACTAACTGTGTGACCCTGGGCAAGTCACTTAACCCTGTTTGTTTCAGTTTCTCCATCTATAAAATGAGCTGGAGAAGGAAACGGCAAACTGCTCCAGTATATTTGCCAAGAAAATCCCAAATGGGGTCATGAAGAGTTGGACATGACTGAAAAATGACTGAACAAATTTTCTTAACCCTCAAAGAAGAATCTAGTATAAATAAATGAAGATACCCTGTTACACACTAGATACACACCATATAATGTATATGCCTAATTACCTGAATACAAGGTGAACAGGTCACATTAATATCTAGGTAGGAAATTATTGACACTTCTCTTTCATGATTAAAATATCACACATTGGACTTTAGAAGAATGCCTATAAAAATTTGGCACATGTGGAAAAGGAAAACTTTCCTGCATTTGTATTTAATTTAAATCTTGCCACAGGAGATCCTGTCATTAAATATAAACATAACCTCTCTTATACAATGACTTATTTATGACTGCTACCTAAGAAATCTCCTTGAATGGGGGAGGGGGGGAGGTGTGGGGGTGCAAGTGGGCAATTTGTGCAGTACACAGTAGTGAGTCTGTGTGTTTCATGTCTGAGGGTGAAGGGCTGGGGGGTAGGCAGGCCAAAGCATCATACAGGATTTCATTGAAGATGAGAGCCTCACAAACTTCAAGTATATTTTTAACTGTGTAATAAAATCATTGAATCTGGGAATGGGGGTGTGTGTATAGAGTGAGATTTGGGGGCAGGGACCACGTTACCCCCTGAAGGAACTTTTCCCAAATGAAAAAACAAATTTTATAATGTTCTCTAGTCACCCTCTCATCATTCTTACTTTTCCTAATGTATTTATTTGATGATAAAAAACAGCATTTAGCCATTGTTTAGAAATTTTCTCCTAAAAGCCACACCAATTCTGAATAAAGCAGAGAACATTTTACCATTGAGAAAACATAAAGATGATCAGATCCTCCAGAATTCCTTTGGAGGATTTTTCAAAGACCTAGCTATGTTGTTGTTCAGTCATGTCCAACTCTGTCACCTTCTTTGGGGTTTTCCTGGCAAAGATACTGGAGTGGTTTGCCATTTCCTTCTCTATCTCATTTTACAGATGGAGAAACTGAGGTGAACAGGGTTAAGTAACTTGTCCAGGGTCATACAGCTAGTAAGTATCTGCAGCCAGATTTGATCTCAGGGAGATGAGTCTTGCTGACTCTAGGCCCAGCACTCTATTTACGGAGCCACTGTGATGCTGGCCAGATGTGACATTTTTGATAATTAATAGCAACTGAAGATCCTTGAGGGTCCAGAATTTTTTACACTTATGGATGACTCATAATGCCCTCAATAAACATTACTAACTATAGAAATAGTGGCCTCCTCACTGGAATATAAGCTTCTTGAAAGCAGGGACTGTTTCTTTTTTATCTTTGTAGCACCAGCACCTAGTTCCATTCCTAGCACATGGTAGTTGGTTGGTTAATGCTTATTGATTCAATATTGACTGCTATCTCCTAGCAATAATGTAGGGATGCAATGAGATAATGTCTATGACAGATATTTTAGTTTTTAGGAACTATATTATAGAAAGCCAAGGGAGTAACAATATTTTATTCTTTGTGTACACCATGATTTTTTATTTGGAGAAAAAAATCCTATTTATCAAATGTATGATAGTGAAAGACAGACTTCCTGTGCCATACATCTGATAAATTACATTTTCTCTGAAAGTTAAATACAACTAGACAGTTGGACTTGGAGACAAGAAGACCTGTTTTCAAATCCAGCCTCAGACACTTACTAGCTATGTGACCCTGAGCAAGGTACTTAACCTCTGCCTCAGTTTCCTTAAATGTAAAATAGAGATTATCATAGCACCCATATCCCAGGGTCGTTGTGAGGATCAAGTGAGGTAACATTTATAAAACACTTTAGCACAGTAGTGCATGGTAGAGCCTTAATAAATACTTGTTTCCTTTCTTCCTGTAAGTTATAATGATTATCCTTCCATCAAAGTCCTACTGAAATGTCCCAGTATGGTAGAGAGCTGTCCCAAGATTCTTTAAGGCTAGTTCAGTGGCAGATGTGAACCAATTGAAAAGGCTTCAAGCAGGAGCAGAGGGGGCACTCTGTATGTCTGCCACCTGAGGACTGATCCAGTTAAATTTGGAGAGAGTCATTGGCAATGGATTGACCACCAGGTGATTAATTGTTTGGCCATCACAACTCATGAAACCATCTACTATGAGTATATTGCAGTCTGCATTGGTAGAGGGATTCAATCTGATCCCTGAAGTGATAGAGAAATTACGATTATTATTACACATGTATCCTTGAAGTGCTTGGGATGGTTTTTTTAAATCAGCTATATGAACATGAATTCACCTGGAAAGGGAGCTCAGGATCTGTCCCTTATGTGAACAAAGGAGCTAGAGTTGTTGGAAATAGTACATCATATAAGCTGGGTACATGGGCCAGTTACAAAGAAAAGGAAAAAAAACAATTTCATGGACCCCAGATTAAGAAATCAAACTCTTATGATAGATGAAGAAACTGAGGCATGGCAATTTTCAACAGCTTGCATAAGGTCATGCATTGTGCAGAGCCAGTGTTCATTCCACTGTACCACACTGCCCCCAGATACATTATACTTTAAGTGTATTTATAGGAAGCAGGTCAGAATGTCTACATGTCCTACCTTTTCATTAAATCAAGAGGCCCATGAATATGCCCAGTTAAGATATGAGCAAGTAAGAAAACTCCACCCCAGAACTGTATCAAATGCTCACTAGGTGTGAATGGCATTTCCGAGTCTAAGGAGGGCCCTAGATCATGGAAGTGCACATTGTTTGGACTTGGCTACTCCAAATGACTTGCATTTTTGCCTTCCATTAGGATTTGGGATTTGTGGCATTTGCTTTGTTCCAAGTATTTCTTAATCATAGTTTCAAGGAGGCTGAACTAATTGCTAGTAGCCTCCAGCTGGCTATAGCATGTCTTCTTGGCATTCAGAGAGCCACACCAGTGGACCACTGAGCAGACTGCTCCCACACTTTCTCCCTTTCATCCCCCCTTTCCAAAAACCATTCCACTGACAAGAAGAAGGCGAATGTAGGCATTAGAGAGAACAAATGAAGATCTTCTCATCAGTGCAGCCGAACAAGACAGCAGGAACAGACGAACAGTATTCCCTGAAGAATGTCACAGCCATCCTGGCTCTAATAACCTGATTTGAAGGATAATGTCTTGTGAGTTAAGAACATACTCCTGATTTTTTTTTTGCCAATTTCCCGCTACCTCAGAAACCTCAAGAACAGCTTTCCATCTCTCTCTTTTTTGTTGTTCAATTAGAAAATCAAACATATTTTAAAGTTATATCTAATACACCAGAGAGTGTTGCAAGCTAGGGAGTAGCAATTATATTTCTCTGGAGGCTAAGATAGACTAGAATCTGTGGCTTTCTGGCATCTGGATGCAAACTTCTAAACCTGAATCTTTTGTAGAGGGAATAGTCCAATCAGAAGAGAAAGGCAAGACAGCATTGCCAGACGTTCCTGGGAAATGATGAGATGCGACCACTACTTGCCTCCAAAATATTTCAATATATCTTTTGTGGATTAAAAGAGATTTCACTGGAAGTCAAAAGGGTAGGCCTAATCCCAGAAGTAGACAGAGCAAGCAACATGGAGTGATTGAAGATTATCTAATTAGGCACCTGCCCAAGTAACTGGAATTTCCACCATTGGGATCACTCCATTGGCTTAAGACATTCTTAAAGTCATTGATACAATTTAGATATGTCGCCTATTCAGTCAATCGGTGAACCCACATTTACAAAGTACTTATTCCATGCCAAGCAGTGCACTCACTAAACCCTGGGGATACAAAGAAAGGCAAAAACACAGACTCTTTTCTCAAAAGGTGTATAGTCCAATGGAGGAGACAACATGTAAATAACTAGGTATATACAAGATATAGAGAGAATAGATGGAAAGTGATCTGAAAGGGGAAGGTTTTAGTAGGTGGGGGGAATGGGAAAGGCCTCCTGAAGAAGTTGGGCTTTAGGTTGGGTCTTGAAGGAAGCCAAACAAACTAAGAGGTGAAAATGAGGATGAGCATTTTAGGGATGATCGGAGGGAAAGTAGAACATTAGTACAATCTAACACTTCAGCAGCACCTACAATTCAAGAGGAAGGCTAGGTGGCACAATGGATAGAGTGCTGAGCCTGGAGTCTGGAAGACTCATCTTCCTGAGTTCAAATCTGGCTTCAGACACTTACTAGCTGTGTGATGCTGTACAAGTCACTTAACCCTGTTTGCCTCAGTTTCCTCATCTGTAAAATGAGGTGGAGAAGAAAATGGCAAACCACTCCAGTATCTTTGCCAAGAAAACCCAAAAATGGGGTTGCAGAGGGTCAGACATGACTGAACAAAACACGAAAACTTGTCATTTTCCCCCTAATATCAACTCCTTTTTCTGATTTCTCTATTTCTGTCCATGATGCCATCCTGGTTGCCCATACTTCCAACTTCGGGGTGATTGTTGACTCCTAGGATTGTAGGCTCATAGATGTAGAGCTGGGAGCGATCTTAGAGAGCATCCAGTTCAACTCCCTCATTTTACAAATAAAGACCCTGGCTCACAAAGAGGCTCTGTGACTTGTTTCAGGCACCACAGCCAGTGTCTGAGGTGAGATTTGAAACCAAGTATTTTTTTTTATTTTAAGTCCAAATCTCTCTTCACTTCATAATGCTTCCCTTTCTTTCAACTCCCATATCAAATTCAGGCCAATTACACGGAAGTAGTTTTGCTGTTATGTCCACCTTTAAAAAATCTCTTGTATCTGCTCTCTCCTGTCTATTCCCACTACTACCACCCCATCTCAGATTTTTTTACCACCCATCTAGACTTCTGCAATGGCACCCTAACTTATCCCCTTGCCTTCCAGCCCTTTCCCTTCCAGTCCTTCCTTCACTCTACCTTCCAGATTGAATTTCTCTAGGCATAGATTTGTTCATTTCATTCCTCAGCTCAAAAACCTTTATTGGCTCCCTGTTGCTTACCATGTAAAGGCCATACTCAGTCTAGAAACCAGGGAACTCCATAACCTGGTACCACTTTACTTCCAGCCTTCTCTCATAATGCAGTACTCCTCTCCACATAGTCTATGCTTCCTTCAACTTGGACACATTGCTATCCCTAAAATACATCCAGCAGTTTTCTGGCTATATGTATATTTGCTCATAATGTTACCTACACTATAAGTGCCCTGTTCCCTCCCTGCAAAACACACACACACACACACACACACACACACACACTCCTCAAATGAGGCTTCTTTTGGTAAACCGTCTCTGATTCCTGCCCCCCCCCAGTTAGAAAACAAACTTCCCTTTCTCACATAGAATTTTATACTTCTTCTATTGTCTTATAGTTATTACATATTTATTGTAAATATAAATTTACAATATTTATAATATTGTAATTTTTTACAATTTACAATATACTTATATTTATTGTATAATATTACATATTTGTGCATATGTCATCCCCTCCTTACCATTTTGTGAACTCCTCGAACTTAGGGATATTGATCATCTTTGCATCTTCCCCAGTCCAGCACAATTCTTTGTTAAAACAAAATTTTGCACATCATGAGATGCGTACATTTAGAGACATCTCCACTCCAAATGTTCATATGGACTATTTGTGCCTGGCCTGTGGTAGAGCCTTCTGAACTCACAATAATCTGATTGGCTGCAGTTGGACACACTTTACCTTGATCCCAACATAGTGATGTCATTTTGATCCTTTTCAAGAACAAAGAACACCAATGAACAACAAACAAGTATTTAATTACTGATCATTGAATTAATGAATCAATGAAGACAGGATGGTCAGTTTTGATGGGAAGGAGAGAAGGGAAAGGTTTAGAAGAAGAGGTTCTGTCCTTTTCTACCACAGAGAAAACCTAAGCGGGCCAGAGGGAGGGGACACTTTGCAGCCAGTGGCCAGCCTGATGGCATTGGGGGTTGTTAAGAAAGTGCTGAAGAGTACACAGGGTCCCTAAAGGGGAGGCAAGAAGTCAGGAGAGCAAAATTCACCTGCTGGACATTTTACCTCTGGCTGGCTCAGCAAGAAGATATTGCCACCATCAGAAAGCAGGAACAGGCTCTTAAACACAATTTTGTGAGAGATGTCATACATATCTTGGTCTAAAAGAAATGAATAATCAGGTCAATGGTAGGAGTATTGAGAGTTTCCAGAGTATTAAGAGGCAGAAGCACATATTCTCTGAACCACATGGAAATCATGGAAAGGAAAATTATATAGTGAGAATTCCTGAGTGATGGAAGTTCCTGAATTCCAACTCCAACTTACTGGAAACATATCCAGGTTTCCTGAACCCCAGCCTCCTATTTAGATGAGGTGGTATTTCCTGGGCAGCAAGATAGAGGCATTCAGCTTTCTAAGTAGAGTGGCAAGTTCCAGCTTAAAGGGTTCCCCCCCAACATCCACAAGTCCAAGAAGTCTAGATTCCATTCTTCTACACAAGGAAACACTTTTATAAATCAAAGTGCAGTGAAATCAGAATCCACAGATTTCAAGCACTAGAACACAAAGTTCTTGATCTTGAAACTGGTTCAAGGGGGAATGGTCCTGTGGATGCCAACCTTAGGATTTTTCCTTGACTCTTCCCCTCATACTACATTCCCAGCCCCCTACATCTACCAAATGAACATTGCACCTTTAAAGATCATTTTCTTTGTGTCTTTGTCAAGAGTTTTGGAGTCTTCTGGTAAGAGCCATCCCAGTATATAATAACATAATATGTGTATATATTGTATATAATATATAATTTAATATAATTAATATAATATGTAATAAGTACTGTTTCCAGTAACGGAGAGGATGGGGAAAATACCTCTCAGTGAGAGAGAAGGCTCTGCGTAAAAGCCAGTCTTCATGATTTTACTGTATTTATTAAATGGCCTTCATTGTTTTTGCTAAGAGAAGTCAATTAATCACTGAAAGTGTAATCTGACAGTAATTAATAATCAGAGATAGTAAAATATCCAATAAGAACTCAGGAAATGCACTCAGACAATAAAGGATGAATCTTGTTTTGTAGTTTCCATTGACAAAGAAGTCAATGATTCAGGAACCCATCCCTATTTACAACTTAGTTACAGGAAAAGCTTTTTGGCAAGGAAAGAGGAGGGAGAAAATAGTTATATTCACTGTGGCTTGCTTTGAGTTTGTAATTCTAAACTGACTACAGCATGCCACTTGAGCAAACACACAGATTAGCTGAAAAGGAAGAATGCAGAGCCTTTTAGAGTTATTAATGGAATACTCATACAACACTGTATTGAATCATGAACCTTAGAAGACCCCAAAAAGCCATATAGTCAGTCCAGAGGTTTGCTTTAGTTTAAGTACGATCTGTTCACAGATGGTTGGGGGTGATGAGAGAGGGATGTTTGTGCCAAATAAAAGCTCTGCTTTACAGTGATTTTATAGGTGGATTAAGAAAATATCCATTGCCAAAAAAGTTATAGTTGTTGAAAATAGTGATGCATGTTCATAAAGTGTTAAAGGTTTTGATCTCATCTGATTTCTTTAGAAAAATTTTAAAATATCACAGAAACACATAGACTTGGGAGGGGATATTACAAGATCCACCGGTCCATCCTCTCACTTAATTCTGGAATCCTCTCTATAATTTTCCTGACAGCTTGTCATCAAAATTCAACTTGGATACTTACAATGATGGAGGGGGCACTCACCACCTGACAATGCAGCCCATTATGTTTTTAGAAAGTTCATTGTTAAGAAAGAGCTGAAATTTACTTCTCTGTTCCTTCCACCTAAAGGTCCTAGTTCTGCCCTCGGGAACTACTCAGTACTGTACATCTCTAGTCTCTCTTCCTCACTGATGGCCATTTAACTATATGAAGATGGCTATCTTGATGTCTTCTCCAAACTAGACCACTATAGTTTCTTCACTTATTTTTTTTACATGACATGTTTACCAGATCCTTCACTATTCTGGTTATTATCTGGGTGGTCTCATTTGAAAGTGTTCCTTTCAAACATGTTTCCTAGAATTGGACATACTAACCCAGATATAATTTTATCTAATAGCGAGACTATTGTTTATTTTGATATAATAATGTATCAGTAAGGCAATAAACACAACATTGATGATAATCATGACTATACCTATGTAGTTCTGTATCGCAAAGTATGAAAGACTCTCCATACAGAAAGTAGAAGTAAAACATTTATTCAGACACCAGATAACCGAATTCCATAACCAAGCCACCAGCTCCCACAGCCAGTGAGCCCACATTATCATAACAGCAAGGAACGTAAAATACAATATCACAGCATGGAGCCTTGCCATCCTAGAAACTCTCTGACCCCCTCCTGAGGCTTTCCTAAAAACTCACTCACTGATAGCCACCACAGTCTGCTCAGCTATCACAGATTGGCTCTCTTTACCTCGGTTCTAACTGTCATAATGGACATAATGGCTCTCTCAGCATTTCCTGTGACACAACTTCCTTTTCCTCTCAGCAAGCTCCTCCTACCACACGTGACTTAGGCTTCCTGTGATGTAAGCAGGTCACATGGTCTATTAATGGGTGAGAAAGATCTTCAAATCTAAATTGCTATTACAGTATACTAGACTTCTATTGACACCCTCTAAAACTGCATCATATTTTTAGTTGCCACATCACACAGTTAACTCAAACTGAACTCATCAATTAAAACTTCCATGTCTTTGTCATACAAATTGTTTTTAAGGTTGGTCTCCTCCATTCTGTACTTGTATAACTATTGTTGTTCTTTTATCTAAATGCAAGTCTTTACATTTATTCTCGTTATATTTTATCTTTCTAGTTTTCTTATCTTTTCTGAACTTTTCAGTTTTTCTATCAAGCTGAAAACTTCTTTTGAATTTTTATTCTATCAATCAATATATCCCACTCAGATTTGTGTCAATTTAATTTAATAACCCTGCCTTCTGAATCTTCATGGAAGTCATTGATATTTGTATTAAACAGGAGAGAGTCAAGTACAGAGCTTTATGACATTCCAATAGAGACATCCCTAAAGATTGATATTGGTTCATTAATCAGCCTCCTTGAATAATTTTTTAAAATTAACTGCAAATCAACCTAACTCCCTCTACTATCATCTATCTAATTTGCATTATTCCATCTTGTCCAAAAGGATATTATGAAAGATTGTCAAATACCTTGCTGAAATCAAGATACACTATATCTAAAGGATAAGTCTAGTAACCTTATTTCTTTAAAAAAGCAAATAGAGTTGGTAAGGTTGGTTTGTCATAACCTGTTCTTAGTGAATGCGTGTTGGTTCCTAGTGATTACTGCTTTCTTTTCTAAATGTTCACAGACCATTTGTTAATAATTAACTTTAAAATTTTTGTCATCAAACTCAATTGTCTATAGTTTCCAGGATTTACCTTTTTCTTTTTTTGGAGTATTAGGACATTTTGCCCAATTCCTGTCCTCTGACACCTCACTCATTTGCCACAATTTCTCAAAGATTACTGACAGTAGATTTATTATTTGTGTGTGACTGCATACACGAATTAAATGAAACCAGCTAGAAACTTTCTTAGTTCCTTTTCACCTACCTTAGGTTTAAATTTCCTTTTAATATTTTTTCTTATCTTTCCAATTATAGTCTCATTCTCTTTAATAGAGAAGATGTAAATAAAATCAAGTTGAGTGGTTCTATTTTTCTCTCTGTCTCTCTGTCACCTGCTAACTTTATGCCAAAGAATGCACTTCTCCTTTCCCCATGTATGCTTGAAGCTTGAAAAGATCTTTCTGCTATCCTTACCATCTTCCATTTTGTTACATAATCTTTATCCTACTATTTTAATAGGTTTGTGCCATTTACACTTATCCTTGGTTATATGTCCTACTTCCACCTCTTTCCATGTCCTTCCATATCCTACAACCTTCAGAAATTTGTACATATTACTTTCTACCAAATTTTGTACTTTAGGGATAAAAACCTTAACACTATTTTAGGGGAAACATTTACAAACCACCCCTGGTGATTGATGACCCCAACTTTCAGTATCTGTATGCCTGATCAAGGGGCCTTCCACAAGGTTGTTAGCATTATTCAAAACCATTTATATCTGGTTAAGTTACTACTTAGGTGAGGTCAGAGAGATAAAACTAAGGTTCAGGATTACTGACCTCAATATCTCTTCAAGTTTAGTTTCAGTGACTAAGAAGAATTCTTGAAACAAATTATAGAGGATTTTAAGGTAGAACAATGATAGCAGTGAATATGTGGATGTCCAGTTACCATAAGAAATGGCATGTTTATGAGGTACTGACATGTTTATGAAACACATTCCTTTAAGTACTAGCTAGACCCTGAATTTCCCAAGATTTTTAGCTGTTTTCCAGAAATCTGGTCAATATATCTATGAAGAAGATGGCAGGGTCATCTTCACATGTTCACCACTGGTCATTTCCATAGCTACCATCTAAAGAATTAAAAGGAGTTCTCATTTTCAGATTTAGATTGACCTTAGGAACTCAGCCTTGTCCTTCATTTCTGTTCAATATTCAACTCTATTTTAGAGCATCCAAAATCATTAACTCTCTCAGCCATCTGCATGGAATGCAAGAATAACTCCACTACAATGGGAGAAATGTCAGCGGCTGAGCTATTTAAAGGTAGGTAGGTAATAGACACAGAGCATATGTACAGTCCAGCTTAATGCATATCTTGCCTATGTCCTTAGGTCTACTCTGGCTCCCTCAAACCAAACCTCCTATATTTTAGTGACTAGTCCTTGAATATAGGACTGGTTTTATATATGGCAGCCTTTTGAGATGGGATTTCAGAGACAGTGAGTTGATTGACTGCCCCTTCCAAAAAATACCTCCCAGACAATGCCTAAAATCTCATCATTTGAGCTTTCTACATTCATCTTAAGGCTTTAAGTGTTGTTAAGAAGAGAATAATTTCTTCATGGGCTAATACTCAAAGTATTATCATTTATACCTTTGGGTTTCAGAGTCTTTCCTAGGGTTGATAGGGAGAAAGAAGGAATAGAATCTATGATAGTGCTCAATGTGGGGAATTGACTATGGGTCCAGAGTGACAGGTAGGCAGAGAGAAGAATTATCTTGGACATAAATACTATCTCCTTGAAGAACACATAAACACACACACACACACACACACACACACACACACACACACACATACACACATACTCCTTTAACCTTAATATACTGTTACCTGAAAAAGATAACAGGAAGGAAAGATAGTTGACTGGTGAGTCCAGAACCAAAGTTTGTCTTTTTTTCTCTAAAAAGGAAAATACATACAAACATGCACATTTCTGACTGAAAGTTAATCTGAACTTTATAGTCGTTTCTCACCTGGAGTGGGGGTGACCCACAACCAAAAAGGAATTAAGTTAAATTTCTCACTGTACACGATTTTGTACTCTGCACACAGTCTACATGTGGCCTTCAAGAGATTGGTCAAGAGTGTATCTAAAGATAGAGATTGTGATCTATGTGAATGTGTCCCTTCCATAGATGGGGCTAGGGGAAAGAAGAAGAGCGCTTAATTAGAATGCAAATTAAAGGAAGGTATACAGAGCCGTATGGGCAGCTAGGTGGCACAATCAACTGAGTGCCTTGCCTGGAGTCAGGAAGACTGATCTTTCTGGGTTCAAATCTGGCCTCAGACACTTACTAGCTGTATGACTCTGGGCAAGTCACTTAACCCCATTTGTCTCAGTTTTCTCATCTGTAAAACGAGCTGGAGAAGGGAATGGCAAACTACTCCAGTATCTTTGCCAAGAAAACCCCAAATGGGGTTTGAAGAGCCAGACAACTGAAAAATGGCTCAACAACAAAAGTGCAAAGCAGATTGTTTTAGCTAAAGTAGAGGCTTTGTAGAAATGCTCCCAGTTTCCCTCAAAGAGAAGCAACAAGATATTATGGGAGGCAGAAAGAGTTCTGCATTTGGAGTCAGAGTATCTGTGTTTAAATCCTAGCTCTGCCAAATATATAATCTTGGGCAAGACTTCTCTGTCTCAGTTTCTTCATCTGTAAAATGAACCCATCAGACACAATGACCTCTGAGGTCCCTTCCAATGCTAAATCTATGATCCAACAATCTGAAAGCATAGCTCAGGTGCCACTTCTTAGACAGAGCCCTTCTTGATAACTCCCGTTATTAATGGACTCTCTCTCAAAATTCCTTTATATTGCTTTGTATATGCTTTGTATCTATTTACTTGTATAAAATTGTATTCCTTGGTAGAATGTAAGCTCTTTGAGGACAACAACTATTTATTTATATGTCTGAGTCCATAGCACCCAGTCCCGTGCTTTACATATAGTAATCACTTACCAAATAGTTGTTAATATCAGATCTGATGCATTTCCTTCTCACACAAAGGGTTCCCCTAAGTTCAAGGTATTTTGTGGGTCTACGTCCATATAAAACACTAGCTCACAACCCCCCATGGATGTGTTAATTTTTTTGGTCAAATTGTCTAGAGGACATAATTAGGTCAAACATTTCATGAATAGCTCTCATAAAAGAGCATTCTTTCAATAAACCTAATGTCATACCCTCCCTCAAAAGCATACATAAATATGTGAAATTAGCACATGTAAGAATCATGCATAGGAATAATGAGTACCTGTGGCCAGGACATACATGTGGAGGACCAATTCATGCCTCTGGCACCATAGGACATATATCTTCTGATGATACCATAGTCTAGCTCTACACTGGGCTTCCTCCCACTGGGTGGAGCATCTAAAAAGGACATGTTGCCCCACTGGTCCCTGACAACCTCCTGATGAATTCTAGATACATAGGCTGAGCTAGCCATTATCCCATTGGTCTCATGGTGGCTGCTGAGCATGGTAGTCTTTGCTGGCCATTGCTGTTCTGGTCTCATATGGTCTTCTGGTGGTTGGTAGCCATGTAGTCTGTGTTGTGTAGAGCTCTGATCCCAGGTGCTAGGATTCATTCCTTCTAGGTCCCTTCTAGTCCATCTGAGCTCCAGCATTCTAAGGTACAGTGGCTAGAAGCTCGTCATGAGCTTCTTTTTAGTCATAGCCATCAAACCCAACTATTAAAACCGAAGGCAGAGAACCCCAAAACTAAATAAAGTCATTTCATTTTGACTTTTATGTGTAGGTCAGGGTTCTTAATCTTTTTAAATTATTATAAACTCCTTTGGGCAATCCAACAGATCCTATAAACCCCATCTCAAAACAATGTTTTTAAATTTGTGAAATAAAATATACAAAATGTCAAAGGAAACCAATTATATTGAAATATAGTTATAAAATGTTTTTAAAGCGTTAAACTCATGGACTCAGGTAAAAAGTCCCTGGCCTAAGCAAAAGATTGCATCCCTCTGTTCCAGACAACTGTCTTACTTAGGGTTAGATATTCCCAAGCATCTTTGTGGTTTAGTATCCAAATTAATTTTAGCTAGATCAAAAGGTCGAGTAAACAGTCTTTATCCTCTACCCACTCAGACACTTTCTTACCTTCATTATACACCTTCCATCAGTTTGGTGTACTGTATTTTAGCCAGGGAAAATCCTTCCTTTTCTCCTATTATTGAACTGAAAGGCTCACTTTCCCTGTTTATCTTTAACATAATTTAAGTTGTGACCATAGGCAAAACAAAGATTATGAGGACAGTAGGTCCTGAGGTATTGGTAAAAGGAGGTATCACATGAGGGGACAAGTTTGGGGGAGGGGATGGAAAACAGTTTGTCTACTGTAAAACTTTCTTTGGGGACAGCCTGGCTTAAGGACGCAGGCATCTTTTTGACTTGTAACAGACTGGACTCTCAAGTCGAGATGGAAAATAATTTTCTCACAGTTCCCTGACACCCTGAGACCATGGCTTTGATCTCCCTCCACCCCCACAACCAGAAACCTCCTAAAGTAAGCCTAGGGCAACACTTCTGTCTATCTACCACTCCTGTTGTAGTTTGAATTCATCCTTTTTCCAAGTTTGTTCTCACTTATTTTCCTTGTGCTATCTCCTAGTCATCTCATCTTAGCTTCTGCCTTCTACCCTATAGGCATCTCCCATGCCTCCCACCTCTCCTGCTGGTATTCTGTTTCCTATCAGTCACTTTTTGCGGTAGGGTCTCATCATTAGATTTCTCAAAACTCACATTTCTAACACTTTTATATAAACAGATAAATAACCTATCATAATGAATAGAGGGCTAGCTTTGAAGTTAGAAAGACCTAGATTCATGTCCCAACTCTGACACATATAAGCTGTGTGACCCAGTGTAAGGCAATCAACCTATCAGTGCCCCCCAGGACACTTTGTAAGCCTATAAGTTATAAGTGAATAATCGGGAATGGTGAGAGAGTTTCTAGATCAGGCAATCCCTCCCCTCAACGATGATTAAGTAAATCGACAGATAGATAGATAGATAGATAGATAGATAGATAGATAGATAGATAGATAGATAGATAGATAAACTAACTCTCTTTTGGCTGTAACAGAAAGGGAGAATAATTACAACACATATATAACTGGGGTAGAGAGCCAGTCCCCTTCATAATCCCAATTCTAACAGGCAAAGGATTGTCCTTAGGGAAAGGGCTCCTGAGATCTTCTTCTCTTATCAAAGAAAGTCATCTCCATCGTAAAGGCCTTTCTCTACCTTAGGTACTTCTGGTACTAGCCAGTGGCTACTAGTCCTGAGTACTCCTCTAATCCATAAAATTTTAATGAAACACCAAAAAAAGTAGTCACTACATGAGCACTGTCTTTGTAGCATCTTTGAAAGGGTGATTTTCATGTTCAGTGTGAATAATAAGGGCAAATGTTCATAGTATCACACACTCCTATGGTGACATTCACTCTGAAGCCAAAAAAAAGAGCTGATAAAAACATTCTCAGCACACAGAGCAGGGCTCTCCTCCTATCTTAAAAGGCAAATGGGGAATTCCTGGGTCAGGAATCCACTGAACTTTTGAAGATCAGGCCTCTCCTAAAATAGCATCTCAGCCCTGCGTCAGAAAGAAAAATAACTGAGAGTTGGCACCCACTCAAAGACATTTCAAATGACACAAAATAATTAGAATGATGAGATCACATTGCAGGCATTTATACAATAGCTTCCACTGAGAGATCGAAAATTCCTG
Source organism: Trichosurus vulpecula (assembly GCF_011100635.1). Classification (NCBI taxonomy): domain Eukaryota; kingdom Metazoa; phylum Chordata; class Mammalia; order Diprotodontia; family Phalangeridae; genus Trichosurus; species Trichosurus vulpecula. The sequence goes on from NC_050574.1 coordinate 230,400,291, forward strand.
CAGCCCTCCCCCAAGCACACACATACTGCCTCCCTGTTTTGGTTTATTATAGGTTGCTTCCTTTTAGCTGGGACCCTATTTGTCCATGGAAATTTATCTATTTTAATTGCAACACACAGGATATTGGCAATTAATCTCTCCCCACCCTTCATATAAACATATAGAAGGGTGGCTTATGTCTGGAGTTTAGTCTCTGGTGGATTCTTTTTACTTTCCAAATGAAAAGACTTATAGGGTAACTATTGTAAACACAATTAGGATATTTTTAGGGACATAAAATACTCGGGAAAACATGACACTAATACTGGTATTATGATTGAAGTTAGGAATTATGGTTATTAGAAGCTTTGCAGTTTATGTGTACCATAAATCTAATCGCTTCACCCATTCCATGATGCTGATGCTATATTTACTGCAGGCATCTAGGATGACAGACAGTACCTTTGAGGAGAACCAGATAAACAAAATATTTTACATACTCAAGCTTCTCAGTGTCTAATGGATTCATATCATGGAGAGAAAAAGGCTTCATTAGAGGAACTGCACCAGGTGCTGAAAAGCAGATTTACCGCAGAGATTTGATTTGAGTTATCTGCCACAGTTTAATGGGAGCTCTGCTGTGTGGCTCGCCAAATCCTCAGTACAAAATGGACAAACAGGGACAAGAATGGGGAGGGGGCTGGGGGAAGGGAAGAAGATGAGTGACGGGACAACTCTTTAGCTATGGAACTTTCCCTGACAACACTGAAATGGCCTGGAAGAAAACATTATGTAGAAATTAGTAAAGCAGAATTGGTCTCTGAGAAACCTATGGGCAATCTATCATGGCAGGATGCTTGCTATGTAGAACAGCAGCAGCCCCTGTCCCTGGTCAGTGGGAGGGGGTAGCCTCAGAACAGAAAACCTAGAACCGCCCCCAGTGGCTGATGCAGCTGCAGGAGGAAATGCCTGACCTTGAGACAGAAATGGGATGAAGTAGGAAGTTATTACCACCAGAAGACCCTGGGATAATACCTGGTGCCATTTCAGTATCATGGCTGACCTCTTGGCTTCCTTTGGAGTCATATATTTCCTGTCCACATCAACTCTTCAAATTATAATCTCGGAGATTAAGTGGATTTTATCGAAAGCTACTATACAGCAAATGAAAATAGAATGACATTGTGAAGGGCAGGGGCTCACTTTTATTTTCCTTATCAGGGGCTTTATATTATGGGATCTCTGCCATGGTCACTAAGGCATGGACAATCTGTTCATTTAAATGCCAAAAGAGATGTTAAGATTGCTTTGAGAGCAAAAGCTGCACCTTCTCCCACTTCCTGGCTATCCTCCATAGTGTCTAGCACAGTGTTCTCAACACTGTTGATGCTTAAGAAACAGGACTGACCCAGAACACAAGGTCAAGTGAGAACAGTAATAATAATGAGAACGAAGACGGATTATAAGGCTGTATTATTTCTACAAATCTTCTGATAGCTCAGCTCCAGCAAACACTAGAAGTCTGGCAGAATGAGACAGTTTTTATGCACATGTGTTTGTTGAGGCAGAGGAAAAGGAGACCAAAAGGCAGTCAGAGAAGATTCCCGGATTTGTTGGGGGACAAGAACGTAGTTAATCCAGCAGCTCATTGATTTACTCAGTAAACATTTATTGAGTACAAAGCCTATGCCAGGTGTTGGAGTTACAAAGATAAACCTGACAGTCTACCCTGTCCTGCCCAGGTAAATTGGAAACCAGTCAGAACAATACATACAGTTTGGGTCCATAATCTATATTGCCAGTCTTTTTGTAGTGACAATATCTTTACGAGTATAGCCCTAGAGTCCCTAGGTGATTCCAGTGATTGTCACAGTTAGGATACATTCAGTATGGCTTCCATACCTGTGTGGTCCAGACTTTTTGGCCAGATGAAAGATTATAGGGGCATAAGACCAAGACTAAGTGGGGGAGAAAGTAGACAGAATAAGAAATGAGAAGGATGTCACTGGTCATATGGAGCTTGAAGTCTTCTGCTGACCATGCCTCCTTTGGTCTCAGTCTGCAACCAATAAAGGTACTATACCCCTCCATCTTCTGGACTCGTGTAGTCTCTTAGCCACTTGTCCCCGTATGCAGAAAGGCTTCATCCTCCAGACCTTGCCAAGTCTTGTGGCCACAGCGGCCCCATGTATTGCTGTATTAATGCCCAAGAATTCTACTTGGGACGATTTTTGAGATATTCTCAAAGACACGCCCCACATTGGCAGCCTTCCTCTACTTAGTTCCATCCTTTAACAAAACATTTAAACCTCATATCATAAAAAAGCTAAACAATTTAATTCAATTAGACAAAGTATGGTAGTGCTAATCACTAAAAATATACAACCTTAAAGTCCAGCAAGGTCGAGGCCATAATCCATCCCATCTGCCAGGGTAGAAATCCAGTTCCATTTTTCTGCTCACTTGCAAATGTAGGGAGACGGGTGGGAAATCAGGAGATCTGCAGACTTCACAAAGCCTTGGTCTCCCAACATAGCAGGAGGAGACTCTAATCAACCCCTTCTAGGAGAACGGCAAAAGAGAACTTTGATGTGCTGCAGAAGTTTTGATGTTACTTGTAGGCACTGTTTCAGAAAGAGTATTGCCTCAGGACTCACCCCTCTGGTTTTTCTACCAAGATCCTCCAAACTCCAGCAATACACTAATGACCTCTTTTGCCACCCTGCAATGAGTGACTGAATTAATTTCCCTTTCCATTGTACAGGTGGACCAAAAGATTATGAAGTCAGCCAGCCTCCTAATTTCCCCTCCTACAGTTTGTAGAATTTCCTCTCCTTCAAGAGCATGACCGTAGAAGTAGGTCACTGCTCAGTAGAGTTGGGGCAAAAGAGAATTTTGATGACAGGAGCAGATAGTGCATACTGTACATTGAGTTTACCAGTGTTTGTTTGGCATCACAATACTTTCCCTAATTTAATTAAAATAGCTTTTAATAGTATGAAGTTTAAGTGATTTACTAATGGCTGGAACTAAGAAAAGCAAGGCAGCTAATGGAGGGCAGGGCAGAAAGGATATCTCAAAGATATCAATGAGTATTGGAGAAAAAACAAGAGGACAGTGTATTGTGAGACTGTTCCTTCACAAGACTCCATCATGTTCAAATTACACTTGATATAATGAGTAAAAGTGTCCACTAGGAATAAACTACTAATTCTGCATAAACAAATTTCCGGATGATATCTAGATACCCTGATAAGACAATTGGTTCCAAGAAAGCAAGTAATCTCGGCCTAAGTTCTTTCATTGAAATGTTCATTTCATTGGACCAGACCAGCACAAATCTATCTTACAACTGGCTAGTAAAGGCAAGATAAGTTATGCTAATGAGGTTTTTAGGTCTTTGACAGTCATCTGACTTGTGTCCAAACACGCAAGGAAGAGACTATCCCAGCACTGAATTTCAAAACTATAAATGCTAGAACTTCCATGCTCCGGGCTGGAATGTGACTCATGAAAAAAGAAAGACACAATTGACTGAACAACAACAAAACAACAATAAAATAGATTGTAAAGTCCGATTTAATATGGTTAACAAAGAAATAAGTCTATAATCTGTTCCCAACGCAGGTTCTGCTATAAGTCTCTCACCCCTGCTATAAATACTATATTATCTTGAGCAAATTATCTTACCTCTCTGTGCTGCTCCTTCATCATCAGTTAAAAAGTGTCTGGAGTGTTGATATACATATACTTTTCAACCAATTACTTTTTCCATAACCTCTAATGATAATCAGATCCTGTCGCTACTAGCTAACATTTAAAAATAGCTGACATTTCTATAGAGCCTACTAGGTGCCAGATATTGTGCCAAAGATCCCATTCGCTCCTTGAAACAACCCTAGGAGGTTGGGCAATTATCATCCCTGCTTTACAGATGAAGGGACTGAAACAACCAGAGGTTGAGTCAATTGCCCAGGATCACACAGTTAGTAAGTGTCTAAGGTCAGATGTCTTCCTGGCTCTAGGCCTAGGGCTCTATGCACTGCATCACTTAGCTGCCCACTAGGCATAGCTGTCACTAGTCATGATTATAACACTAGTTATAACCTAAACTTACATCAACTCAAAATTTTCAATATGAAAAAGGATTGTTTTCCATGAAATCCTCAAAGCAAAGAGAATAAGCTTTGATTGATTGAAATATCCCCTAATTTAAATTCAGAGAAAACAGGGAAAAAAGTAAGGGACAGGAATTTTAATTAGACAAAATTTGGTATCCTTTACTATCATATATGTGTGTGTACTTAGAGAACAAGAAAGAGAGAAAGACTAAGTGATAGAGACAGGGATAAAGACAGACAGAGACAGAGTTCTAGAAACACAAGGAGATATGTAGATAGAGAAAGAGAAAGAATAATACCTACAATTTCACTAGAGTGAGGATCTCTCAGACCAGTGTAGAAACTTCCTGCATAAGAAAGATTAGCAACTTGTCTGTGGTGTGGCATTAGACACTTGTCTGAGGGTACTGTCAATCAACACACATTTACTAAGCATTTAGTATGTATCCAACACTGCGCTAACCACTGGGAATATAATGAAAGGCAAAAATGTGATTCTGGGACTCAAGGCACCCACATTCTAATGGAGGAGACAGCATATGCATTACTACGTATGTATAAGGTATGTAGAGTGTGTTGGTGTTGTTTAACTGTTTTTAAGTTGTAGCCAACTTTTCATAACCCCATTTGGGGTTTCCTTGGCAAAGATATTGGAGTGATTTTCCATTTCCTTCTCCAGCTCATTTTACAGATGAGGAAACTGAGGCAAACTGGGTAAAGTTACTTGCCCAGGGTTGCACAGCTAGTGAGTGTCTGAGGCTGGATTTGAACTCAGGAAGATGAGTCTTCCTGACTCCAGGCCCAGGGCTCTATCCACTACACCAACTAGCTGCCCACATAAAATCAAGGGGTGGAGGGAGATAGGGAAAGGCCTCAAGACGATGGTCAGATTTGAGCCAAGTCTTGAAGGAAGCCAGGGATTCCAGGATCCTGAAGTAAGGAGGGGGGAGCATTGCAGATATGGAGGACATACAGAGAAAAAGCCCAGAGTCATGAAATGGATTGTTCTGTGTAAAGAACAGTAAGGTCTGAATCCCTGGATCATAGAATATGTGGAGATGAGTAAAGTGTAAAAAGCATGGAAAGGTAGGAAGATCCCAGGTTGTGAAGGGCTTTAAAAGATAAGCAGGCTTCATATTTGGTCTTGGAAGTAATAGCGAGCCACTGAAGTTTATGGCAGAGGGGAATAACATGATCAGACCTGTGCATTAGGAAGATCACTTTGGTAGCTAGGTAACTAATGGACTGCATTGAGGAGAGACTTGAGACAGGGACACCAACAGTTGATAAGGGCCTGCACTATGATGATGCCTGTGTCATAAGACAGAAGGTTTATATGCTAGAGATGTCATAGAGGTAGAAACATTAAGACTTGTCAATAGATTAGCTCTATGGGATGAGAGCGAGTTGTTGTTGTTCATCCTTCATTTTTGAAGAGAGCCAATGATATCACAGATGATGTATTGACTTGCCTGTGAATTGGATTAAGTGAAGCAGAGTTGTGCAAAGTTGTCCGCCTCCCTGTCTCTTCTAGAGTCTTCTAGAGTCCAATGGCTAGAGGAAAAGTAAGGAATTGAGGATGACACTGAGGCTGCGAGCCTGGGCGACCGGAAGGATGGTATAGTTCTCAACAGTGATAGAGATACCGTCCTGCCTTCCTCAGTGAGTTCAGTGTAGCTCACAGCTTTTCTCTCTACCCCCAACTTTCACTCTCATCATAGGAGACCTCCTATTGATATTGATATCCAACAGAGATATTGATATTCCCTCAAACACTTACTTCTCCAGTCTTCAATCTTCTTGTTGCTGTTCAGTCATGTCTGTCTCTTTGTGATCCCATTTGGGGTTTTCTTGGCAGAGATACTGGAGTAGTTTGCCATTTCCTTCTCCAGTTCATTTTACAGATAAGTAGTTGAGGCAAATAGGATTAAGTAATTTGGCCAGGTTCACACAGCTAGTAAGTGTCTGAGGCTGGATTTGAACTCATGAAGATGAGTCTTCCTGATTTCAAGCCCAGTGTTCTATCCACTCTGCCACCTAGCTGCCCATTCTTCACTTTACTCAGTTTTTATGACCTACTTCTCCACTGCACTTCAGCTATGCTTGAAGACAGCCATATCTTTGGTTTGACCATCACCCACAAGCATTCCACTTTGACATTCATAAACTCTGAATGTCTTTTATCTGACCACAATCTTTTATCTTATCATCTTTGCCTCTGCCTTACACCTCCTAACTCTGTTCTTTGTCCATACTGTGGCCTTCAATCCCTCCACCGCTTAATTCTTGCTCAAGCCACCACCCATGCCTTGCCTATACTCTCTTTCCTTCCTTCGCTCTCTCAATCCCTTGGCAAACAGAGTCCACTCTACATTATTTTGCACACTAGGACACATGCCCTGCCAATCCTCAGCTTTGGCTTACTCCTACTATTGGCTGACTTCATTCCCATTCATGTGCAATTAAACAGAAGTAGATAAAACTCCTGAAGCCTTTCTGACCAGGTCCACTACAAATCAACATGATATTATCTCACCTGAAGCCTCACTGGAATGAAACCTTTTACACCTCCCTGATCAATTCACTTTCTTATCCGTATCCATCACAAACTCACTTTGTCCCAAATGAAATTCATTATTTCCCCCCTCAAACCCTCCCTATTTCAAAGACTCTGTGGCCTAAGACTGTAGAAAACAGCTACAAGAATCCTAATTAGGTAATAAACTTCAATTGCTGCTCATGACCACATGGTTAGCATGTCTTAGAAGCAGGACACGAAGATGAGTCTTCCTGATTTTAAAGCTAGCTTTCCTCCGCAGCCTGTTAGTAATATTATCATTATACAATTATATAATATATCTTATTGGTATTCTACTTAACATTTTTAAGCATGTGGCTATGTCTAAGATATGGAATCTACAAAACTATAACCTCTTTAGGGGGCAGCACCCATATACCAAAAGTGGAGCAGATATTTAGTTTGGAACTTCAGCTCAAACAAGTGAAATACGCAAATAAATGCATCCCTGCCACATGGGTGAAAACCTAAAGAGTCCACACTAAATATCTTGAATTGCAAAACCATAAGCATTTATGTACTCTGCCAAAGCCTATAACCAAGTTTACTTGTTTGATGCCATATTTCCTAAAATAGGTTTTATCCACTAGAATAAAGAATAATCTTTGACCTTACCTAAATACACTGAATTGTGGTTGGGCCAAGGGAGTGGAAAACAAGGATGTAAGGATATATAGGAGGCGGGAGGTATGAATTATGCACAGCACATCATCATACTCCCTCAATACAGAGCTGCAGCATGTTTTGCATGGAAAAAGAAATTAGGATGGAACAGATATTGAGCAATTTTCTCCATAACTGGTTCTTACTCACCTTAAATGTAAAATTTTATTTAGCTTATTTCAAAGGGAGACATCCTTATTAAGGTAGCACATTTACTTGGGCCCCTTTGAAAGGATTTAATGCAAACAAGCCTGAAATAATTGAAGGAAAAACCCCTTCTGACTGATCTCAGAAGAGCTCAGCAAAGAAGGGGATGGCAGGAAAGAATTACTTTATTACATTGATTTTCTTGGAGAAATCAAAGGAGGATAACTCAAATAGACCAATTCACTTTCACCAAACTCAGTGGAAGCATACAGAACAACAGTGAATTTACATGTCAAAAACGTTTGCCATCATTCGGGTTGGACATGCAAATCAGGCTTTGCACATTATTACTCTAATAAAATAGCTAATACACAAGGATATCGGGGCTCATTTGCACATATTCCCTTTTTTAAGTGGCTGGTTGTGTAATGTGTGTAAGTTTTGTCTAACGAAATGTTTACAATCCAATCAAATCATTAACCTGAAATATGAGCAACGTGGTACATCCATTTTGGTGCAATCACAAAGACATTGAAGCGCAACAAAAGTAATTGGTATGCGGCTCTATAAAAACTAAAATCCATTTTTATCTCACAATGAGCAGAACATTTCACTTTTATAAAGATGATTCCCCAGAGCATACTCTGGAGGCCACATATTTCATATGGCTTCTGGCCAGGTTGGTACAGGTTCTCAAAATGCTGAATGACATTGTACAGATAATCCAATGCAATCCAAACTCAGCATGCATTTATTAAGTACCTACTATGAGCAAGTCACCATGAAAGGTGCTTGAGATACAAAAACAAAAGAAAAATACTTTCTGCCCTCAAGGATTATGAACAGGAGGATAAAACACATAAATAGATGAGTAAGTGTATGATAATTTAAGGAAAAAAACTGTAACAGCTTGGGGGATCAGAAACAGGCTTCCTTCTGGGAGGTGGCTCAGTCTCTGAACCTTGAAGGGAGGGATTCTAAAAGGAAGATTGTAGTGATTCCAAGTGACATCAAAATATATTTACTTTATAAGGATTCTCTAAGGAGTAGACAAGTCATTTTGTAGTGCTCATGGAATAATAAGATTGGAGAGGAATTTAAATGGTCATCATGTAGTCCATCTTCCTGCCTTCAGGACAAAGAATAATTGATGTGTGTTTACTATCTGTCATAGCCAGTAAGAAGACAACACCATTATAGCTCTGCATAAACCGACTTAGTGTTGGACGTACTCACCATCACACACACAGACACGCACACACACACACACACATACACAAATCATAAGAAAACTCAAACTTCCAGACTTTATGTTAATTCCATTTTTAAAATTGTTCTACTCCAGGGGAAGGTTAGTTAATAACCATCCTTTATAGAATAATTCATAGAACTCATAGAAAATTCAACATGGAGAGCCCTTTAGAAATCACCTAGCCTCTAGATGAAGAAAGTTATTTGCCAAAGATCCCAGAGCAAGTGGGTAGGAAAGTGGTTACTCAAGCATGGGTCTCCTGACTCCAATATTTATGTGATATATGCTTTTTCTCCTCTGTATCAGATAATCCCAAATAAATTATAATCTGTAAATATCAGCAAGCTATCCAGGCACAAGCAAAACTTTTAAACAGGTTCTCATGCTCTTCTTTTTTAGGTGGGAAACTGTAGTGGAAGAGAGGAAAACTAATAGCAGATGAATTTAAAAAGGCAGAAATGTTGACTGTTTTTTTTATGAAAAATGTAATTTTACATGTTTAAAAAAATAAAAGCAACTTTGAGCAAATAGAACATGCCACCTAGGATAGGATCAGAAAATAAAAACTGTAGATTTAAATTGTCCTTTAAATGGTTAAAGGCATTTTTGAAAATGAATGACTTTTAGTCAATAGTCCCTCTTAAATCATCATAGAACCAATAGGGAATTGAGCAATTTTTTTCAGAATATACTTTTAAGAACTCACAGAAAGAACAAGCATACTCATCGTGGGTAAGGATTGTAGATTTAGACCTGGATCATAGAGTCATAGATTTAGAACTAGAAGGGAACTGAGAGGCTTTTCATGTATTTGCAATTGCCCTTAGATGAACGAATCACATTGTCCTCTAAGGTCCAAACCCCCTCTTTTCACAGATGAGAAAACTGAGGCTGAGAATATGATCTACCCAGGGCCACACAACTAACAAGTATCTTGGGTAAGATTTAAATTCATGTTTTCCTGATTCTAAGCCCACTCTATCCACTGGGCCACTTAGCTCCTAGAACAGACTAAGAAATTATCTGGTTCAATCCCTTCCTTTAACAGATGAGGAGGCAAAAACCCAAAGAGATTAAGTGATTTGCCCAAGATCTGACAGGTAATAAGTAGCTTAGCTTGAATATGAACCCAGTTCAAATTTGAATCCAGCACATTTTCTATCACATCTCACTGCCTCTCCAAAGGAATTGGACCTGTGAATTATAGGCTTGCTAATCTAACTTTAGTGCCTGAGATAATATCCAATTCATTTCCAAACACCAAAATGGTAAAAGATACTGAGTAGGAGACAAGGTGACTTTTTTTTTCCTTTCAAGACTAATTAATATGCTAAGCTTTAATACACAAAAAATAAATAGAAATACAGTTTAGTTGGACTTCAGTAATGTCATCATTCTTATCCAAAAGCTGGGAAGATAAAGGTTAGGGCCTACTTCTGTTTGATAGATACACTTAATTTAAGGAAAGGCAATCTTTTTTTTTGTATCATGAACCCCTTGTCAGTCTTTTGAAACCTAGGGACCTCTTCTCAGAATAATATTTTAAATGCATAAAATAAAATGTATACAATTATGTAGGACACCAATTATATTAAAATAAAGATGTCATTTTCCCCATCCAAATTCCAAAGCACCTTGAAATCTATCCATGACCCCCTGGGGTCCATGGACTCCAAATTAAAACCTCTGGTTAAAGGTTTGTGCTCCAAGCCTTTTGGCATTTTGCTTTTTTTATGGCCTTTAATGTCTACCATTTTAATATTTCTGTCAGTGACCTTAGTTATTTTGTAGACTGAGTCTAGAGGGATTTATATACCTTGGAGGATTCTGATTTCATCAGTGGGAGTGTCCCTACCAACCACCACCAGTAATCCCTCCATCTTCTCATCCTGTACAATTCTTGTCCATATTTGACTATAAATTCTCCATAGAGAATATCTAAAGGGCTGGAGGCATTTCTCTTACTATTTTAACAACATGGGTATACCAGTTAAGTGGTGCAATAGACCCAACTTTGGGCCTGGAGTCATGAAGACCTGACTTTACTCCAGCCTCAGACACTCACCAGCTGTGTGACCCTGGCCAAGTCATTTAACCTCTGTCTGCTTCAGTTTCCTCAACTATAAAATGGAGATAATAAAGCACCTGCCTCCCAGGTTGTTCTGAGGTTCAAATAAGATAATATATGTAAAGTGCTTAATATGGTTCCTGGCACATAGTAGGTGCTTAACAAATATTTGTTTCCTTCCTTCCCATCTGTCATTTCTTATTCTTACCTCTTTTTCTGGTCCTGTCCTCAAGAATGCCACTTATGCAACCGGAAAAGGAGATAAAAATAAGAAAATCCTCAAAAATGACAGTTAGGCAAGTTTAAAAATACAAGACATTGGTAACATATTGTAGTCTGCTTGAGTTCACAATGCATTTTTCTAGTCCCTTCAGAGATACGTGTAACTCTTAATTCTTCTGAGATTACGTTGTTCCATAATTCAGTGACACGGAACAGAAGCAGCATTCGTGTATCCATCTAAGCACAGTGCGTGGCACATAGTAAATGTTTATTAAATTCCTTCCCTTCTTTGTATCCCCTACTGTGCCTAGCAAAGTGTCCTCCAAATAGTAGGTGCTGAATAAATGCTTGTCAATTTCATTCAATGTAGAGGTTTTTCCAGCAGCAGAAGGTGGTTTGGGATAATTGAAAGTATTGAAATTCCCAAACACAATCCAGACTTCTTTTCTATGTCTTCTCATTTCTGGGCCTGGTTCAACGTCCATTTTCAAGGCCTTTCCAAGATAGACATAATGATGGAATAATTCTATGGGCCACCCTTCCAGCTGCAAGTCAAAACTTCACGTCGGAGAGCTTGGGAACATTCTCAACCTTACCTCTGCTAAGTGGAAACCAAAGTGTTAAGGTTGGCTGTTAGAATCCAGGTACTCTTCCTAAGGATATGGTAGAGTGTTTCCTTTTCCTGCTGGAATGCCTTATGATAGTAAAATCTCACACACAGCACAGTTTTTAAAATGTTCCTTGCCAGCCCCCTGTACTAGAGATAATGCCAGCATCAATGTACCCATTGTACAGGTAAAGAAACTAAGGCTAGGGGGCTGCCCAAGGTGGAAGAATGGCAAAGTCAAAACTGAAATTCAGGTCTTCTGACTCCAAGGGTAATAGTGTTCATTTGATTACACCTCAGTGCCCTTTATGAAGTCTCCACTGTATAAAAATTAAAAACTGCCTCTTTTTTCTCAAACAGTTGTGTAGTTCAAAATAAATATTCATTCTGCATTCCACCCTGGAGGTCTGGTAATTCTTAGTGGTTGGATAAACTGTCCCCTGGATGTCTTAATTTCATTAAATATCTGGTCTGAAAGGAGGTATTAGTCCAATATTTTATACTTGAAGTACCTTTCATCTAAAGTCCCCTTCATCGATCTATAAGGTTATCATTGCCACCACAGTCAATGGGCATTGCTAACATTTTGAGTAAATATTACAGAAATTGATTCCTGCCCCTCTTCAACTTCAGAAGTTGTTAATGTCATCAGAGTTCTGTTTTTCATACAGTAGCTGAACTCATGACTTGGCAGGTCAAAAGCCTTTCAGTGTACTTTTCAACCCATGCTAAAGCCCAATGTCTGGGAAAACGTTCATGAAAATATTGCTTCCATTTCCATATTTCCTCACAATCACGTTGCTGCTTTGGCCAAACCAAGAAGAAATAAATGGCTGTCAAATACCTACCCCGGCTGCAAACCAGATGATTCAGAATTCCATCCTGGCCCTTCCATCCTTACTGGAGCACCAAGATCATCCAGTCGGTGTTCAGCTCTTCTGACCAAACAACCATCCTTCAGAAACCACAAGAAAATATGCAGCTACCCACAGGCAAAAGGCAAGATGAACCGTTGTCGTTTGACTTTTTAAAGTCAGGAATCCAAGTATGGTGGTAGACACCTGTAATCCTGGCAGCCTGGGAGATTGAAGCTGGTGAATCTCTTGAACTTAGTGTTCTGAAACGGAATAGGCAAAGCCAATCTAGTGTCCACACCAAATCCAGCCAGCATCAGTATGGTGAGCCCATGTGATTGGGGAACCACCAGATTGCCTGAGGAAGGATAAACTTGTCTTGGTCAGAAATAGAGCAGCTCAAAGCTCCTGTGCTAATCAGTAGTGGGATAGAGTCAGTGAGTAGTTCCTGTACTTCTAGCAGGTGGGGCTAGAGGGATGGGGACACCCAGTCTTTAAAGGAAAAAAAAAATCAGACTGAAAACACAGTCTCAAAGTGATGGATTATAGCTTGTATTCCTCTTAGCTGCTGGGTCAGGGGTCTGCTTGGCAAGGGCTATATCACAATCAGGCACCAAAAGTCCAGCAATGCCTCACAAATGAGGCATGCCAAATACCTGCAAGCCAGTATCCCAGAAGACATACATAAGACAGCCATGGGACATCTCTGGCCCATATACACTAGGTCAAACCCAGTGGCTCTGGAAACTTAACCAAAGCACAAGTTGGAAGTAGGATAAGCACATGTTCTATTCACTCACACATTCATTCATTTTTTTTTCGTTCAAAAAACATTTATTGTGCCTCTGCTACATGCAGGGCCCTGGGCTGGGCACTGTGGGGTTTATAAACATGAATAAGACCCAGCCCATACTCTGCTGGAGCCTACATCTAGTGGGGAGAGATGAGGTATGTATACAACCAACATGGTGACCAGTGCTATAGGAGAAATAACATATTATTGTAGGGTTTTGAGGAGGAAGCAATTATGCCCAGTTTGGGGGGGGGGTCAGGGAATTTTCATGATAAAGGTGACATTTGATGCACTGGATTCTGATAGTCAGTAATTGAGAGAAGAGGATAGCAGAAGGTTGACCTAATTTTACACTGGTCCAGTGGTGGGATTCAAATAAATTAACAACGCTGACATAGCTGGCACAGGCCCCTGACAACCAGTTCACGGAACTCAACCTAAAATTAGGTACCAGTTCTAGTGAACCGGTGTAAACCAGCTGAATCACCCCCACTGTGCTGATCCCCTTAAAATATCTATAAGACAGGAGTTCTTAACCTAGGGTCTATGAAATTTAAAAATAGATGACTTAGATATAGATGTAGAGGTAGATGTAAATATAGATGTAGATGTAAACATATATATCAGTGATATAGATATAGATAAGTATATAGATAACTGTATTTCAATATAATTTGTTTCCTTTGTAATTCCTTGTATTTTTTTTGCAATAAAAAATTTATTCTAAGGAGAACATAGATTTCACCAGACTGATGGAAAGGGTCTATGACACACAAAAAACAATTAAGAATCCCTGCTCTAGGTTGATGGGATGAATTTTCAAAACACTCATTCCATCAAAAATATAATTGGATCTATATGTCTCTGAATGTTCATAGCATTACAGATTGTCTTGTATCAAAACTGATCTCTAATCATCAGGGAAGGTACCAAGCAAAGCCACAACACATAAACCATTTTGAGGACAGAAATGCAAATACAATACATTGTTTTCCCGTATACCTTTCCATTTGTGAAGCTGTAACAAGACTTGCTCATCAGGAAAAATTCTTAGGAAAACCAGACAACATAGCCACTCTTCCAGAGCCCCAGACACATATCTGGTTCAGGCCCTTACTCTTGTAAACAACCTAATATGCCTAAAGGCATCTGCTATCTGCTCCAATAGCTAAGGCTTTGCTTTTCAAAGCCCTCCTTGATTTCCCTGCTCCCATTCCTACTTTGATAGTCTTTGAGTGGCTTAGAGCCCTTCTACAAATGTTGTCTTTAAATTCATCAAGGTTAGTTTTGTTGAGTCATGGAACAGTCTTCCTGACACATAGGTGGAGCTTAATCCATAAGCTACTGGAAAAAGTTGATCTCCAAGGGCAGAGAACATTTGGTCCTTTTTAACAAAATGTAATTGCAGTCAACTTAGTTACCCAAAGTCACTGCTCTGTCTTCTCCTTAAGTGTCCTAGCTATCCCCAAATACCCCTTCTAGTTAGTAATGGCAAGACAAACATTCCTTCATTCCTCTCTGGTCTCTGTTCTGAACTCTCTGGACTTTTCTGCCATTCCCAAGCAACCTTCTCACCCTGGAATAATCCCTCCACCCCTGTACCTCCTTCTTTGAATGGTCAGTTCCTCCCAGAAACTCCATTTTTAAGGAAAGACCCACTCTCTCATTCCTCTCCAGAATCTGCCCCTAATTTTCCTGACTTCTTCCTCTACCCTGCCCCCATGCAGGTATTTCCTCCTTCCTCTCCTTTTTTCAGCTTCCTTTTATGGGTTATTTTCCCCTATTCGAATGTAAGTTTCTTTAAGACAGGGAATGTTTTTCTTTTTGCTAAGTATCATGAACTAAGTATCATGCCTGGCACCTACTAAGTGTTTAATAAATACTTCTTGACTTAACTCAAGTGAAACACAATACAAATTGAGAGGCAACATGATATAGTGATAGAGTATTGGACTTGGAGTCACTCAATGGTTGACTGGGCAAGTCACTTAATCTCTCTCTTTCTCCATTTCTTCATCTATAAAGTGAGGGGCTTGAGCTCAATAGTCCCTAGGGCTCCTTTTGGCTCTAAACCTATGATCCTATGTGGGAAATGCTACCATTTTCCTTGGTCATTCTGCTATCAGTTCCTTCCCTTTTCCCTTCCTTGGTCGGGGCCTACAGGAGACACTTTCCTGGGTCTCTCTGAGGAAATCCAACAAAATAGAGGATATAGACATTTTTTCCTATCCACCCCATTCCAGTCAATAAGATAGTGCCCCAGCACTAACTACTGCTGGTAATCCAGACTTCCCTGACCCACCATCCCATCCACATAGAAGTGGGTCATTCCCTCTATTGCTTTTGAAACCTACTAGTTTGAAGCATGAGATGGAAAACAACAAATCTGATAAGTTTGCAATAGTTCCAAATCAGAAATCAAAATGCTTCGTCATTAAGACATTGTGAAAATACCTGAATATCTGTCACTTAAAACTCTAGAGGGCCTGAATGCAAGGGGAAGCATGTGATCTAACCAGATCTGGTCTCAAGGTTCTAACAATGGAGCGTTTGTGCTTCCTCAATGCTGCTTTTGTCTTCCCTGTCCCCAATCTTACCTGAATGCTTGTTGAATGCTTCTCTTCTGAAAGTGATACTTGTAATTCATCATTATTGATATTGGTTGAGTCCCTGCTGTGTCTACTAGACAAATATATGGGGATGAATCCACAGGCTACCTAAATATTTGAGTTTCCAAGGGCAGAGTGCCTCATGTTATTCTTTAGCAAGCTACCATTAGAAAGAAATAAACTTAGTACAACTTTAGGTAGGTGTGTTGAAAAATAATAGACACTGTTTGTTGTCTTGGTGTGCAAAATCCATGGGTTTGTGGGTCCATGAGTGGTAGATCATAATACCCATTACTTTAACCACTTTTTTTGACCAAAACTGGAACCATATCCAAGACAGTCTATACATAAACACAAATATGATGGCAACCAAATGGAACAATCTTGGGTAATATGTAATAGCTGTCATGAATATGGTAGTCTATGGTACTAAAATCCCTTTTGAGGAGGACACAATTGGTATTTCCTTGCAAAGATTGTAAATCAGTTATAAAATCAAGTCCACCCAATACCATGGCTGAGGAGGTATCACTAATGTCTGTAGAAGTCCTCATAATTTCTATTAGGGCTCTCTCATACCTTACCACTGGTCAGAGCTTTGGGTAATAATGTTAAATATCCAGTGCCCAATCTGACCATAGTGTTCATTTTCCCAAAATAGTCAACAAATGTGGTGTGTTGGTGAGTCCAAAGGACTTCCTGTTGATAATGCACTGGTATAATAACCCACTTTCTCTATTGCTGCTGTACACACTCTAGGAGAGATTAACTACCTCTTCTAGACCTCTCCTTCCTCAAGTTCTAAACTTTGAGATGGCATGTCAGCCAACATGCTTCTCCCCACAATGATGGCCACAAGGCATGAAAAGATCTGAATCTCCTTGAAGTAAACTAAGTTGTTGTTATGGTCTAGTTAAGATTCAAACTGGAGGCTGGCCTTCTGCAAATGATGTCATTAGGTCTCCAAGTCAACCTTGTTTGCAAGCAGTTTCCAATGCATTATTGTATTTTTTTTTAATTGAATTCAACTGGTTGGAGCAAGATCTGACTGTGAGATATATAGTTTTAGGCTCCAGCTTATCCTTTTTTAAAAAAATGTATTTTATTCTGTACTTAAAAAATAAAATAAGCATTTCCTTCCATCATACTTTTTTTTCTAAAAAATTTTGAGTTAGTACTACTCCAAAAGCCACCCAGAGTCATCTGCTTCCTTACTCCAAACAGGGGTAGAAGGCAGAAGGGGTGAGGAGAAAGAGAGGCAGCAAATATTTAGATGCTATAGAAAGGACACACTTGCCAATATCTTCTTCAATGTCAATAAGACCCTCTGTTCTTTGACCCCTACTTGTACAGCAAACTCCCCTTCCTTAAGAGTTATGTGAGGAGTTCCATTAGTCTTGAGATCCCTACTCTAGAATGAATTTTGACTGTGAATGAATATATTTTGACTATGAATTTTGACTATGAATGAATATAAAACTGTTTTATCCCTAGAAATTGTTGTAGGACTTAACTTTGGCTAGAAGAAGTTTAGTGTTTAATGCAGCATGTACATGCATTGGTGCAAAATTACTCTTTGGTGCCTAGCACAAACCCCAAAGAAGTTACTTGGATCTACTGAGAGATGTGCTTCTCAGATTTATTTTATAAGTACCTTGGTGAGTATTTCTCTGTACAATATTTTCCTATTCATGCTAAGAAATAAAAAAGATTCAGAATGTCACCCAAATAGGGCATGACATATTGATCAAGAAGTTCTGCCAAACCCTCATTAGTCAGCAGTCAGACAGTTGTAGGCATGTTGGCTAATCTGAAGGGCATAGCCAGATATTTATAATGCCCAAACAATCAATAAGATAGTACCACACTGATAGTGAAAGGCCATTTTTTATTCATTCTGGGATCTAATTCTAAGACGGCTGTAGTCTGCAGCTAAATCCAGGTTGTTATAGACCTGGGTTCTCAGTACACTAATCAAAATGACTGAAATGATTGGGAAGGAGTAGTGGTTAAGAATGGTGGTTCCAGTAATTGATGCTGGCCACAATTCATTTCTCTTCCTGGGAAGATAGATAGATAGATGACAGATAGGTGAATATATAGATAAGATAGATAAGTAAATGACACAAGAAAGGAAGAAGAATGAATGAAAGGAGGAAAGAGGGAGAGAGAGAGAGAGAGAGAGAGAGAGAGAGAGAGAGAGAGAGAGAGAAAGAAAGAAAGAAAGAAAGAAAGAAAGAAAGAAAGAAAGAAAGAAAGAAAGAAAGAAAGAAAGAAAGAAAGAAAAAGAAAGAAAGGAAGGAAGGAAGGAAGAAAGGAAGGAAGGAAGGAAGGAAGGAAGGAAGGAAGGAAGGAAGGAAGGAAAAGAAGGAAAGAAAGAGGAATGAATGGATACATAAATTAGTAGATAAATGAATTAATAAGTAAATAAGTATCATTTGCCAGTGCCTTGGAAAGCTAAAGGATCTCCATCTAAATCAGGGATGGGGAATCTGTGGCCCTGAGGCCACACGTGTTCCTCTAGGTCCTCAATTGCAACCCTTTGACTGAATCCGAACTTCACAGAACAAATCCCCTTAATAAAAGGATAATACAATATATATGACACAATATATTATAATAAATAATATAATAATATTGTTATTAACATATAATTATTATATATTACATGATTATACATTATATAATATATAATACAAATAATAAGAAAAGGATACTACATATATACAATATAAAAGGATAATATAATAATGTTTATTCTGAACATTTAATCATATACATTGTCCTAGGACCTGGGTCTCTCACTCGTTATCATGTCATTTGTACAGAAAAGATGTGCCAAGTAGGAGGTCTAAGGGGCAAAAATAATTATGGTAATGGCAATGGGTCAGCCTGTTCCTGACTAAAGACCTCCTGTTATTCCTGGTACTCAGTAAGAATCTCCTTTGAGTTTCCTCTAAGTGAAGCCTTAGGTGCCTCCTACATTTGCTCAAAGGGTTCTTGCTTAGGAAAACTGCAAGTGTGAATGCCATTCAGGGCTGCATCCATCTTCAGAGATGGGATTCCCTAATACCACTTCATCTACAGTCATATGTATTACTCTGGAAATCACCAATCTCATGTGACCTTCTGCCTGCTGAACCAAAGTTGCTAACAGTCAAAAAACATTATTAGGCATTTACTATGTCTTAAGTAATGGTGTTAAGTGCAAAGAAAGGCAAAAAAAAAGTCCCTACCATCAAGGAATATATATTCCAATGGGAGAGAACATAACATTTACATTATGATATATACAAGGTAAATGGAGGTTAATCTCAGAGGAAAGAACTAGCATGGGGGAATAAGGGACAAATAGAGGTTTCCTGAAAAGCCAGGAAATAGGGAAAGCACTCTAGGCATGAGGGACAAACAAAGAGAGGGAGAGAGGGAGAGGGAGAGAGGGAGAGAGGGAGGGACAGAGGGGGAGGGAGAGGGGGAGAGGGAGAGGGAGAGAGGGAGAGAGACAGAAAGAGAGAGAGAGAGAGAGGGAGGGAGGGAGGGAGGGAGGGAGAGAGAGGGGGAGAGTTTGATGTTAGGCTTATAAGTGCCCTCTCAGGTGTATGCAAGGTACACTCCCTGTTCTCGATCTAACCCAGGAAAATATAATTATCTTATCCCCCAGAATCAGGTACCACTCCCTTTTGCCTTAGGTGAGGACCTAGGCTATCTCTGCACAAAGGATGATTATGGAAAGGGATCATCTTCTCCTTTGCTCCCTCCTGCTCTGAATCTTAATAAGTCTTACTCCCCAGAACAGAAACTCTCACCTTATAAATGCTTCACCCTCAACTGAGAAGCATGAGAGGTGGTGTGATCATGGAAAAGTCACTGGATTTGAAGTCAAAGGACCTTGACTCCAAACCTACCTGTGTGATCTCGAGTAAATCCCTTCATCTTTCCCTGAGCCCGTTTCCATATCTGTAACATGAGGAGGTTGGACCAAAGAACCTTCAAGGTCCCTTCAGGTATTATTATTCTGATTTTACAGGTGAGGAATCAGAAGTTCAGAGAAGTTAAATGATATATTTAGGGTCATACAGCTAGTAAATGTCTGAGATAGGGTCTGAACTCAGCTCTTCCTGACTCCATATATGATAAAGCACTGGTTCTGGAGTCAAGGTCACCCAACCTAGTTTATCCCATCTACATTGTGACTTTCCCCCTCCGTGGTTTTGACATATCATGGGTTGGCATAAGAAATTAAATGGAAATTTGGAGGAGGAGTTTTATGGAAGCCAGTGAAGGCCAGCAGATGATACAGAAAAAGTTTAGAAACTCAAAAATGCATGGCATTGTATAATACTTTTTCTCTGGTATGAAGGGAGAGCCAAAAAATTTTATGCAGATTTTCCAGATCATGGGAGTGCCATGCCCCCAACCCCCGTGATGTAGAAGGGATAACTGTAGTAAGTTATTGGCTCAATGGATCATAGAGTTAGAGCTAGAAGGGCTTTGAAGACCATCAAATCCAACCTCCTTATTTTTTACAGGGGAGTGGGAGAGAAAACTGAGGCCCAATGAGGTTAAAAATACTTACCCCAAGTAACATACCTAGTACATATCTGAGATAAGGTTGAAACTCTAGTCTTCTAGACTCTAGGTCTGTTCCCTATTCACTAGGACACCTGGCTGTCTCCAGTGGCAACTTAAGCAAAAGAGGATCAGATGTCTTTGCCTTCCCAAAGCGTTGGGGCCATCAAGGTTGCCTTGGCTCAGATTCATGGCTCTGGGCTGTCTCAAAGCCCCCTCAGGATTTAGGATGCTAGCTGTCTAGAATGACAACCTATGCTAGAAAAGGATCAGATGTCTTCACCTTCCCAAAGTATTGGATCTGGGAAGGTTGTCTTGATTCAGATTCACATTTCTGGGGTATCTCAAAGCCACCCTGGGATTTAGGGCCTGGTCTTATATTCCCATAGAACAGGATCATACTGAGCGCTGGAACAATTAATGTTCAATCACAACAGTCCTGGCTCTCACAGCAGGGAGGGAAAGAAGAGCAGGTGAGCGGATATCGCTTGGACAAAATCCAATTGTTTGTCTATTTGCCAGATACCTACATAACAAGGATACTGTGACATTAAACCCCTGCAAAGAAAGTAAGAGCACTGAACTGCCAAGTAAGTGTCATAGTAGAAACATTAAGAGTCTTGATAGGTTCACTCCAATCACCATGGGGCAATACTGCTACAAGATTTTTATTAATAATAATAATGTATTATTATGTACCTTAGATTTATAGGATGTCTTTCTTCCTGAGCTAGTGTGCAATAACTTAGGACTTACTATGAATTAAGGACTGTGAACCTGATGACATACACTAGCAGCCAGGATGAAATCAGTCCATGGGAAAAGAAGGATGGGGGGAAGGGAGGGTACAGAAAAACTCCCTGCTGTGGGAGAGTCCTTTGGCAATCTGGAGTCCCAGGGCCTTGTCTCACCTCTCTCAGGGATGTTTTTTAATCCCTCAGTTTGTCTGAGATTAAACCAGTTAGTCAAAAACCAAACCCTCCATTTGCTTAACCCATTAAGTGGTTTAACCCTTGTAAGTGGTACAGCCATAGTTTTCTTCATTTCTAGAATTAGCCTATACTGAAGGTCACCCTGAGCCTACTCTTTGCTTCCTAAGTCTTGCAATGGCCTTTGGTCAAAAGCAATAAAATCTGACCTAAATCTATTTAAGGAATGAAACAGCAAATTAGTAAAACATCCTAGCAGCCACATAATTAAGGTTACGTCTGCTAAAATCATTGTCAGAGGACTCCTTTTCCCTGAAACATAACTGATGGAATCTGGTTTTCCTCATCAAACCGTTGGAATTTAAATGTCACGGTGCCTGATGAATGTATTTTTCTCAGCCTTTCCATTTACACCTTAGCCAGGAAGTATTCATATGCTTAGATTTTTTTTCTCTTTAAAATGGTTGCTTTTGCTACGAAACATTAGGGCTGACCTACTAAAGGCCCTCAAGAAGAAGAAGAAGAAGGAAAAAAGAGCAAGGAAAAGGCTAAACAAAGTTATGACTGAGGAAGAAAAGGGTTCTGAGAAAGAATCTAGTAGAGATTTTTGGAGAACATGGAGGGAGAGGCAACTTCCAAGAATAAAGAGGTAACAGCTCCAATGGCATTCTGCCATGCTCTGGCCACACCTAGAGAACTGGGTGAAGTTCTAGGTACCACACTATGGGAAGGGTTCTGATCATGTGGAAAGGCCATTGGTGAGTCTTCTTAGAATCTCCATTTTATGAAAGTGCTCAGGCTTGCCTGTTGTACTCCTGCAAGCCCTCTTCTTGTTCCTGACTCTCTGGACTTCAAAAGCATTCCCCAGTACGGGGTATTTTCATTAGTTGAGCGTGCGCGCGCGCACACACACGAAAAGAGAGAGAGAGAGAGAGAGAGAGAGAGAGAGAGAGAGAGAGAGAGAGAGAAAGAGAGAGAAAGAGAGAGGCAGAGAGAGAGAGAGAGCACATTTCAAGTTCCTTTTGTGTGTTATCTTTCTGATTAGAATGTAAGCTCCTTGGGGGCAGGGGATGACTTTCTCTCTGCCTGTATTTATCACCCCAGCACCTAGCACAGTGCCCCGCAATAGCAAATGCTTTAAAAATTACTTGTTTCCTGCATTCATCCCTCTCTTCCTTCCTTCCCTCCTCTTTTCCTCCTTTCCTTCCTCCTTTCCTCTCTTCCTTCCTTCCTTCCTTCCTTCCTTCTTTCCTTTTTCCTATTCTCCTTCCTTCCTTTTTTTCCTTCCTTCCTTCTTTCCTTCCTTCCTACTTTCCTTCCTTTTTTCCTTTCTTCCTACTTTCCTTCTTTCCTTCCTAATTTTCTTCCTTCCTTCCCTCCTTCCCTCTTTCCCCTCCTTCCTTCCTTGCTTCCTTTTTTCTTGCTTTATTTCCTTCCTTCCCTATCCAGTTTGCCTTATTCTGAGTCTGATCCAGATTAGTCTGGCTAAAATATAAACCAGTAAAACAAGTAGCTAAGGAATGTGTTACTAAATATCCCACCTAGGTATCATTATCCACAGTCATTGGTATTAACTATCAATATATATTGGGTTTTAAAAATTGAATCAAATAAAGACTAGATTTCTGTTATTTTTTCACGGACCTTCCTTTACCAATTCAAGTGGGCATCTTCTCTACAACTTCTTTTCTTAGAGAGTAATCAAGAGTACTGGAGGGATAAGAGACTTCCCCAAGGTCACACAGCTAGCATATGTCAGAGTCAGAATTTGAACCCAGGTCTTTTCTGACTTTCTCTTCACTATACCTGGCTGCTTCTCCTAAGAACACTAAAACTCAGAATGAGTTAAAACTGGCAACAAGGAGTAAGGACAACAAAATGCTTTTGTTTTGTTTGTTTGTTCTTTAAGATACCTTGGGGGCAAAAGCAAAGTTGAGGAAAGGGCAGGATTTCTGTTTAGAGTAGATGGGGCCTTGCTAAAGAGGCAGCAGGATTACTCAATGTTATTTTGCCTCTGTTTCCTCTGCCAAGAATTATTTTCACACTGGGAAGAATAAAACAAAAATGGTGAATGGGAAAATGAAGCCAACGAAAAATGAGAACACCTAAATTCCTTAATGAATTCATCAGGACCAGGAGGAAAAAAAGTATATCCCAGGGTCCTGAGAGATTTTTGGCAAATATAATTAGAGAGTCACTGTTAACAATCTTTGACAGAATTACTTGACTTGGTCTAGGTGTAGACAGAACAGGCCCTAGCACCCTGAATCATCTCAACCCACAAATACCAAAGACAACAGAGAAGACTAGTGGGAAAAAACTGTGGGGACAGAGAGAAAGGAGTTTGAGGTTTGGCCACCACCCCGGAGTCAGCAGAGGTGGTGAAGCTACAGAACTACAGCTGCAGTTGCTTCCGGCCCCAGGCCCACTTGATGGGAGGAATTAAGTGGCAGGTCCAAGGAGGAGTGCAGAGCCTGCTCAAATCTGAGTCCCGGTCCAGGTTGGCAGTTCTTGGGGGAGGAGGAGCACTGCTGTGGCAGAGCTTGCTGTGTAGAAAAAGCTCTGAAAACAACAGTGCAGTCCCTCAAGCTTGGGAAAAAGTACTCTCCACTTTACAAGCAGTCATACCCCAACAAAAAGCTCAAGGGTCAAGTAGCTGGCTGGGAACATGAACAGGCAGCGAAAACAGTCTCAGATTCAGACTCAGACTTTGGAATCTTTCTTTGGTGACAAAGAAGACCAAAACATACAGCCAGAAGAAGTCAACAAAATCAAAGAGCCTACATCAAAAGCCTCCAAGAAACACATGAGCTGGTCTCAGGCCATGGAAGAGCTCAAAAAGGATTTGGAAAAGCAAGTTAGAGAAGTAGAGGAAAAATTGGGAAGAGAAATGAGAGTGATGTGCGAAAACCATGAAAAATAAGTCAATGACTTGCTAAAGGAGACCCAAAAAAATACTGAAGAAAACAACACCTTAAAAAATAGACTAACTCAAATGGTAAAAGGGCTCCAAAAAGCCAATGAGGAGAAGAATGCCTTGAAAAGCAGAATTAGCCAAATGGAAAAGGAGGTCCAAAAGACCACTAAAGAAAATACTACCTTAAAAATTAGGTTGGAGCAAGTAGAAGCTAGTGACTTTATAAGAAATCAAGATATTATAAAACAGAACCAAAAGAATGAAAAAGTGGAAGACAATGTGAAATATCTCATTGTAAAAACCACTGACCTGGAAAATAGATCCAGAAGACATAATTTAAAAATTATTGGACTACTTGAAAGCCATGATCAAAAAAGGAGCCTAGATATCATCTTTCAAGAAATTATCAAGGAAAACTGCCCTGATATTCTAGAGCCAGAGGATAAAATAGAAATTGAAAGAATCCACCGATCACCTCCTGAAAAAGATCCCAAAAAGAAAATTCCTTGGAATATTGTCGCCAAATTCCAGAGCTCTCAGATCAAGGAGAAAATACTGCAAGGAGCCAGAAAGAAACAATTTGAGTACTGTGGAAACACAATCAGGATAACACAAGATCTAGCAGCTTCTACATTAAGGGATCAAAGGGCTTGGAATATGATATTCTGGAGGTCAATGGAGCTAGGATTAAAACCAAGAATCACCTACCCAGCAAAATTGAGTATCATGCTCCAAGGCAAAATATGGATTTTCAATAAAATAGAGGACTTTCAAGCTTTCTCAGTTCAAAGACCAGAGTTGAATAGAAAATTTGACTTTCAAACCCAACAATCAAGAGAAGCATGAAAAGGTAAACAAGAAAGAGAAATCATAAGGGACTTACTAAGGTTGCACTGTTTTGTTTCCATTCCTATATGGAAAGATGATGTGTATAATTCATGAGACCTCAGTATTAGGGTAGCTGAAGTGAATATACATATACATATATATGTAGATATAAATATAGATTTAGACAGAGGGCACAGGGTGAGTTGAATATGAAGGAATGATATCTAAAAAAATAAGATCAAATTAGGGGATGAGAGAGGAAGAAAGGGAGAAATAGAATGGCATAAATTATCTCACATAAAAGTGGCAAGAAAAAGCAGTTCTGTAGGAAGGGAAGAGGGGGCAAGTAAGGGGGAATGAGTGAATCTTGCTCTCATCAGATTTGACCTGAGGAGGGAATAACATACACACTCAATTGGGCATCTTACCCCACAGTAAAGAAGGAGGAAGGAGATAAAAAAGGGGGGACAATAGAAGGGAGGGCAGATGGGGGAGGAGGTAATCAAAAGCAAACACTTTTGAAAAGGGACAGGGTCAAGGAAGAAAATGGAACTAAGAGGGATAGGATACGAAGGAGCAAAATATAGTCTTTCACTACGTGAGTATTGTGGAAGGGTTTTACGTAATGATACATATGTGGCCTATGTTGAATTGCCTGCCTTCCCTGGGCAGGGGAGAGGGGACAGAATTTGGAACTCAAAGTTTTAAAAGCAGATGTTCAAAAAAAAAGTTTTTGCATGCAACTAGGAAGTAAGATATACAGGCAATGGGGCATAGAAATCTATCTTGCCCTACAAGACAGTAAGGGAAAAGGGGATGGGGGCGAATGGAGTGACAGAAGGGAGGGCTGACTGGGGAATGGGACAATCAGAATATATGCCATCTTGGAGTGGGGGGGAGGGTAGAGGTGGGGAGAAAATCTGTAATTCAAACTCTTGTGAAAATCAATGCTGAAAACTAAAAATATTAAATAAAGAAATAAAAAAATATATTTAAAAAAAGAAGCAAGTATCACTTCCTCTGCAAAGTATTGACTTTTCCTCTCAACAATGAGCTTACCCTTCTCAAACCTCCCATATCATTCTGTATGTCTCTTGTGTACTTAACAAGCTCTGTTATGATAATTCTGTGTATATGTAATTTACCTTTAGGAATACATTAATTTTCTTGATGGCAGAGAACACAAGACTGATGTTTTCATCTCTCCAAGCAGCCAACACAATGTTTTGCATATACTAGGCACTTATACATGTTCAAGGAATCTTATGATAAATACATAAACTAACGAGCAATTCAGGAAAGTTGAACTACAACTCAAATCACTGAGAATGAAACCTATCAGGAACAACACAGGGGCATGACTGAGAATACAGGAAAGAAATGTTCACAAAGTTTCATTAAAGGAAAAAATAACTCATTTTGAGATAAAATTAATTTAATTAGGAAAAGATTTCATGCAATAGTATTTGAATCTACAAATAAGAAATGAATGAAAAAATCTGCTGCATGAAACAAGTACTTGTACCTAAAATTTTTAGGGAGTAGATTGTGAGTGAAATGACTAACAATAAGATACACGTGTATTCATTGTGCTTAGGCAGAAATATAGGTGAAGTATAATGTATTTTTTACACTTACGTTGAATCTAAAAGGAAAATACCATGCAACAAAATAACACAATACAATGAAGTCCTTCTAAATAGATAAATAGAAAAGGATGATTTCTAAAAACCAAAAGATAAAATAAGATCTCAAAATAATCTTTTAAATAAATAGAGCTTTATCAAGAAAAAAAAAAGAAAATGAAGGATAAGCAACAACAACTAGTTGTCAAGCATTTCACTGTCAGAAATACAGAGACAAAAATGAGGTAGTCACTGTCCTTCAGGACAATATGAAGAGCTTACATTCTTTTGGTAAGAAACAATGTACACTCAGAGAAAGAAATAAAAAATCAAAGCTAATTTCAAGGAGAGTGCTAATAGTTTGGGGGATGCAAGGAAGCCTTATGTAAGAGGCAGCACTTGAGCTGAGTCTACATGGAGGAAAATATTCCAGGAAATGGAGATGAGGGACAACATTCCACACATAGATGACAGCTTGAGCAAAGACACAGGCAGGAGATGGAATGTCCCAAATGGGGCACAGCCAGCAAGTCCTTTTGCCTGGAATGTAGATTGAGCAAGAAGGAATAATAGGAAATCAGTCTGTGAAGAAAGTTTGGAGCCAGATTGTGACAGTATTTAAATGCCAAACACAGGAGTTTGGAGACTACTTACAAGCCACCAACACAAATCCAGATTTAATAGAACACCAGTTGTTGCCTGTTGAGACTGGAGTTGCATCATGATAATAACCCTATATCTCTGACTCTTTTGCATATAAATGTGAAGTTCTTATATCATTCATGAGAATTAAAGGTCCATGATTTTTTAAAAAGCCTTCCTAAAAAAACATCTCTTCTGATGTTTCTGATGATTATACTTTGCCTTTCATTCTATTCCTAGTATCTTAGCATGTTGCCTGGCACAAAGTAAGGCACTTAATAGGTACTTATTAGCTAACTGAGTGACTGACCTAAAAGTAACTCTAGGTTCTCAATGGCTATGCCGGTAGGGTATAAGCTCTGGCAAGTTTTCTACCACGCTAGAGAAGCTTTGAATGCAGTCACAATAAGAAATTCTGCCTGCTGGTCAAGGGTTTGTCTAAGTATGCCGAGTCACATTGCCAGTAAACTGGTCTATCATGAAACAAAGAAAAGTAGAGAATGGCCCCCAGTCTTGTGTGGTCTCCTTCCACTTCTGTGGTGATTGTGGCAGGAACACTAAGAACTACACAGATTTTAGACAGTCTATTAATTTTAATAACAGACTTTGGTAAGCTAGGTGCAATATGTTTTCCAGTGACCAAGAAGTTGGCATACTACTGGGCAATTTAACCTTGTCAATCTTGATACTCTCCACATAAATGAAGCCAGAAGACAAAGGAGGTTACAGCTAAGTGGGAACATGGCTCCCAGGTCCTCCCGAGAAAAGAAAATAAATGAGTTGGCTGTGTGCTATATCCTAAGGCTGTAAGAAATGTTACTTAAGAGATCAACTTGAAGCTAACTATAGTTTATGCACCAATATCTGTTGCATGGGGTAAAGAACTGAATGACCAGATCTAAAAAAATAATTGAATGGGTCAATGTAAACTTGGAGGTATTAAGTAGAGTGACACGGACATCTATCCTAAATCCAGGGCTGTCGAACATGTTTATCAATGGCATTGGTAAAGACATAAGTGGTATTTTTACCAAATTTATAGGTGACAAAGCTGAGAATAGCTCACTTTTTAGATAATAGAGTCAGGAAACCCAAAGATCCCAATGGGCTCAAGTAATACATCACTTATAATAAGATATAGCTTCCTTTAAGTCCCAACTAAAATCCCACATTCTACAGGAAGCCTTTCCCAATCCCTCATAACTTGAGTGCCTTCCCTCTGTTAATTATTTCCCATTTATCCTGAGGGGAGTTAAGATCTTAGCTTTTAAAAGCTAAGGTCTCCCACTGAATCCCAGTTGTCCTGATCTATTTCTGGCCACTAGACCCAGATGGCTCTGGAGGAGAAAGTGAGGCTGATGACTTTGCACAGCCCTCTTTTAATTAAAACCAATTCAATTTCAAGGCATGGCATCATCTTCCTGATGTCATGGCCCTCTTTGAGAACAAAGAATAAACCACAATGAGGAGGACTAGTTTCTCTAGTGTGAAGGCTTGCTGAGCTCTGTTCAGGGTTGCTCATCCATGTTTGATGTCTACCTGGCCCTCAACTCTCACCAGTGGCTCCAAGAAGCTACAGAATGTGTAGTGGCCACACCCCGGTAAACCATCTTGGCAAATGGACTAAATCAGGTTGAGGGTAACGGATGGGCCTCAAACCCATCAGTGAGTTGGGGAGGGGGATGTCGATTCCAAGCATGTGAAGACTTTCCCCATCAGAATGAGTGGGTGAGAACAATTTGTTCAGATTTCAAGGTCATCCACTGCATCCTGGGCCATCACCAGCTGTCTTGAAATTTTCTTTGCCCCTGGACTTTGATGACTCTGAAAGAGAGAGTGAGGCCAATGACTTTGCACAACTCTACCTTACCTAAATCCAATTCATTCACAAGTCAAGACTTCACCCCATTATATCATTAGTCCTCTTCAAAAATGAAGTACAAACAACAATTTATCCTGTATATAGCTTACTTTCTACATATTTGTTTTTGTGTTGACTTTCCCATTAGATTGTAAGCTTCTTAAGGACAGGGACTACCTTTTGCCTCATTTTGTAGCCCCAGCACTTACTTAAAACAGTGCTTAGCACATAGGAGGCATTTTAAAATGTTAATTGATTGAATAATTGAAGATGAAATCTCATAAGGATTAATGTAAAGTCCCATATGGGTGGTGGTTGTTTTGTTTTGTTTATAATCCAACTCCAATCAATAAGTACAAGATGAGGAAGTTGTGGCAAGTGTTTTATGTAAGAAGAAAACATATAGAGGTGTTGTGGGGACACCAAGCTCAATATGAGTCAACAGTGTGTTGTGGTAGCTCCCCCTGCCCACCCCAAAACCATAAAACTCTCTTAGGCATAATGTTCCAAACAAGGGACATGATAATCCCACTATATCTTGCCACATCTGAAATATTACATTAGCTTATAAGGCCATATTTTAAGAATCACATTGATAAGAAGGACACTGTCCAGAGAAGAGTGAACTGGACAATAACAGGACTGGAAAGCATGCCATATGTGGATCATTGAAGTATTGGGGCATTGTTTAACCTGAAGGAAGAAGACAGGACTGACATTCTTTCATTATAACAATGTCCAGCATTTGAGGGACTAATGTGGTACCGGAGTCATTCTGATTGACCCCTGAAATAGAAGTAGGAGCAACAGTGCAAAAGTTTCAGAAAGGAAGATCTAGGTTCAAGGTAAGGAAAAAGCTTCCCACAATCTCTGAACTGGAAGGGCCTTCTGAGGCCATCTATCCAACTTATACCTCTACAATATGCCAGACAAATGACCATCCAGCCTTTGCTTGGATACATCTAGTGAGGCAAAACCCAGGCCCCACTAAGGCAGCCCACTCCATTTTTGGACACCTCTAATTGTTAGGAAGCTTTTCCTTCCATCTAAGGCTGCATCTGCCTCTTTGTAATTTCCACACATTGTTCCTAGTTCAGTCCTCTGAGGCTAAGGAGAACAAGCACAATCTCTCTTCTTCATGAGAGCCATTTGAAGATGCAAAGCCAACAACCACATCCCCCTAAGTCTCCTATTTTCTGAGTAAAACCTTTCCTGTTCCTTTGACAAATCCTCATGTGGCATAACCCAGAAATTCTTCAGTTAAAACTCCTCAACTATTGGAGCTGTCAAAAGTATTCAACTGGGCTGCTTTAGTAGCTCCTCATTCCTATATTTAAAGTGGAAGCTGTAAATTGATGCCCTACTTTATTTTGTATCATTTATTAATTGAAAATGGTATTTAATCAGTTTATCAATACTTATGAATCAGATTTGTACTTAATTGTATAGACCTCAGTGTTATAGTTTGTCTATGTTCTTCAATCTTCTGGGATACAATCTGCATTCAACATCCCAGAAGGGAGGAAAGAGATAAGGAAGGTGAGTCAACCTAATCACAAGATATTTTTACCTAGTACCAGGTGCTATGTGATGCTTGACATAGGAGTTTCCAGAGGATGCCAACTAACTTTGTGTTTTCCCCATTGCTATAGATTTTGAAGATCCTCTCTTGATAGTTTCAGTAAGCAAATTGTAAGCCCACCCTCCACCTCTACTGTAGACCAGTCACAGTCTTAGTTTAGTTTGGACTTCATGTAATCAACTGCTCTGACTATCAAATGCATCCTTGACTACTGAGAAGACTTAGATCTCTTTTTCTTGGCAACTGCTAGTCTTCCTAATAAGTTGATTATGCTCAGACCTTTGAGCCTCAGTTTCTCTTTATTACAGATTTTTATTGACAGATGACAGACATTTGCAAATAATTCTGTATAACACAATTGAGTGAAAAGGACAGAGCACAAGATTCTCCTGTGTTAATTATTGATGATTACATTTTTTAAATGTGTCCTACTAGAGCAAAATGCAATTTGAGAGTTCTTCTCCAACAAGGAGCCTCTACTATGCCTGTGTTAAGATTGCACAGTATTCCTTGATAAAGGCAAACACAAGGATATCTTTGTTCAGTATTCCTCTAGATGGTATAGAGGGTAGAGTGCTGGACTTGGAGTCAAGAAGACTCGAGTTCAAATCCTGCCTCTGAGACCTACTAGCTGTTTGACCCTGGCGAAGTCATTCAACCTCTCTTATCTCAGTCTCCATATCTGGAAAATTAAGAGGTTGAATTCAATGACCTCCAGACCTTCCATATCTAAAGCTATGATTCTATGACCTTGGGCTAAACAACATTCAGTAAGGCATAAAACAGGGAAATGTGTGCTCCTTACAGTTGCTTGCCACTCTCAAAAAGGAAATTTTGTACAAGATAAAAATGGAAGGAGGATTCCCTGTAACTGACAAGGTCCTCCATTTATATAGGGAAGGGAATAAGCATTTATTAAGTGCCTACTATATGGCGGACACCATGCTAAGCATTTACGTACATTATCTTATTTCACAACAATCTTGGGAAGTAGGTGCTATCATCATAACTATTTTATAGTTGAACAAATTCAGGTAGACAGAGCTTAATATCACACAGCTAGTAAATGTCTAAAGCTGGATTTGAACTCTGCTCTTCCTGGCTTTAGGCTTAGCACTCTATCTGCTGTACTACCCAGCTGCCTACTATACCACCTAGCTGCCTTTATAGGTGATAGTGTGTAATTTCATTAAGCCATAGAATAATATAGGGACCCCCAATGAGAGTAGTTGCTCTAGCAATCCATACCAAAAAAATAACCCAAACCCAAATTGATGAAAAAGGTCTATTGCTCAGACTATAACATGCAGTATAAAGGCCGTTCCATTGAATTAGAATATCAGTATATCTATCTGGGACAGGTACTGCAAATGAACAATGAGCTGAACCTAGAATAGAATTGGAGGAAGACAATGGACTGCATCTGGGAAATTTTATAATGCTTTTAATGACTCCAAACCTCTCCCTAGCACAAAGACACATCTTTTTAATATATATTTCCCTCAACAACGGTTATGAATATTGGACTACCACCATCTTTAAGGAATTGAGGTGTTCAAGTGACCCAAAAAGCAATAGAGAGCCATATAGTAAGTGCAAAAAGACTGTGTCCTATTTCCAAAAGTGATCTACATAATAAGAAATAACATAAAAGATATCACTGAGAAAATATATGATCAGAAAAGGAGGAGGGTCAGGCTTGTGGCTAAAATATGGAAAAAGAGAAAAACAGCTTAGAATTCTCCACAAAAGAAAGAAAGAAGAAAGGGAGGAAGGGAAGAAGGAAGGAAGGAAAGAAGGAAGGAAGAAAGAAAGAAAAGAAGAAAGACAGAAGGAAAGAAAGACAGAAGGAAAGAAAGACAGAGGTAAAGAAGACAGAAGGAAGGAAGGAAGGAAAGAAAGAAAGAAAGAAAGAAAGAAAGAAAGGAAGGAAGAAAGAAAGAAAGAAAAAGAAAGAGAGAAAGAAAGAAAGGAAGGAAGGAAGGAAAGAAGGAAAGAAGGAAGGAAGGAAGAAAAAGAAGAGGGAAGGAGAGAGGGAGGGAGGAAAGAAGAGAGGGAGAGAAAAAAGAAGGGAAGAAAAGAGAGAAGGAAGGAGGGAGGAAGGAGAAAGAGACGAAGGAAGGGAGAATTGGAGGGAGGAAGGGAGTGAGGGAAGAAGGAAGGAAGGAAGGAAGGAAGGAAGGAAGGAAGGAAGGAAGGAAGGAAGGAAGGAAGGAAGGAAGGAAGGAAGGAAGGAAGGAAGGAAGGAAGGAAGGAAGGAAGGAAGGAAGGAAGGAACATTTCCAGCACATAGAATCTGTGATTTGTATTAATGTATTGAATACTAACGTTGATGGCATCACAGAGTCATAGGAAGGAATCACTACTACAACTGCAATCTGGGATAGACTAAGAAGTGATTTGTAATAATTGAAAATCATAAGAAAGGTACTAATTATATGTCTTTGGGTGCCATTAAATGTGTTTCTAAATAGTGCACCAGCCTTTGAAATCAATCCACAAGTATTCATCAAGCTCCTACTATGTGCAAAGCCCTGAGCTCAGTGTTAAAAATAGACACTAAAACATAATACATAATTCTTCTCCTCAATGAGCTACAGTTTAGTATAAGAGACAAGAAAACCATGAAGAGTTACATGTCCAGATGAGATAAGAGATGTCAAAAGGTTCCACATAATTAATGACCAAACTAGTGGCACAAGCATTAAATGCTATGAAGACTAAACATAGAAGTTAAGTGGATTACAAAGTCCCTCAGGTCAGGTGGGGGTCGGGGGTGGGGGCGGGGGTGTTGGGGAAGGAAGGTTCATTTCTGCCATTTCCCCAGCACCCAGCACAGTGCCTGGCACATAAAAGACATACATTGAATTGTGTTGCCTAGAGAGTAGTATTGTACTGGGAGTCTAGAAGACCTGGGTTCAAATCCAGCCTAAGATTTACTAGCTGTGTGACCCTAGTCAATTCACTAAATGCTATTGCCCTTCATCTGTAAAATGAAAATTCTGGGGTCAGATCCCTTTTCCAGTGGTGTGCTAATAGATGTATAATAACCATCCCCCCAGGGGAGAAAACATGTACATGCACACAAACATATTTTTAAGCTTAATCTGCATTATTAAAATTTTTTCCATCACTTTCTTAAGTTTAGACAATCAACAAAACAGTAAGTCAAGCCCTGATTTATAGCATTTGCTGACTTCCAAGAAATAAATTCTCACACTATAAATTTACCCAATGGGCTCAAGTGAATTAGTGTGATCTTGCTCCTGCACATCCCTGCTTTTAACCCTAAATCTGCAGTCCTGTGTTTGCATATAGTAGTTAGTTTTTATTTACTGTTGATGCTAATTTGCTTTCACAGCAAAACTTAAAGAAATGAAAAAGCATTGTCTTTTTTAGCGATGCCTGTGGAAAACCTACTTACGTGCACCGTGAGGCCCTATCCCAGTCACCACCCACCTAATGACAGTTGTTCTGAACTGTGGTCATAGTTTCTAAGAGGAAATAGCTTCTTGAATTTTAACCTTTAAACCCAAACCTATAACCTCGCTTACTACAGTTTAGCTATCAATCAGCAAAATTCACAGTCAAAATATACTCTACTATTCAGTCTTGAAGTATCCAACTTTAGGGAGAAGACAATAACTAGAACAAGGCCCTTGATTTCTCTAGAGTTTCAGAATTAAAGACATATAGCCATGTTTCCCAAATGAGATCTGATTCTACAGTAAGTATGCTTAAAAGAGACACATCCTCAACTTGTTTAAAGCATTTGTTATGTTATATTTCCGGTTAAAAAAAATTAATTCCCAAGAATATCAGAGTGGGGAAAAACAAACATAAGACCCATCATAGAATAATGCTGAAACATAGTCACAAAGTTTTTATTAAGGGACTAGACATTTGTTTGTGCAGAAATGAGCCCCACATTCAACACTTATTAATATATTTTGCCATGGGAATGTCTTTAGCTTTAAAAATTTTTTGCAGCTTATTTTAGGTGTCCAACTTAAAAATCCTAATCTTTGTTGAATAGGAGGGGGAGGAGGGGTAAAAAGAGAAAGTTTTGGTACAGAGACATAAATAGACACTTCCATAATAACATTTACAGACTCTAACAAGTCATGAGGGGAAAATGTGTAGAGAACAGCTTTCTTAGACAGATGTAGTCATCTGCAATCCTCACAGATCTGGGGAAATTGGACCTGAACGAAACTGTCCTGACGGTACTGCACCTCCTGCAGCAGGGAGGGGCGTACCTCACCTCAGAAGAGGTGCTTCAACAACCCATAAGGGAAATACTATTGATCATCATTGCCACCGCCATTATAATACACTGAGCCTCTCCAAGCTTTGTATGTGTGATAAGGGATTTGTGATCTTGAGGTTGGGAGTTAAAGAATTTCTCTACTCTCTGAACTTCAAGTTGATATACTCTAAATGGCTTCATTTCCTGAGTTTGGGCCTGAGCTTTTTTTATATCTGCTGGAATGGAAGAGAGACATGGAAGAGTTGGAAACAATCTGCTTTACTTTACACTTTTATATTTTTCCTTGTGAAATAGTAACTGTTGACATCTGCGACTGGCTTTCTTCAGAATCTTTCTCAAAGCAAAGCACTTCCTCCCCAAATGCTAATATAATGCCTTAATCCTCATACTCATCCATGCTTCTAACTCATGGAGTTTTATCCCTCCTAGAGAGCCCTCCAGATACTCAGCTTGTCTCTACTGTTTGGAGGATGATGGGACATAATATCAGCATCTCTCCCTCCCTTTTCCCCCAGAATTTGAGAAGCACTGTTTATTTTTTCCCTTTTCTGGAAAGAGGATAGTGAATATCATCACTTTTCTTCATTCCAATATAAACTAGTGGTTCTAGGAGTAAAACCAAGTTTGATAGATGATATTTCGCTAATCCAATCTCTGTTCACTCAGTCTTCCTTTATGTACTTAAAGGCTTTCTCAGTGGAAGACTTTTGGTGGAGTGGGAGGGCGGTGCGGAGAGAGAAAGGGGATGTTGCTAGAGTTAAATACAGATGAGCCTAATTTAATGTAACCAACAAGTCCTTGAAAACTGTGTGTAAAGCCAGTCATTTTGATAATAACCTATAGATAGATAGATAGATAGATAGATAGATAGATAGATAGATAGATAGATGGATGGATGGATAGATAGACGGACGGACAGACAGATAGACAGATAGATAGATAGATAGATAGATAGATAGATAGATAGATAGATAGATGGATGGATAGATAGACAGATAATAGACGGATAGATAGACAGATAGACGGATGGATAGACAGATGGATAGACGGATGGATAGATGGATAGATGTGAAAAAGACCTTAAAGCTTACAGAGCATCTTACACGTATGTACACATATATAAGTGTATGTGTCTGTATAAAATCTCATCTGATCTTACTATTAGTTGTTGTTTGTTACTGTCATTCCTAAAAGAGATGAATTCACTTGCTCATGGTGTAATGGCAAGCAGAGGGGGACTTTTTGCTGTTTTTTCTTTTGGAGTGCTTCTCAGCACTAAGGCAATCAAGTTCCTTTGATTGGCCTTGCCTTTGATTGAATCAAAAGTCTTTGATGACCTGCTTAAATCACAAGAAAGCCTAAGTCACATTAATCTGAGTCACATGGCTATGACGCCTTCTGACCCAATGTACCAATGATGATCAATAGTACCTCCCTTATGGGTTGTTGAAGCACCTCTTCTGAGGTGAGGTACACCCCTCCCTGCCCCAGGAGGTGCAGTACCATCGGGACAATTTCATTCAGGTCCAATTTCCCCAGATCTGTGAGGGTTGCAGATGACTACATCTGCCTAAGTATATATACTCTGAGGTTAGCATTTTGCTTTGGGAGTGCACTCATTGGAAGAGTGCTCATGTGATTTGGCCAGACGAGACTCTGCGTAGCCATTAATGAGCCCCTCAGCTTTGAAAACCCAGATGTTGGTGCTTCTCTCTCTGGTAACTATGTATGTATTGTTATGGACAGCTAGAAGCCCTGTCTGCTTATTTGTGTTATTTGCTCTGTTTATATAATTTCTGCTTGTAATTTCTGTTTGTGTTTTCTCTGAAGTTCAGAGACTGACTTTTCCCCCTGAACTAAGTGAATGATATATTATGTTTAATTAAAGTGAGATTGTAAACCCTTTAAGTTGCTTTCCTTAGAAAAGCAGATCAAAGAACCTGTGCTAGCAGCCCTCCTGTGTGCTGGTGTTGTTTGTCTTACACCCCCACAGCAGCTGCTAGTAACATTGGTGTTACACATGGTCACACAATGGGTATCACAGGCAAGAACTGAACCCAGCCTTTCGTGATTCTAGGTCCAATTCTCCATCTACTATTATTGCATTGCTTCTCTTTTTAAACATATCATAGAAGCTATCTATTAAAGGAAATCCATGATCCATCTTTTATCAAATAAATATAGTCAACTGCCTTATGTCTGTTCCATACATTTGGATTTTTGTATATCTGTTTTCTTGAAGCAGGCAGGGCACGGGTCTACAGCAGGTAGAAATTTGCCTTCCACAAGGCTCTTAAGGTTCAAGGCCCCTAATAGAAATACCATCAAGCAGAAAAGGATGCCTGGTCATCATTCTTTTATTTTAAATTTCTAGTTCAAGACACAGTGATCATCCTAGTTCCATATGAACCATCTCCCATTTCCCAATGATTGATATCACAGTAATGGTCATCAGAGGTGTAAACAACAACTTTCATAACCAAGACAAACAGTACAAAACACA
Organism: Trichosurus vulpecula; assembly: GCF_011100635.1. Lineage (NCBI taxonomy): Eukaryota > Metazoa > Chordata > Mammalia > Diprotodontia > Phalangeridae > Trichosurus > Trichosurus vulpecula. The sequence continues at coordinate 230,437,910 of NC_050574.1, forward strand.
TCTATATTAAGCAGCATACAATGCCATCTCGGTTCATTTTTTAAAATTAGGGGTAGGAAGTGTTTGTGTGTGTGTGTGTGTGTGTGTGTGTGTGTGTGTGTGTAGACTCTAGCTATCACTGCTGAAGAGGAAAGAACTGGACAAAGGAGAAATTTACTTGGAGATGCAGAAACTGGGAGTTGGGGGACAGTGGTAGGAGTCACCATTCAATGGCTAATTTTAAGTAATTACTATTACTAAGTGCTCATTTCTATTGCTTCTATGTGGCTGATAAACTAAAAGTACTGTTAGCAGCCCCTCTAAATATCACTGCACTAAGATAATGTCTCAGTTGCCTTACCCTAGTTACAATGCTGCTAGTCACTCCGAGCTGGATAAGTCAACAGCCTTTATCAATTCAATACTTGAAACTGAATATAGTGAATTCTTCTGCTTCTTTTAGTTCTTCATTTTAATTAGATTTCCATTTAGAGGATGTGACAGTCCTTGATACTTATTCTCATACTGCATTTGCTTACAAGCAAAACTGAAATCTAAAAGGCTTAATTTGGAGTTTGGGGATAGCTTTTGTCTTAGTAAACTGACAGGCCAGACTGAATAGAAGCTTGATGATACCTCTCCCATCTGACAACATCGGCTTTTGGGGGGGAATTTTTTAAAATTTTAAACTTAAATACAAAATAAGAAAAGAAAAAAGAAACCAACTTAAATACCAAAACTAAAATAATACAAAATAAGAAAAGAAAAAAAAAGCATTGTCATGTGCACAGCAGAATGTGAGAGAGGATTCAGAATATACAGCAATAAATTTCCATTTCCAGAAAACCTGCGTAATAAATACTACACGTTATGTTGAAAGCCATCCATCTTGTCTTTCCTTCCTTGTAAGTTTTCTTTTGTTCTCTGCTGTGCACTTGACAATGTCAGCTTTAAAAGAGGTAGTAGAAACTAACCTAATCGCTAAATCACAGGTCATGATCATGTTCCTAGAGGCCCTAAAGGCCTCAGAGGTCATCTCATCCAACCCCTTCATTCACAGAGACTAAAACGATCATTGTTCTTATCCTTGGTCACCCTGGCTGTTTACAGAGGGCAAGTTGATTTTGTGTGATTCAACGCATTACTAATTAAAACCTGTTACCTTCCTATGGGCAGATATATCCTCCTCTGGAGAAGCATTTCCATGTCCCATTAGCATTAATGGGAGCTGCACAAGTGCATCAAGAGGAGAATGGCTCCCTTGGGTCTTTGAACTTAAGACTACTTCAAAACCAGTACCAATGTATGTGCAATGGCATCATTGGTGCCATTAAATATCATTATACTTTACTGCAACTTTTATAAAATTAATTGTGAGCTCCATGAAATGCACTTGGCTCCTGGGGGTTGTGCATTATTGGGCTGACAGTGGACACGACAGAGTGAATTACACTATAAAACTTGGAAAATATTTTGGCAAGGGGAATTTATTAGATCCCATTGAGTATGTCCAAATTTACTGGGTACATAAAGAAAATTAACTTCTGTTAACTCCTGGCCTCTAAGATACCTCCCAGTTCTAAGCCTATTATGTTATGAAAAGCACATACTAATTGCATACCCAAAGTCAAGGAAAGATTTAGGAGATGGAGGAGAGGGAAGAATGTCAAAGTACAACTCCATATCGATCTTCATAATTCTTCATAATAAAGGATGTTCAATATAAAGACTGAGTTTTAATTCATCTGGCACTCAACAGCTGCATGACCTTGGACAAGTCATTTGTCCAACCTCTCTGGGCCTCACTTTTCTCATCTGTAAAATGAGGGGTTGGACTAAACGATCTCTAGAGCTAGAACATTCTGTCATGCTAATAGTATGGTGCAATTGCTTCCTATAAAATGTCTTCCCTTTCCCAATAGTACATTTTACTTGTGTCTTCAGATGTCCTATTCATCGGAGAGAGAAAGGAAGTTAACTCTACACACTGCAAAACCAAGACTTACAAATAATTCAATACATCACTAGAAAATATGACTAAAGATGTTCTCAGCTGCCCATCCACTGCCTTTTTAAAAAAATGTGTAAAAGGAACATTATAGATTTGAAGCCAGAAAGGACCTTACAGGCCATCAAGTTCACCTCTTATGTTGCAGTTAGGCATGAGAGATTGACTTGTCCATGATCACACACCTATTATCTGAAGCAGGATTCAAACCCAGGTCTTCCTGACTCCAAATCCAGGGCTCCAGCCACAATGAAACACTGCTTGGATTAAATCATCTTTAAGGTCCTCTTTAATCCGTAACATTTTTGTAATCCTATCAAGTCAGGTCTGAAATCCTTTTAATTCTCTATCAACTCAACAAATTCAATTTTATAACTGTATATTAACTACCTGTTGCATGCAAGATACTATGCTGGGTTCTGAGGAAATGACAAACAAAAAACATACACAAGAATAGTGGGAGCAAAGCTTAGGGGAGGGAGGGAAGAGAGAGACAGAGACAGAGAGAAAGAGGAGAGAGAGAAAGAATGAGAGAGAGACAGAGACAAAGAGAAAGAGGAGAGACAGAGAGAGACACTGTAACCAGAATGGCCTTTGTTTTCTTTGAATGACTCAGCTTACCTCATTGAGCCTCTGGACACTGTGGCTTGCTCTTCCGGGGCAGGAGGCCCGGAGAGCATGCCGGGAAGCAGACAACTTCCTGTGTGATGAGTCATGGGGCTGGCTGAGGGGAGGTGTTAACGGCTATGCTAGGGGGAGGGGCCAACTCAGGAACCAATCGGCCCTGGTCATTCGGGCGGAGCTTGATGATGTCAAAAACTCTATAAGAGGGGAGAGGACAGCTTGAAGCTCCTCTTTTCCTTTTCCGGTTTGAGCCAGCGACAGTTACATCGTCAGTTACAGCGACAGTTACATCGTCAGTTACAGTTGCAGTTTCAGTTACAGACACAGACACAGCTGAGGCAGGAGCTGCCAGTAGCAGAGCTGATCTACGGGAGGAAGCTGAACAAAGACTTCAGGCCAGTGGGTAATCTTATTACCATCGAGGGGGAAGCATGATTTTGCTTTACGCAATCATGCTTCTCTGTAGCCTCCTGGTTACTCTTGCAAGGCGTACTTATTGGGCCTGGAAGCTTTCGATCAACATATCGAAATGGGGCTGCTGGTTCATGGGTTGGTTACTGTGGAGCCTAAATAAATGTTTTGATTCTTCTGCCTTCTACTTTGAGAGTTTCTTATATCCGGCGGTTCCGAACCTTTCAGACATGTTTATGATCCTCTTTGAGATTATAAACTCGGCCCTCCTAATACAGACACACAAAGAGAGATGAGAGAGACAGACAGAGGAAGAAGGAGGAAGAGAGAAAGAGACAAAGAGACGCAGAGAGAGATGAGAGATACAGAGATAAAGAGGAGAGACAAAGAGAGACACACAGAGAGAAATGAGAGAGACAGAGACAGACAGAAAGAGGAGAGAGACAGAGACAGAGGTGGGGAAGAAAGAGGGAGAGAGAGAAAGAAAGAGGGAAAGAGACAAAGAAAGACAAACACAGAGAGATGAGAGAGACAAAGACAGAGAGAAAGAAGAGAGACACAGAGACAGAAAGAGGAGAGACACAGAGAAAGAGAGAGATGAGAGAGACAGAGAGAGGGAAAGAGAGAGAGAAGGGAGAAAGAGGAGAGAGATAAGAGAGGAGAGAGAGAGATAAGACAGGAGAGAGAGGAGAGAGAGAGAGAGAGAGAGAGAGAGAGAGAGAGAGAGAGAGAGAGAGAGAGAGAGAGAGAAGGAGAGAGAAGGAGAGAGAAAAAGAGAGAGAGAGAATTGACAACAGGAATATTTCACTGATTGATAAAGCCTGGAAAGAAGACAAAGATTCTAAGAGAGTACATATACTCTAGGTATGGGAAATGGCTTGCATGAATGCACAGAAGGAGGAGGTAGAGAGTTAATGTGGGTTCATTATGGTCCATTATGACTAGAATGTTGAGTTTGCGAATAGGAGTCACATAAAATAAGCCTGGAAAAGTAGGTGAGAACCAGATTATAGAGGACTTCAAAGACTCACCAGACAAGTTCGTATTTTGTCCTGCAGGTGATGGACAGCAACTAAGGTTTTGGGGGCAAGGAAGTGACACAATAGCTAACATTTATATTGATCTTAAAGGTTTGCAAAGGGCTTTATAAATATCCTCTCTCCCTCCCAACCCCCCTCAAAACAGCCCTAGGGATGTAAGTACTATTTTTGTGCACATTTTATGATCAGATCTCAACTTATCTTGGTAGCTGTGCAGAGGATGAATTTGAAAGAAGCCAGTTAGGATTCTATTGCAATGTTGTTTTATTGTCCAGTTATAACTGAATCTTCTTGACCTCACTTGGGGTTTTCTGGGCAGAGACACTGGAATGGTTTGCCATTTCCTTCTCCAGATCATTTTACAGACGAGGAAACTGAGGCAAATAAGGTTAAGTCACTTGCCCAGGGTCACACAGCTAGGAAGTATCTGAGGTCAGATTTGAACTCAGGTCTTTCTGACTTCAGGCCCAGAGCTCTATCCACTGTATCACATAGCTGCCCATTTCGGTAATCTAGACAAAAGGCAATGAAGGCCTGAACTAGGGTGGTGGCTGGGTGAGGGCAATGAAGAGAATGAACTAAAAAAAAATCATAGAAATAGAACAGACAAGATGTGGCAACTGGTTGGATATGTGCAGTTCAGGAGAAGAAAGCTTCAAGGATGACTCCGAGGTTATGAGCCTGAGGGACTGGAAGAATAGCGGTGCTTTGAATGGGGGAGGTTAGAGAAATGGCAGGTGTAGGAGGGAAGTAGTGAGTTCTCTTTTGGACTTGTTGAGTTTGAGATGCTTGAGGGACAGCCAGGAGGAGATCTCCAGCAGGCAGGTGATGTGACTGAAGTTCAGGGGAGAAATTAGGGCGACATGTACAGATTTGGGAGTCACCTGCATAGAGATGATACTTGACCTCATGGGAAATGATGGAAGCATATGCAGAGAGAGAAGACAGCTCAAGACAGAACTTTGGGGAACGTGTTGTCTTGCTAAGGGGAAGGAGGAAATGAATGATAATCTAGCAAAGGAGATTGTGTGCAGAACTGCTTAATAAAGTTGTTGTTGAAGTCTTGCCTGTTAAATTGAACACCAAGAAGGTGTATATGCCTCCACGTGGGTGGTTTTCTACATGTTCTTTGAGATGCACAGGGAATTATGCCTACCCATACCCCACCTCATACTCCAAAAAAAGACAAGAAGGATCTTTTCCCCAGAAGACACCAAGGTCATCCAGTGCATTCCGGGCTGTTGCCAGTCATATTGACTCCTTTCCTGCCACTGGACTTTGATGACTCAGGAAGAGAGAGCGAGGCTGACAATGCTGTACAACTCTGCCTCACTTAAATCCAATTCACCCACAAGTCAAGACATCACATGTGATGCCATTGGTTCTCTTACAAATGAAGGATAAACAATAACAGTCAAGGATACCTGAAATTGGAGTTCCATTGGAGCTCCATTTTTTTGTCTTCCTCAGAGAGGGAAATACACTCAGCATCAGAGGCAAGGTAGTATAGTGGAGAGAACTCTGCTTTGGGAGTTAGGAGATCTGGGTACTGGTCCCAATTCAGCTGCAAAATAACTGTCTGATCTTGAGTTTCCTCATCTGGAAAACTCACAGGTTTGACTAATTGACTTCTATGGTCCTTTTCAACTCTGAAATTCTGGTGTTTGGGGTCTTTACATATTAGTGTGAATGAATTTGTCTTACCTTTAGAGGAGATTTCAATTGGAGTAAAGAAATAATAATAATAATAATAGGGACCCAAGAAAGGAGCTGGGGAAAAGGCACTAATTACTTCACAGTTTTGCTTAGAACATTCCAACTTAAAGACCTGTGTAGAAAGCTAAAAGAGACTTCAGAGATCATCTGGCCCAACCTTCTCATTTCATAGATGGAGAAACTGAGAATTACTAAACTGCGTATACCCTTTGACCCTATGATACCACTACCAGGCCTAAACCCCAACAAGATCAAAAATAATGGAAAAGGAACCTTACATAGAAAATTATTCATAACAGTTCTTTTCATAGTAATGAACTGGAAGTTAAGAGGTTACTCACCACCTAAGTAATAGTTGAACAAACTATGTTATTTGCATGTAATGGTACACTATTCTGACATGAGAAATGATGAAAGGGATAGTTTAAGAGAAATCTGAGAAGATTTGTATGAACTGATGCAGAATGAAGGGAGCAGAAGAAAGAGAAAAATTTATATGGTAACAAAAACATTATAAAGGCAAACACTGCAATGACCAACCATGATTCTAGAGGACCCATAATGAAGTATGCAACATACCACCTGATAGATTCAGAATGAAGTAATATGAAAGATATATTTTTTGAACATGGCCAACGTGGGAATTTATTTTGCTTGACTATGCATATTTATTACAAAAGTTTTCTTTTTCCTTCTCGTTTTTTCCAATGTGGGGTGGGTATAGGAGAAAAAGAAAATAGATTTGTTAATTGAAAAAATTAAATTTAACTTTAAAAATAAATCATAAAAAGAAAGAAAGAACCTGAGGCTTCAGACACCAAATACTTGGACTGCCTTGCGGCAGTGAGGGCCCAGTTGAGGCTGTAAAAAATGAGTTTCTAATGCATCAAATCAGTATGGTTGTGGGATTTTCCTGCAGTTTCATTCAACAGCTCATGTGTAGGAGCTGAGGAGGCAGATGGGGGAAGTGATCCAGGGCTGAAGGGTTGGCAAGAGGAGATCTGTGATAGAACAAGAGGACAAGGGACTCAAGAGCAGACAACATAATGGAGTTGAAATGGCTATTAGACTGAGGTCAGAGAGGAGAGAGAGGGAACTCAGAGCACAGGTAATGCCCTGAGAAATTACTGAGAGGTAAAGGGAATGAAGATCTAAATTAGGGTGAATAATAGGTGTAGCTCAAGTGGCTGATATTTCCCCAAATGTCTGCCCCTTTATCTATAAACTTGGCCAGTTATGGGAAGGGGAAGAGAGTGGCCTTTTGGCAAGAAGGAACCTTCCCTCTCTCCATTTTAATCCTATTAGTTATTTTTATTGTTGTGTAAAAGTGCACATCCAGGACATAGAGCACCGTGATAAACTGGTTTGCCAAAGTATTACTTGACCACCCTGTCTATTGAGTTTGGAACCAGATACAGAGAGAGCCTGCAAGTTTTAGAAGCCACTCTTCCAGTACCCAAATTGGATATGGGTTCTTTCTAAAGCCTCAAGTCTGTTTCTCAATGTTCTTCTTAGTAAATTAATTTTCTTCAAGGTTGTTTTTCAGATTCTTAGCTTCCCAGCATATACATAAGTGTTCAATTACAATTTCCTATTTTTTAAATGTCAGCAATAATAAAGTAAGCATGGACTGTTTTCAAAATCTAATGAAAGAAAAATTAGACCACTAGACCAATTTTACAGGTTATTTTCCTATCTCTTGGACTTAAAATACCTCTAAAAGCAGTCTAACTAAAACCTTGGTCCCTAGAAAGCTTAAGGAGTGTTCAAAAATGCCTGCTTAATAAGTTTTTTTTTCATACATTTAGCATCTCAATAAACCTTATCAAACCTCTCTTGTTCCACTGGCAATTTTCTGACCTCCTAGCTGAAGATTTGAGCCCTGACTTCTGCTCATGGATGAGTAATCACAGCAGGTCCGCAACAGAACCTATCCTAGACCTACAAATATATCATCTCCAGCATTGTAAATCAAAGCCTCAAAGAGCATCATTTAGCCTGAAGCTAAAATTGCTTGTTTATCAGATGGTGCCTAGTTTAGCATGGAGCAGTTCCTTGTAAATCTCTGGGACTTTTTACAGCATCTACTTAAGTGAGCACATTGGCTCCTGGGAGGTTTTCTGAAAGCTTTAATGACTCTAGGCTGCTAAAAGATCCAGGCTTTGGTTTAGTTAAAGTGGCTACAGGTCTAGTTTGGCTCCATTTTGTAAACTCACAAAGATAAGGCGTCTGCTTTATCTAAAGTGAGAGCCAGCATTAGTTTCTTAAGAAATCTTTATATCCAAAGTGTTAATGTTCTTGTGGCTTTGGGTATTTTGACCTTTTGTCTGCTAACTTTTGATTTATGGTGAGAGTAGAGTCCTTTCTCCCAGGCTTTATTAGCACTTTGAAAATGGAATGAAATGCATGTGATTCTTGAAATTAGACTGAAAGCTAAATGATTTGGGATTAAAACCATCTATGTTACTCAAAATGAAAATGTTCAAATAAATGAACAGTGCAACTTCTCTTAGACTCATTAAAATAATAATAATAATAATAACGTATTGGTGACCACAGTTTCTCAACAGGGCTATTAATGAGTCCACTGAAAAATCCTGCTAGCCTTCTTGCTCAACTCAGCACTTTGTTTCTCTGTGACAGAAAGGTTTATAGATTCTGGCCATGTAACTGGGGGTAGCAAAGGGAAATTGTCCACAAAATTCCCATTGGCATAAAAACCTAAGTACTTGCTAGAGTCATGAATAGCTTATTGACTAAGTATACCACCAAGGACACTGGCAGCCCATCAGCCACTTTACTGATGGATGTTAGTGGACCTTGATGAAATTCACTAATTAAAGAAATCTTTACAGAGTTCCCTTTATATGCATTCTCTTTGATACAAGTTAATTAAAGGACTTCCAAAGCCTCACCTGGTATGGGAAAAGGTCTCTGTAGGGAGTACAAGGAGAACACGAAACACCTCTAAGGAAGGCGCTTTTCTCTTCTCTTTAGACAGCTGTAAATTGTGCTCATGCCATTTTTTATAGCCACCATATTCTCTGTTTTGAAAATGAACTCTTTTCCCCCCAAACTATAACCTCCATTCATAAACAAAAGCAGAAAATGTTTGGTTTTGCCTTTGTCTTGGTTATAGGCAAAGAGAATTTTTTTCTTCACCAGTAGTTTTACTGTTCTCAAAACAAGTACAGTGCTGTGAGTAACTTCTCTGCTTGGCACCATTTCAATGTCTCACATTCAAGCCAGGACTCCTGAGGATAAGTATACAATGCTTGTCATAAAAGCTAAATATACATGCACCTGTTGCATTTTGCTCAAATCATGACAAGCTGGCATAACACCTGGGAAATTAAAGTCTAAATGACTTAGCTACTTTTTGAAATAGTCTTTATATACACAGTCCTCCAAAACTATGATGGAAAGACACTTTATAATATTAAAGCAAATTAGAAGACAGACAGGTCTTTGATGGCTAAAAGTTTTAAGTACATTCTCCTTCATCTCTATGCCAGATGGGAATAATTTTGCCATCTCCCTACCTCAGATATAAATCTCAGATATGAGAACCTTCTTCAAATCAGACAGACCATTTTTGTGTCAAAGCCATAGCTACAGTAGAGTGACAGGACCTTTGCCCCCAGGGCACCAACATTCAGGAGAGAATTTTTTTTTTCTTCCACTAGCACACCAACATCACCACACCTCATGCCCCTACTTCCTCACCAGTGCCCATAGCTTGGTGCTCTAACCAAGATGGAATCCAAAAGGCCTTCCTTCATTCCAGCTGAGCTTTCCCCAGCCCAGCCTGCCCTGCTCCCTCCCCAAATGGATTCCCTAATGATGGCGTCTCAGGGTCTCTTCTCTTAAGGCATCCTGTCTCCTGGGCTCCAAGGCTTCTCCCTATATCTGCTCCTACTGAATTTTCCCCAAAGGCCATACCTCCAGTTACAGCTCCCACTGCCACCTGGCACTTCTGCCTGTTTACAGATAACTCCTTTGGAAATTTGAACTTGTTTCCAATTATTACTCTCACTCACCACTGCCTCTTCTTTACCATTTTAATTTACCATTTAAAAATGTTTTACCATTTAAATTCTCATTTACCATTCTGTCATGCTCCTATCTTGTGTTTTCCATGACTTCATTCCCCACATTTCTAAAGCTAATCTGTTCCAAACTAGCACTTCAGTTACACGGCCTTTTGTCATATGCTATCATGCGTATGGCTCTCTAACTGTTCGGTTATTTTGGCTTTGCCTCTGCACCTAGATTGCAAACACATCGAGGGCACTGAATATTTCTTAAGTTTTCCCAACATCTAACCTTGGAAGCCATACTATCTAGCTGTTAACTGTAGCATGGAAATGTCAGTTATTTTTACTATTATTATCCTTTGTCATTTGTCTCATTCTCATGTTTTTTCATGGAGTTCAAATAGAAATGGGCCAAGGACAAGTTACTTGGACATTTTTAAAATATTAAATGTTGTGTGAACTATTTTGCAGGTGGGTAAAATGATTGTTTTTGGTGATTGATACATGTATTTGTTTAAATTTTATCTATTTAATTTCAGGCCCAAGACGTGTATCGTAAAGTTAAGATCCCGGAAAACAGAGGCTGGGTCCCTTTAATTCTCTCTGTACATCACATAGCACAATACACCTTACAAGCAGATGGGCTGGTTAGTGCTAGAACTGAGGCCAGCAATCAAGGGTCCAGAGGCCTAGTCCCAGCACAGCGTTCTTCTGTTCTGCCACTCTGACTTTGCTCCATTAGTCAGAGGCTTTGTTAAGACTAGTCTGACTCTACTGGGGCCATTGGAGTTGTCTGCTCAGAATAATGTTTTTAAAGGCATAAAATAAACTAATTATACTGAAACATAATTATAATTTTATATGTATAAAATTAAACTATATCTAAAATATGTAATTATAAAAGATACAATTACAATTTTCTTTAAAGTTTACAGACCTCAAGTGAAGAACTCCTGAAGGGATCTAGGTGGAACTGAATAGGGAAGGCAGCAAACACCCTGTCTGCTTCCCTTGAGGAAACACAAGAAGTAGATGGTCTTTGCCCTATAGTTATCATACTTGCTCAGTGAGTCCTAACTCAAAAGTTCAACCCCCACCCACCTGGAAAGGAAGAATCTCACAGCAGCAACATCTTTGACTAAGGACAACGATATGTTTGATGTATAAAATGTAATTTGTGTCCCGTTCATTAACAAACACTTTTCCAGATAACAAGTCTCACAGTTCAGGCAAATAGGAAAGTATTGCCAACCTGCTTGTGGACTGTATAAATCTATACTGTTTACTTCAGGAGGAAGTGATGAGGATTGATGGTTGCAAAGTAATACAAGATTAGTAGTGCATTATAAGCAAAGCTAACACCTTTTCATCATATAGGTTAAAAACCAGTGGAAAAGACTAAGGATGAATTTTTATTCTGCCCTCAGGCCATGCAATTGTTAGTTTTGAAAGAAGGAAGCATTTCACACAAAGGTTTGACAGTTTCTAAGAAGCAAAATAGGAGATTAGATGGAAAAAGGAAGAAAAAATCTACTTTTAGGACCTTGGTTGAAGTATCAATAAACTAACCTGGTCCCTGCAAGGTCTGTTTAAAAGCTATTGCTTTCCAAAGTGAAAGGAAAAGTTGTTACCAGGCCAGAGCTTATGTTGTTGTGTTAAACAAAGCTTGAACTAATTTATTGATGATTAATTCTTGCTAGTCTGCTTGTAAGACTTTGAAAATATCACAAGTAACGAATGAAAATATCAATGCTAAATACACAAAAAGGGTGGGGAAGGGGGTAACTCCAGGTTCTAAGAAAGATGAGTATATTCTTCACATCCACCAAATTTTCCAATTAGAAAAGCAACAGTTAGCTCGATAATTTCATAGATGAGCATGACTCAAGGCCTTTAAATAAAATTATAAGAGTAATTAGCATAATGTGTAAATATTAGTACAGCTGGACTACTCTGTTTGAGGATAAAGGCAGGAGAGTGATGATAAATGTTTAACAACTGATTTTCCAAAAATGACAAACTTTTAAATTCAATCAGCATTATTAATATTTTTTTCACTTTCTTAAGTCTAGACAATCGACAAAACAGTAAGTCAAGTCCAAGTTTGAGGCATTTGATGATTTTTAAGATAAAAATATTCACCTCAAAAATCCAACAACCAGATCCCCTGAGCTGATTCAAGATGTCTTCAGCACAACCTTGGATATGAACCATTCTACAGAAATATTTCCTTGGGAAGAGGGAGCATGGTATGCTGCGATTGAAAGATCCTTGAGCTGAGAGTCACAGGAGATGTGGGTTCTAGTCTTAATACTACCAGTAAGTAGCTGTGTGAGCTCACAAAAGTCATTCTACCTCTAGAAGACTCAGTTTCCTTTTTTATAAAATTTTTATAAACTTTTTATAAAATTTTTATAAATTTTTTACAAAAGGAGAGAGTGGACTAGATGTCAATAATCCCTCCCAGCTCTAAAATTCTTTGGTCCTGCAGTTCTATAACAAGAGCATGCTACAGCAGAAAGAAAAATAGAATCAAAGGACTCAGGTCCAAATCCTCACTCTGCAACTTATTATCTGTGTGACATTGGGCAAGTCATTTAATTTCACACTAGGCCTCAGTTTCTGCATTTATAAAAATAAGAAGGTTGGAATAGATGGCCTCTAAGAGCCCTTCCAACTCTACATCTATGACTCCATGTTCCTTCACGCTAAATACTTTCATAGGGCGAGAATTGTACTGAACTTCAGAATACAGCCTGAGTTTCCTTCTTGCTCTGAAATCTCCAATTCAGTCTGAGCTTGCTCTCAACAATGTCATTCATCCCAACAAGCCATTGAATTCTACCATCAGATATGGACAGCCTATCCTCAATATAAACCAGAGTTGTAAAGCATTCTTAAACCACACATTCTAAACCGACACTGAAAGAGCATCTGATATGTGCCCAGCACCGTAGGGGAAAAAAGGGGGTGCGGGGTGATAAGAAATGGCACCTGCCCTTGAGAAGTTTACAGTCTAGTCCAAGGGTGGGGAACCTGTGGGGAACCACATGTGGCCCTCTAGGTCCTCAAATGCAGCCCTTTGACTGAATCCAAACTTCATAGAAGGACCACACTCAAGGACCTAGAGGGCCACATGTGGCCTAGAGGAGTTGCCTAGCTGGAGAGGTAGGAGCAACACAAATGACACAACCAGAGCAAAATACAAAGTGTTAAAGACAATGGAAAAACAAGATGGTAGAATTGGTATCCATATACTCATCCAACCTACAATATGCAACAGAAAAGAAGTCTGAGCCTCTTCCCCATTCTTCCTCCAGTTACACTCTCTTTACTTCTCATAGCTGGATAGAAGCAAAGCCTTCCACCTCTTGTGGAATGGTGGTAGGGATGGGAATGGGTTGAAGATACCTCTGACCAGCAGCAGAGCTGGCTAGAGAAGAAGAGGCTTTACATGGAGGGAATGAGATTTGGAACAGAGGTCAGGCCTACCAGGTTCCCCACAGCCCACCAGGTTAATATTATAGTAGAAGGAAGAGGGGCCAAAGAGTGAGGAGGAATATCAGGGATAAAATACTGGTAATATAAAGAAAAGGGGCAGCTAGGTAGGTAGTGCAGTGGATAGAGTGCTGAGCTTGGAATCAGGAAGTCTTGTCTTCACAAACTCAAATCTGACCTCAGACACTTACTAGCTGAGTGGCCTTAGGCAAATCATTTAACCCTGTTTGCCTCAGTTTTCACATCTGTAAAAAGAGCTAGAGAAAGAAATGGCAAACTGCTCCAGTATCTTTGCTAAGAAAACCCCAGATGGGGTCATGAAGAGTCAGACATGACTGAAATGAGTCAACAACAAGGAATTTGTTATTTATCTCATAGGCGATAAGAAGAGAGTGAAGATTTTCAAAGAGGGAAGTACCATGGCCAAACTTACACCTTGGGAAGATTATCGTGACATCATTGTGAGGAAAGAATGTTTCTGGAGGTTGGAAAAATCGAGTCATTTTGCCCAATTAGTGATAACTGGGTAAAATCAAGCAGTTAAATAGAAAAGAAGGCATTAGTAATTTTTACCCAAGATTCTAACAATGAAATAAACATACATGAAGCTACTTTGAGTATAAAATGCCAAATACATAAATATGACGATGCTTATTTGGGTTTGCTTGCAGTGATCCTAGTATGCAACGGGTGCTTTGTTTCCAAATTTTTAAGAATAGTCCCTAGGTTCTGGCAAAATTACATGTTTATAAATAAGTGATTAGAAAAACAAGGTTCATGTTTTTAAAGCAAAGATGCAATGAAGTGAAAGTTTCCCAAACTCAAGCTTATGTAAGTACAGGAGAAAATGAAAATGATTGTGAAGGTCAATTGTCTCATTCAGTAATGTTCCTGATTATAGTAAATAATAATGTCCTCATTAAGTGTGTGAGGAGGGTACAAATATTATTAGATTTTAACAAAATTGATCTAAAATACTTTGAATAAGTTTCTTATTTCATGCTTCAGCCAGTCTTATATTATTTGGTGCTATTAGAAGACACTTGATAAGATGATTTAAAAGGATTTTGCTTCAAGGTTCTACCACAATTGGGTTTAAAGTGAGGGAGAGGTTCAGCCCCTACAAAAGTTCAAGAATTATGCAATCAACAAATATAAGGCATTGATGTCAAGCTAGAAAGGTTCTGTAGTTACCTTAGGGAGACATCAGTTCAAGTCAATTCTCATTAAAAGGGTCTACTATGAGGTTATCCATCCTCAGAGAAACAGAGGATGAACAAGTCTATTTGGTCTTATGTAGATGCATTTGAATGTATATGTCTATATATGAGTATGATAATAGATATCTAAATATATATATATATGTTTAAGTAAGCGTATGTATGTATAGGAATATGTATGTGTATATATGTGTATCTGTGTGTATATGTCTATATGTATATATATGTACATATGTATGTGTATATATGTACATGCTTATGCATGTGCGTATATGCACAGATATATAGATATATCTATCTTTTCTTTGCTTCCTTTTAAGTTTTCCTTTGTTCTCTGCTGTGCACTTTTTACTTAATTCTTTATTCCGCCTTTCTTCCCATCCCCCAAGGCTACAACTAAGCATAGATATATTTATAAAGCATGGATTATATATATTACACATATATCCATACATATGCTTAATTGTAGCCTGGGAGGAGGGGAAGGAAGTGGGGATAAGAATAAAGTAAAAAGTGCACAGCAGAAAACAAAAGAAAACTTATGAAGATGGGTGGCTCTGAACACAATGTATAGTATTTATTTTATAGACTTTCTTTCAAATTTTGAATCCTCTTATGTTCTGCTGTGTACATGGCAATGCTTTTTCTTTCCTTTTCTTATTTGGTATTTAAGTTTCCATATTTAGTTTTATAATATGTTTATTTTTCTTCTATTATTGTATACTTATTTTAGTATTTAAGTTTTTTTTTTTATTTTAAAAGGGTTTTCTATGTGCAAGACACTATGTTAAATACTAGAGATACAGGCAAAAAAAGAAAAAAAAAGAAATGACCCCTGCCCTCAAGGAGTTTACATTCTATTTGTACGCTGATGAGTAATTATAAAGTATATACAAAAGACTTCAAAGTAATTTCAAGAGGGAGAGAGCACTAATAACTGCGGGGTAGAAGAATGGAAAAGGGCATCAAAAAAGGCCTCGTGTAGGACTTAGCACTTGTGCATCAATTGTTGAAAACCCTGGAGACAGCAGCATTTAGCCCAGGGGCTCCTGATCATTCTTCCAATGATTTAACTCTGGAGAACCAGCAGCATTTTCCATTAGGAGTCCCCCCTGGCAGAATTCCCTGATCTTCCTTTCCCTCCTACCACCTCCCTCTCTGTACAAAGATGCCCATAGGATCATAGGCTCATAGGATTGTGGGTCCAGAGATAGAAGGAACCTCAGCAGCCATCTAATCCAAACCCCTCATTTTACAACCATATGGTTGGTAGAAGAGCAGGTCTGCGAAACTTTCACATTCAGATGGGGATAAGATCCATCCCAGCATTCGGAAGAGGCTGCGTCTCTGCTGCTCTTAAGATGATTTTTTGTTCTGTTTTATAAAAGGATTTAGCAGTGATTTGGGCTACAACATTTTTAAATGCCTTTTATCATACCCCGAGGCCAGATGGCAACAAGAGGAATTGTTATAAATGCAACAATAAATAGCGTGTTACACTGAGTAACTTCTCTAAAATTCTGATTAGCCAATTCCCCAGTCACCAACTTCTAAATAATCCCTCCAGTGCTCCTTCTAATGCTGAATAATTAAAATGAATGCGACCCAAATGTTTCATAAAGACTTCTTGAAAGGGATGGTCTAAGGCTGGGTTTCACTAAAATATGGACATTACTAGATTTAGAAAAATTATCAAAGCAGATTCATCATATTCTAGAATAACTGACAAGTGAAGAGACCCACACAATTGGTTTTCCTGGGAAATTTTCACAATCTGGCTCCAGCCAACTTTTCCCTGGGCTAATAACAATAATCGTAATCATAATAGCAACATTTATATAGCACCTACTATGTGACAGATGGCGTCCAATTATTATCTCATTTGCACCTCACAAGAAGTCTGGAAGGTAGGTGCTACTGTGATCCCCGTTTTACAGATGAGGAAACTGAGGCAAACAGAGGTTAAGTGACTCACAAAGTCAGAAACAATTCAACATTAACAAAAGTCTGCCTGCTGTAAGGACAACCATACTGGCATACCCAGGATGGCTGCTGGTGCAGATTCTTTTATCTTCTTTACTAAGGAAAGATAGCTGTTTCAAAGGTCAACAATCTTTCTTTTTTAATCACATAAAATACAAACACAGGAAATACAGAAAAGAGAAATAAAGACCAACAGATAGGGCTCTACTGCCTGAATGAAAGTTTTACATCCACCACTGAATCAAGAGAGCCTTTACCTCTGAGGAGTCAGGGAGCTCTGAACATACAGCCCCTCAGAGTCTCAACCAGGAAATAACATTTCTCATAAGTGAGCCCCCAAAGCATAAACTCGCCCCTCAGAATATTAGGCTCAGCACCTAATTAGAAATTAACAAAAGGTGTGTAAGCCTTTCTACAAGAGAGCTTCCTTTAATGGGCTCCACATGAGAACTATCGATGGACGGGGAAGATCTTATTCCCCATTAACATCACAGATGCCTAATAGGCAAAGACTAGAGGTCAAGAGAGAGGTTAGAACTGGATAAGTAAATTTGAGAATCATCAGCATAAAGAGGCTGGATTTGAACTCAGATCTTCCTAGAATCCAGGCCCATTGTATCACCTAATTTTTTTTTTTTGGAAAATTATTTGTAGTACAGATCACAGAGTCCTCCAACTATGAATTTGGTTAAGCAATTTCTATTCCTCTAGAGTTTTACTAATTTATTAACTATATTTACTAATACTTCAGAGACCCATGACTTTATCAGTATGGATGTTCCCTATGCAACTTACTAGCTCATGTTCAAGAGTTGCTACACGCAAAAAACAAAGCAAAACAAAAAACATCGTCATACCAACCTGGTAAGGAGCCTCACTGAACTAGACTGATCCACCCACAACAGACATACACAGTCTTTCCCAAGGCCCAGACTCAATCTTTCCTGCTTGGTAAGACCCAGCAGAGTCTGAATTCTACTTGAACAGAATTCAAGCATATGGGAGTTACCCGAACACTCCAATGAGATATCAAGATGGGACTTCAGTGGAATTTCCAAAAAGCCTCCAATTTTTTTTTTGTATTTTTGGAGCACAACCAATTTGGAAATTGAAGACTGACAGTACTGTGATAATCCTAACACCTTGTAATCAACCTATGACAGCTGTTGGATGAGTAGGAAAAATGTTAGAAGTCCCAGAAGGAATCAGAGATTCTTCCTAAAAGGGAAACAACAAAGAAATTAACCTAGGATACAATGAATCATAGCTAAGTTCTGTGGAGCACTGTGGAGAAACATTGTTCCATTCATATGTGATTTGTTGTGGCTCAGTCATTTTTCAGCTGTATCCATCTCTTCATGACCCCATTTAAGGTTTTCTTGGCAGAGATGCTGGAGAGGTTTGCCATTTCCTTCTCCAGCTCATTTTACAGATGAGGAAACTGAGGCAAACAGAGTTAAGTGACTTTTCTAGGGTGGTATAACTAGTAAGTGTCTGAGGCCAGATTTGAACTCAGGAACATTCGTCTTCCTGACTCCAGGTCCGACCCTTTATCCATTGTACCACCTGGCTGCTCATATTCATATGTGAAATTCTTTATAAGTCTGACTGTCAATAAAAAATGTTTTGCATTTTTTATTTGTTGGTATGTGCACATGTTTTAGTTTCTAAGAGTCTCAAAGGAAAAAGTGCTATGAATTCATTTCCTTAACCTGATTCCATATTTTTCCCATCAAATCTCCCATGTTCTTCCTTTGCCTAGCTCTCTTCTTTCAAAACCCACTTCCTCCATCATGCCTTCATTAGGTAAAAGGAATTATATGAATCATCTCCCTGAGCAACAAAATCTATCACATAATGTTTACGTGTATGATGAAGGGGAGGGAAGGAAGGAAGGAGCAGAGGGAAAGAGGTACAGAAAAAGAAAGACAGATGAAAAGGAGAAGGGAGAAGAGGCAGACAAAGGGCAGGAAACGAAAGAAAAGGAAGAATGAGAGGAAGAAAGAGGGAGAGATTCTTATTTCTAAGTAAATTTGCTATATACACTGCAGGTTAAAAAGTAAGGTTTGAAACTTACAGAATTGATAAAAGTCAGGAACCAAGTCATCTTAGAGAGTCCAAAGCTTTGAACTTAAATGTTCACGTCTGGAGTCTATTGGGTATCAATGAAGTATGATGCTTCAGACCAACTCTCCTAGACATTATAAAGCCTAAGCCAAAAGAAGAGCGAAGTTCTGAGCCTGAAGCCAAAGGATTCCAGGCATGGAAAGAAAATAAACGTGGGGAAGGGAAAGTCAAGGGATCTTTTGTGCTAGTGCTACTCAAATTCATTTCGTTGGCTCTCTCATGTTTGTAATATCTTTTTTTTTCTCCACAGTGAAAAACTGTTATAGATACAAACAGGGTTTCATCTTTAGGTAGAAAGCAAGGTTAGGACAAAAAATAGCAGCAGCATAAAAATTGTCAGAATGGTCTTTTTAAAAAGAATATTGGATCTTTTGGACTTTCTTACATTCAACAGACTATAAATTCCTTGAGGGTAAGGTCATAGTCTCCTAAAAGATTTCCCTCTCTCTGGTCTTTCCTCCTTCTATAGTGTATCATCCTCAAATTACCAAATTAACATTCCTAAAGCATAGATCTGGCCAGTCACTACCCTGCTCTAGAAACTGCTTTGGCTCCCCATAGTCCCAAGGATAAAATGCACACACTCTTTTGTTTGGTTTATAAAGCCCTTCACAATCTGGCTTCACTTTATCTTTCTGAGATTTTTGCTTATTGCCCTCCTTCAGGCACTTTCCCTTCCAAACAAATAGGTCTACTTGCTTATTAACTGCATGTGGTACTTCATTTCCCATCCCCATGGATTTGCACATTCTGTCTCCCCCATATCTGGACTGAATTTCCTCCTCAGCTCACCTCATATGATCCCTAACTTCCTTCAAGGCTCAGCTCAAGTGCCTCACTCAAAGTGAGAACCTGAAAAGACCTTACCCTAAAAGGGCCAGGGTCTCCCATTGCATCCTGAACCATCTCCAACCATCTTGATGAATATCAGGCCACTGGACCCAGATGGCTCTGGGGGAGAAAGTGAGGCTGGTGACTTTGCACAACCCCCCCTTTCTCAAATAAAAGTCAATTGCAAGTCATGTCATCATCTTACTGATGTCAAGGTCCTCTTCAAGAATAAAGGACAAAAGCCACACAACCACTGTGCCTAGGATAGTGTCTTGCACAGTGCAAGCACTTAAAAATGGCTGTCAATTGATTAAATAAAGAGATTGGAAAATAACTCGCAACAGAATAGAGTTCCATTCAGTTCAATTCAATTTAATAAACATTTATTATGCACCTGATAGGCCTCAAACTTGTTAGTGAGTTAGGGGATTGTTGATCCCAAGCATATGAAGACTTTCCCCAGTGGAATGGGCTGATGAGAACAATTTGTTCCAATAGGCCATGAAGGAGGCTGAAGTCATGGAGTACTTAGAGCTTGGTCAGACATCAAGGACACCAAGATTGTCCACTGCATCTCAGCCATCGCCAGTCAACCTAACCTTTGTCTTGCCACTGGTCTTTGATGAATCTGGAAGAGAAAGTGTGAGACTCTGCCTCACTTAGATCCAATTCATTCACAGAGTCAGGACTTCACCCCGTGATTGGTCCTCTTTGAAAATGAAGAATGAACAACATTATGTCCGAGGCACTATGCTAAGCACAATTAAGAGATAGAAAGTCCCTGTCCTCAAGTAGCTTACAATCTAATAGGGAGAAGGTGACAAAACAGAAAAGGAGGCAGGCAAAGGGAGGCAGCAAGGAGTACCTGGCATGAGATCATCTTGTTCCATGTAGTTGAAACCAGGTGGAGCAGCAGATGCAAAGTAGAATGAGCTGAAAGTTCCATTTGCATACATTAAAAAGGAAGGCTTTCATACTCGTTTAGTACTATGGCTCACCTTTAGAGCTGGTCTTACAAAAAGAGTGAGAATTAATTTCTTGGTTCCTTTACTAGAAAAAGCAAAGGGAAGAGCAAAGAGATAAATGTTGGGGGAATCTTATGGGAGCCCATTAGCCCTCAGCTAGGCCTAAAGTGGGTATGTACTGGCCTTGTGAGGGCTCTGGATAGCATAGTGTTAAGCCAAAAAATACAAGATTTGGAATCAGAAGACCTGAGTTCAAATCTTAGTTGTGACTAAGATTTATCATCTGGGTGATCTTAGATTAAGTCACTTAAACCTCAAAAGATCTTGGTTTCCACATTTATAAAATTGTGGAGTTTGGAAGGTGGTATACAATGATCTCAAAGATCCTTTCCAGAATAGTTTGTGATGTCACTGTTAGGATGAACATGTAGCACAGTGAGTATTTGTCCAGTATAATGGATTCCATGAAGATGGAGGAACAGAGGGATAGTGGGGAATTTGTATGATATAACCACAACAGGGCATGACTGACTATCTTATAAAAGTTCTTTCCTGAAAAAAGACAAAAATCTAAAAAGAAATTGTCTCAAAATTTGTGCAAAATTGATTTCCATAACAGTTATTAAGCTGACATTATGTGTCAGGAACAATGAGAGTAGCTGAGGATAGAAAGACAAAAATGAAGACAGTCCTCCCCTCAAGGACTTTATATACTGTGCAATATTTAGAGCAGCAGAGTTAAGTGAGCACCTTAATACAAGACCCTTTGAAGATGGTTGAGAGAAGTACATCTTACTCCAGGCTATGTGAGAGCAACTTCACAGTATTCAAAAGTTATTCAGTAACATGGACAAAGAGCCGAAAAGGATCTTGTGAGTCACCTAGTCAGGAAAGCTACGTGGCACAGAACACCAGACCTGAAGTCAAGAAGACTCATCTTCATGAGTTCAAATCCAGTCTCAGACACTTACTAGCTATGTGACCCTGGGCAAGTCACTTAACCCTGTTTGCCTCAGTTTCCTCATCTGTAAAATGAGCTGGAGAAGGAAACGGCAAACCACTCCAGTATCTTTGCCAACAAAACCCCAAATAGGGACGTGACTGAACAACAAGTTCAACACCCTCACTGTACAGATGAAGAAACTAAGGACCAAAAACATTTTGTGACATGCCTAAAATCACATAGCAGAGCTAGAATTTGAACCCTAGGTGCTTTGGCTCCAAATTCAGTAATTTTCCCACTTTGCCACGATGTTAGTTAATGATAGTAAAGAGACAAAGCCTTCATTTTACTAGGCATCTGATTCAAAATAAAAAGCAGAGACTTTTAATTGAAATCACCACCAAACAGTATCACTCTCATAGAAAGCAACCTTCAGTGCTTCCAGGTGCAACATCAAAAAGTGAGCTACATGATCCTTTTGGTGGAAGAGGCAGAGGCAAAAGGCGTTTTAAATATATTGATTTCAAAATGATACCCTGAGTCGTTTACACCATCTGCCACATGAGTTAACTGGTTAAAGAAAAGGCGGGGGAGATAGAGCAGACACCTGGAAATGAAGACCAGTGCCCAGGTGAGATCCAGCAGGCAGAAAGCTACCTCCAAGGTTTAAGAAGGCTGGAGCTGGCAGAGGGTCTACGAGTAAGGGGCAAATAAGAAGGAGTGTTTGAAGTCTTGCTTGTTTCAAACCATCTTTCCAACTTTCTAGCTTTTTTTCAGCTTAGTAAAGCTCTCGACAGTGAGAAGAATATATTGTGAAGCGTAAGAGCTCCATAAAACACCCAGCCTAGGACATCGGATTCAGTTTATGGCACCAAGGGCCGCTGCCCAACAAACAGCCCTCATTTAAATGGAGCACATGAGTCATAACCAGCGAACAAAAGAACCACCCATCTGCACACATTTAGAGAGAGGGAGCTGTAGAAGAGGGCTGACATGGACGGATGTCTTGTCACTGGCTTTTATTACAAGGGGAGCTGAAGCTTTTGCCATTAGCCTCACTCCTGCTTTCAGAGCCGAGGTAATTCCACAATTTTCTAAAGCCAAGCAGGGAAAAGCCCTGCTAACAGGGGGAATTAAGCTCAATGACAGTGCTCAAGAGAGTGTCAGCCTAGGGCTCTGATGCCAATTGCATCCCATTGGATAATAATCCTGTTGGCCAACCCTACCAACCTATTTCCAAACCAGGTGTTAAACGTTTTGCACTGATCACAACACGATCCATCTCTGAGATCTACAGAGGTGAGTTACAGCAATCTCTAAGTTACTTATGTCTAAATCTGAGCCATGAAAAAGTATTTACTAAAAGAACCTCAGATTTTATGTTTTGAATATTCACTGAACTTAATCAATATCTTCCTGATACGGAAGAGGACTTTGATGCCTATGAAATTGTGTGAGGAAGAATTAAGCCAAGGGCAGTGCCTCTCAGAATTTCCATTACTGCGTATACTGAAACGTACCATTCCAGAAAGAATATAAGGAAAATAGCAACAAAAGTACATTCAACAAACATTTCCTAATTATGGGAGCTTAACAAAATGAAAACATTTTTGGACTCTCCCACTATTCTTCAATTTGAAAAGCATTGTGTGCGTTTTAAGGAGAATATTATCCCACATGTTTCTGATTCATTCACGCTTAACTCATCCTGGTATTGGGCTGTGCACATTGTCATCTAAAAAGACTTGTAAAAGCGTCTCTGGGGCCGTTTAACTTTTCCTTTCATAGAATTATGCCAAGAATAAATGGAACCGGATCATCTTAAGACTTCACATTTAGAACCCACAATGTTACAGGAGGTTTCAAATGTGGCCAAAAGTCATTCTCAGCTCCATAAGCAACACTTCCAGCCTTGTAAGTTTCAGAGTTCCCTGGAAGTTAACAGACTGAGAGAGAGCCTCGAGCATTCCATTTGGAGAAGGGAAAGGCTGACTCTTAGAACTGAAAATCACATCTCAGCTTATGAGCCTTCTTCTCCAAGTAAACAGCCTGATTGTATCTCACAATGAATACAGTAATCGGGGTGTCATGGATCTCAGGCCTTTCTTTCTTCCAAAATGCTTTAAATGTTTTAAATACCAGCTAAATGATACATTAGACAAGGGTGCTGGGCCTGCAGTCAGCAAAATCTGAGTTCAGATTCAGCTACAGATACTTACTAGCTATGTGACCGTGAGTAAATCGCTTGACCTGTGTTTGCCTCATTTTTCTCATCTGTGAAATAGCACCTGCCTTCCAGGGTTGTTGCAAGGACCAAATGAGATATTTTTAAAATGCTTAGCACACATAGTAAGTGCTACATAAATGCTAATTATTAATGGTTTTGTTGTTATCGCTATCAGTTCAGGTATCATCTTTCTACATGAAGCCTTTGTGGATTCCCCCAACTGCTGGGTCCACGCCCCTCCCCCGCCTCCACGATAAAAGTTACCTAGTATTCATGTTATGTGTATTTTCTATATATGTGCAAGTTCTCTCCCCCTATAGAATGTAAGCTCATTGAAGGCAGAGTCGGTTTCAGTTTTGTCTTTATTTCGCCATTGCTTGTCATGTAGTCATCGATTAATAAATATTTATCAATTTGTTGATGGAACCCATTTCTCTGCCTAGTAAATGTACGAGAGAGAGAGAGAGAGAGACAGACAGACAGACAGACAGAGACAGAGACAGAGAGAGACAGAGAAGGCACAGGTACCAGCTATCAAAGATAAAACAACAAACTGGGTAGGAAAGAGTAAGAAGTAAAACCACAACTAGAAATCAAATATTCTTATTCCAAATCAAAAACCTTTTCATCTTCATAATTAAAAATTCCTGAGTTTTCTGGAGGGAAAATGTTAATCTATTTTAAGAAAAATGAAAGAACTGGAACATTACATGGAAGGAAAAAAAAACCTTATCTCCTTTTAGAAGTTATCTTTAGAATGTCAAATTGGTTATGGGTGATTGGCAAATATCAGCCGACTGATAAAATGAACAATGGTATTTCGTTTATATAAAGACTTGAAGAAACCAATGGATAGAACTCTGAAGGTTTCAGGCTAACTGTACCATGACATAGAACGTCATCAGAGTCACCAGAAGAAGTTGAGCAGAAAAGACAATTTGATGTCAAAAGGTTAAAATTATTGAAAATCTGTGGGCTTCATGATCTCACTAGAAACACTTGGGGACTTCTCTGTTGTTGTCAGGAAGGAAAAAAAAGTTTTTACTTTAATATGTTCATCCATGTGGAAAAATATTTCTATGTGTTTCTGTCATGAGAGTATGAACACTATACAGAAATGAGGACCTCTTCAGAAATCAATCTAGATCAGGTAGGTTTGGGGATTGTATTTTTTTTTTTTGCAAGAAAGAATAAGGCCAGATATGTGTTTCATAAACAAGCCCTAACTTGAACAGTAATTATTGCTAGAGAACTCTCAATAACAGTATTCTAAGTGCATGATGGGCAATAGAACATAACTATGAGTGAGCTTGGGGTAGGGGTGGGGAGAGCAGGGTGGAGAGAGGAAGAAAGAGTACACTGGTACTATAAAAGAATTTTAAAGAGTTTTTCTCTGAAATTTCAAAAGCAAGGAGCTGATAGCTCATTAAATTCCTTAAAGCACCCCCTACAACCCCCACCAAAAAAAAATTTCTTCTACCCAAAGGCAAACCAAACCACTCCTCACCACAGGCTAATCAGAGAAAAAAAAAATTCACCCACCACAACCATGTCTCTTTTGAACTGACTGGCATTTGGATGTTGGTAATGATCCCCAGCTGTCCAACCTCCCCCACATTAACCCTTACTCTGACT
Source organism: Trichosurus vulpecula (assembly GCF_011100635.1). Taxonomy (NCBI): domain Eukaryota; kingdom Metazoa; phylum Chordata; class Mammalia; order Diprotodontia; family Phalangeridae; genus Trichosurus; species Trichosurus vulpecula. Next base: position 230,463,154 of record NC_050574.1, read on the forward strand.
GTTCTCACCTCCTGGAATCTCTTCCAGGGGAAATGGAACTTTAAAATTAGGTTGTAAAGTAAAATAGTCTGATGCTAAAACAAATGAATTGGTATTCCTCAGGGGGTTTTAAAAAAAAAAAGAAAGAAAAGAGATGCCTCATGCTTACTCTCCATAATACAAACTTCTTTTCAAAGTCTCCTTTGAAACTTCTTAGAGATGTTTTGGTGATTTGTTGGGGTATTTTAAACAAAATTTCAACTGGCCCAAAAAAAGAAAAGATTAACTTGTATTAGAAGGGAATTTCAGTGCAGCCAAAGGGAAAATCCAAAATCCTGAGGGTTAGAGTTATAGCTACGAAGTATTAAAAACTAAGATTCATACAGGCTTTTAAGGGTTTTTAAGGTACTATACATACTTAACTTATTTAATCTTCACAATAATCCTATGAAGCACATATTACAGGTATCATTATCCCCATTTTATAGATAAGGAAACAAAACCCTGAGTAGTTGTATGACTTGCCCATACTGTGCTATCTAGCACTTGGAAGTGAGATCGAATCTCTCCTAAATCCAAGTCTGTGGCCCTTTCCATTATTCTGTAGGACATAGTATTGAATTATTTGCCCCCAAATTCTCTTTTTCCAGGTTCTTATTATTTATACAATTCAAAGAAAACAGGGAACAGATAAACAAAAAGTTGTATTTGTGACCAAAGCAATAGTCTGGAGTCATCAGCACAAATGTTCCCTTAACCTAAGGCCCAGTCCTACTTTGTCCCTGCAGCAACCAGAATATTGAGTTGTCAACAAAAACAAAGGATGGATTTATTAATAAAGACTAAGGTTCCTGTTCATACTCTTCCATTTAGCTTGGGGGTGCCTTATAGTTAATTTAGCAAAAGTCAACCTGTTGGGCACTTCCATTGCTTTCCAGTCTTCCCCACTGATGCCTGATTATATTGTTCTGACCATAGACTTTTCAACTGGAATTGGATTCAGTTCAAACCATTTAAGTGTATGCTGTGCACTAGACAAGGAGAGGCAGAGAAGGGAAGGGAAAAGAATAAGTATTTATAAAGTATGTGTCGGGTACTGTGGTAAGCAATTTTTATAATTATCATCTTAATTTATCCTCACTTAACCCTGGAAGGCAGGTGCCATTATTATCCCAATTTTACAAATGAGGAAACTGAGGCAAACAGAAGTTAAGTGACTTGCCCAAGGTCACACAGCTAATAAATGTTTGAGACTGGATTTAAACTCACGTCTTGCTGATTCCAAGCCCAGAATTCTATCCACTTCACCACCAGTTACCTCTGGTAGCATTGGATGGAGGGTAAAGGGTTGGCTTAAAGTCATGTGGACCTGAGTTCAAGTCCCATCTCTGATGAGTTCTGGACACAGGGCAAATCACTTAACCCTTGAGTGCCCCAGATAGGTCTCTAAGATTATAAACTGCAGAGACTGATTTGAATCAGTAGAAGGTGTTTCCTTACTGAGTTCCTCTGTCAATGAAATCACAGGCCCCCATCCAAAAATAAATATTCCAGGCACCTGTCCTCAATGAGCTCACAATGAAATGAGGTTATAAGCTCTTAGGCATAGTATCTGGCAGGTAGTAAGCATTTGCTAAATGCTTGATTCCTTCCATAAGCTAACTGTAGAAAATGCACTTCTTCATGGATTTAAACATTAGCTTACTATCCCCTAACATGTGACAGAGAGACTTCTTAGGGGGTGAGAAACTTAAATTGCTAGAAGCCTGCTGAAGATCAATTAGAAACAATGATAAATCATTTCTAAGATTATAGCATAAGTAAATGGAAGAAGAGGATTTGATTTTTATCTTCAAATTTTATTTATATGTCACAGAATCAGAGAATTTCAGTCCAGCTAATATCTGGACAAGACTCACCTCTATAACATATGTGATATAATGGAAAGAACATTAGCTCTTGAGAGAAATGATTATTAAATAACCAAACATTGGGGATATTGAGGATTTTTTCCCTTCCTCATTTGGAGATTAGGTCAAAGCTTAGTTCTCTGAAGGTCAGGGCAGATGATGGGATGAAACCTTGGAATGGTTACCCAACTGAACTAGGGAATCTTACAAAGAATTTAATCTAAGGTAAATTCCCTCTCATTGTGTTTTACTCAGCTAGGTCTGAGCAGAGGTGGACTGACCCCTTCTTGTCTAAATTGCCTTAGGTGGGGGGGAGTGGGGCAGGGAGGTGTAGTCTGGATAAGAGATAAGTCTCTTTGTCTAAGGCAGAATGATCAGATGCCTCCCCCCAGCCCCTCATTAGAATAAGTCCACCTCTCATTATAATATTCATTCTTCTCATTAATTGCTAACCAATCAGAGTTGATTGCCACCCTCAGGAATACCAATTCTTCCAAGGGCACAAAGGCATTGAGTGGGTTCCATGAGGGGATCTTTGGTATTCAAGAGTGTCACTGACCCTTTTATTAATTATTGCTAGCATGATTAAGAAAATGATTAGTTACCCAGAAATGAAATCTCTCAAACTTTTTACATGTCACACTCTAGAGGACTGGATTCAAATCCCACCTCTGCCACTTACTATCTTACAATCTTGAGCAAATCACTTGACCTCTCTCAGGGCCTCAGTCTCCTCTTCTGAAAAATGGGGAGATTAGCCTCGATTGGAAAGGGGAGGGGATTCTAGCTTTAGAGCTATGGTCATTAAACCTTATCTTGATGATCTTTGATGAAAGGAAACCCATGACTTCTCAAGGTAGCCCCTCCCATTTTGGGATAGCTCTGATTATTAAGAAATTTTCCTTTATATTAAGCCTGAATCTGCCATTCTGCAATGTCCACCTAATTCTGCTCTCTGGAGCCACACAGAACAAGCCTAATCCCTCCTCCACATGACCACCCATCAGATGCTTGAACACAATCATGTTCTCTAATCCAGACTGAACATGCTCAGTCTTTGAGTCAGTGTTTCTTTGGCATGGACTCAAGATCCTTCACCATCCTGATTGCTCTCCAGAAACAATCTCCAGCTTACCAATGTCGTTCCTGAAATGTGGTTTTCAAAACTTTGAACAATACTCTATCTGTGATCTGACTGGGCAGAACCTAGCAGGACTGGTACTTTCTCGTTCCTAGGAGCTATGCTTTGGTGGTTGTGGTAGTTGTGGTTGTTATTTGGTCATTTCAGTCCTGTCCAACTCTCTGTGACCCCATGTGGAATTTTGTTGGCAGAGATACTGGAGGGGTTTGCCATTCCCTTCTCCAGTTCTTTTTTACAGATGGGTAAACTAAGGCAAAAAGGGTCAAATGACTTGCCCAGAGTCTAGTAGCTAGTAAGTGTCTGAGGCCAGATTTGAATTCACAAAGATGAGTCTTCTGCACCACCTAACTGCCTTATGTTTTCTTAATTAAACCTAAAATCACAATGGCTTCCTTGGTTGCCATATCACACTGTTTTACCCTGATGGAGCTTGCAGCCCACCAAAAGTCCCAGGTATCTTTCAGAGAAATGGTTGTCAATCCATATCTCCCCCATCTTCTACTAATGAAACTGATTTTTTAACCTGAGTGCGAGACTTCACATTTATTCTTATTAAATTTCATCATACTTCATTGAGCCTACTTTTTTTAGCCTGTTGAGATCTTTTAGATGCTGTCATACACCATGTGAGCTATTTCTCTCAATATTTTGGTGATCTACGGATTTCTGCTAAGCATGCCAACTATGACTTCACACAGACCACTGATAAAACATTAATCATCACAATGCCAAGCATGAATTTCTGAGGCACTCTATAGGTTACCTCCTTCTGAGTTGAAATCGAACCCTTAATTACTACTCTAAGTCTAGCCATTCAACAGGTTCTGAATCCACCTATTTGTGCTATTATCCAGCCCATATCTCTCCATCTCCTCCATGAGAATAGCTTGAGATTTTATCAGATATTTTGCTCAAATCTAGGTAAAAATATATGTATATGTATTACATCTGTGTGTATGTATGTATGTATGTGTGTATAGATATAGAGAGATAGAGACAGATATGTCTATCTACCTCTCTGTCTCTCTCTCTGTAGATAGATAGATAGATAGATAGATAGATAAATAGATAATTCCCTTGGTCGAACAGTCTATAAACCCTTACAAAATGGATATGAAGTTTGTCTGGCATGAAATGTCCTTGATGAAACACAGGGTCTCTTCGTAATAACTGCTTCCTTTTCTAAATGTTTACTACCCATCTCTTTAACAACACGCTCTAGAATTTTTCCAATAATCAACTTCCAACTCACCAAGACTCTGTTCTCTTTGCTTTGCAGACAAATAGGACAGTTTTTGACCTCTCATCCAGTAAGAGAGAACTGACAAGGGTTAAGCAATCACACCTGCTGTTTTTCAGGATCCTTGGATGTAGTTCATCTGGGTCAACTAACTTTAACTCATGAAGGGCATCTAGGGTGTTCTATTACTAGCCATTTACTTATCTCAGGCATTGACTCCCCATGTAAACACTCCTTTCATGTACTTGATAAGGAGGGGCATACTTCTTCAGGTATCTGCCAATAAAATCCCAGAGCCATAGGGAAATTCTGATTCAAGTTAATGACACTTTCCATAAGGTTGTGTCACGTTGACTTAAACAAGCTGTATTATGGCTCTTGGTTACAGCATTTCCAGGTATCTGTGTACCTACAGCTATGCTATTCTAAAGTTGTGATTTTAATCCCTGAAAGACTCTGATGCCTCCAAACTACCACCTTCCCAGCTCCAGGAACCCTTGTACAGCCGATTGGAAATTCTGAGTAGTAGAGATATATTTTGAGATAGTAAGAACTGGGACATGCATTGAGGATTCCTCTCTTCTCTCAGAACTGGTCCAATGATAGAGGGAATGTCCTGGTTATATTCAGCCCCTAAAAGTTGTTCAAGATTATTTCCGTTCCATGTCTTCAAGTGGTCCAAAGTCATCTATATGATTAACTCACGGGACTCTGATCAAAAAAAGAAAAGACACAGAGAAACAATTGTGTACATAGATCTCATAGTAAAGATTGGACCTTGCTTTCTGGAAGGGGAAAAGCAAGGTTCTCTATTATTATCAATTGAACCCATGGGTTTTCACTATCATGTGTGATCCTTTGGGTTTCTCATTATACGGAGAAGGCTTGAATATCAACAATGTTCTCCTATGTTGACATTAGGCAACCCTGAAGTTTGGGGTAGCAGTCAGGGTATGAAGAGGTCACAGTACTAGGACTTAAAAACTTACTCTGGCTCCAGGCAACCATTCCTGATCTACCAAAATATTTAATAGCTTTTTATTTCCTAGCAAGTATTTAGCATCAAAATTTATTTCAAAGAGCTTTCCACAGGATCACAGCATCACAAATTTGGAACTGGAAAGTGATTTATGGGATCATCCAGTCCAACCCTTACATTTTGTAAATGAGGAAACTGAGGCCCATGGAGATTAAATGACTGACACAAGGTCACGTAGGGAGTTATGAGAGAGAGAGGATTTTGAAGATGGGTCCTCATTTCAAATAGAACCCCCTTTGCTGTGCCATATTTATTTCCATTTTGATATTGGTTCTCATTCTATTCTAGTCACTCCTTTCTTTTTGCCCTGCCTGTTTCTTTTTTTCAATAGAAGCAACTCTAAAATCTAGAGAACTGTTATTTTACTTAGCACAATTGTATGGTCATTCTTCCTTTTGTAGGCATCACACATTTTATCCCTGTATGCTGGTGCCTAGTACAGTGCTGTGAACATCATAGGTATCTAACAAATGTTTATTATGTTGAACTAAATTGAACCACAGTTCCTCCCAAATCAATTCAGGGTTGATGTGACATTTTCATCTCAGAACAAAATTGGTTATATGAACACAGGATTTTGCCATGCAAGAATGTATTGGCTTAAAAATGAGGAAACTGGTCCTAAAAAGAAGGGCAGGATGGGGTGGAGCCAAGATGGCGGCTGGTAAGCAGGAACTAGTATGAGCTCCGTACCAAGTCCCTCCAAAAACCTATAAATAATGGCTCTGAACCAATTCTAGAACGGCAGAACCCACAAAACAGCAGAGGGAAGCAGGGCTCCAGCCCAGGACAGCCTGGATGGTCTCTGGGTGAGGTCTATCCCACACGGAGCTGGGAGCTGGGAGCTGGGAACAGAGTGGAGCAGAGTCCAACGTGGGCGGCGTGGACCATCCAGACCAGAAGGGTGGAGGGCGCCCTAGCACCCTGAATCAGCGAGCTGCGGCAGTTATCAGACTCCTTAACCCACAAACACCAAAGACTGCGGAGGAGGTTAGTGGGAAAAGCTGCGGGAGTAGAAAGAGTTCGCGGTTCGGCTTCCAGCCCCGGGGGCAGTGGAGGTGGGGCAGCTACAGCTGTTGTTACTTCCTGCTCCAGGCCCACCTGGTGGGAGGAATTAAGTGGCGGATCAGAGCATGAGTGCAAGGCCTGCTGAAGATCTAAGCCCAGTCCGGGTTGGGGGTTGGGTAAGAAGCAGTGCTGGTGTGGCAGAGCTGGCACCTCCCCCCCAAACATGGAACATAGAACATAGAGGACTTTTAAGCTTTCTCAGTGAAAAGACCAGAACTGAATAGAAAATTTGACTTTCAAACACAAGAATCAAGAGAAGCATGAAAAGGTAATCAAGAAAAAGAACAAGAAAAAGAAATTTCAAGGGACTTACTAAAGGTGAACTGTTTTGTTGACATTCCTACATGGAAAGATGATGTGTATGATTCATGAGACCTCAGTATTAGGGTAGCTGAAGGGAATATGCATACATATATGTTTATGTATATATATGGGTGAATGTGTATGTATGTATATATCTATGTGTGTATGTATATATATATATAGAGAGAGAGAGAGAGAGAGAGAAAGAGAGAGAGAGAGAGAGAGAGAGAGAGAGAGAGAGAGGGAGAGAGGGAGAGAGCAGACACAGGGTGAGTTGAAGATGAAGGGAAGATACCTAAAAGAAATAAAATCAAATTAAGGGATGAGAGAGGAACATATTGAGAGAGGGAGATAAGGAGAGATAGAATGGGATGGAGTATCTCCCATAAAGGTAGCAAGAGGAAGCAGTTCTGTGGGAGGAGGGGAGAGGGCGGATGAGGGGGGAATGAGTGAACATTGCTCTCATCAGATTTGGCCTAAGGAGGGAATACCATACATACCCAATTGGGAATCTTACCCCACAGGAAAGAAGAGGGAAGAAGATAAAAAAAATGGGGGGGGGATGATGGAGGGGAGGGCAGATGGGGGTGGAGGTAGTCAAAAACAAACACTTTGGAAAGAGGACAGGGTCAAGGGAGAAAATTCAATAAAGGGGGATGGGTTGGGAAGGAGCAAAATATAGTTAGTCTTTCACAACATGAGTATTGTGGAAGGGTTATACATAATGATACACATGTGGCCTATGTTGAATTGCTTGACTTCTTAGGGAGGGTGGGTGGGAAGGGAAGAGGGGAGAGAATTTGGAACTCAAAGTTTTAAAAACAGATGTTCAAAAAACAAACAAAAATATTTTTGCATGCAACAAGAAAATAAGATACACAGGCAATGGGGCGTAAAAATTTATCTTGCCTTACAAGAAAGGAACGGAAAAGGGAATGGGAGGGGAGTGGGGTGACAGAGGGGAGCACTGACTGGGGAACAGGGCAACCAGAATATATGCCATCTTGGAGTGGGGGGGGAGGGTAGAAATGGGGAGAAAATTTGTAATCCACACTCTTGTGAAAATCAATGCTGAAAACTAAATATGTTAAATAAATTTAAAATAAAATAAAAAAAATGAGGAAACTGGAAAGAGAATTGTAATCTTGCCTGGTGTGTTTAATTGTGGTGTTTTGAGGGGCTAAGGGTTGGGGAGAGGACAAGGAGGGGGAGTCCAGAAAGACTAGTGTAAAAAGGACTTTGATTTTGGCTTTCTTTGATATCACCCTAAGACTTTCCCAAAGCCCTGACTAATATCGTATCTCAGGGATGTCAGATCTTTGTCTTGTTATAGCTATTCAGAAATATTGATTCTGGCTGGAAGGAATCCCTTTTAATAAAGTTTCTTCTAAGTCACACCAGGAGGTGCTATCTTATTCAGCAAAATGGTACTGATTAAAAGGTTGGCATTAATGCTAAGCGATCAGCTTTGTTTACTGTTTAGAGCAATTATTTCTCCATCTCCATAAATTAATGATCTCTCTCTCTCTATCTTTCATTGATGGGTGTAGAATTATGCAAATTATCTTCCCAGTAAGAAATAAGATAGAGAGAAGGAAGTCTTACTACTTCTTTTATCAAGACATTATAAATGATGTCAGGTTACATTTTGATTTAAAATACTGTTCACAGCCTATGTAACCTAATTGTAGACATTTTAACCTTTAGATAGATATTACTAAACCAAGCTGAATTCACATGAACCTGATCTTTCTGGAAGAATGATGCCATTTTCAAGATCCTTGTAACAAGAAGGCGTATCTTCTATACCTCCTCCACCCCCCATTTTGTACCTGTGTTATTGCTATAGAATTGCCTTCCTCATTACTGCCACGGCCTTTGTCTATAAGATGTGGCAGGAAATAAGATATGTGTTTCATACTTCTATCACAAATGGAAAAGAAAAAAAGCTGTTTATCACTCTATTGCTTCTTTTTCTTCACCTTTATTTTTTTCCTTGGGATAATGCATCGATAGAGGGGAAATCAGAAATATAGGAATTTATGTTCTTTACCGACTTAAGAAATCAGTATATATGAGAATCACACACACACACACACACACACACACACACACACACACACACACACACACAAAATACCAACAAGCAGCCCATTTATGCCATATTCCACAAGTGGGCTTTTTGGTGCATGTTAAGACCTCTTAAAAGACAGACATCAGCAATCTGCCTCCATTTGCTTTCAAGTCAATGTAAAGCAAATAACTTGCAGTAGCTCACAATTAAACAAAAAAAAATTTGCTTTTGCCTTTTCCCCCACGAAGGGCCATTTTCAAATGCAAAATGATCAATACTGCAACTGCTCCAGAAGCTTCTCTGATTAGCAACCCTAATAATGTGCAAGCTCACCATTTTATCCAGGTCCCCAGGATTTCAGATTTTGTGTTAAAAATGACTCAATAGCAGAGCCAACTCAAGCCTCTACAGGCTCCAAAGCAATGCTGAAATTAGAAGTGGGATTCACAGAAATATATAGTCCACTCTTTGACGTGACCTCTGCCTATCCAGAGAGTGTAATAAACATACTTTGTTTGTGCTCTTCAGAGAGGGAATGAAGTGCATCGATTGGACGTGATTATTAGCTAGAGTGGGATAAGCCTTCTCCTTATTATGCAGATTAGTGAAGCTCTCAGTTCCAACATATTGTACAGATGCAGGAGAGCAGCTGCTCTTACAGATGGTAAGTACACAGCTCCATTAGTATGTATCTATTGTCTGTTCTTGGCTTGTTTAGAGGATGGGGGGGGCGGGGTGGACCCCTGGAAAGAGGAACAGTTCTACAGTGAGATGTAAGAGAGCATACGTACTCTTAAAAATTCATACCCAAGAGACTTATTTACACAGCAGGGCAGGCAGCAATCAGATTAGAAATCTACCCTAAATAAGGACTTTAGCATGTCACAATTAAGCTTGTGTATTTTTTAAAAACAGATTAACCATTAAATTCAAGTAGCATAATTCAAATTTTGCATTGCTGTTCTATTAAATATTCAGATTAAAAAGAAATCCTATGAGGTTCACTTAGATATTTGCAGTACATTGTGGGACCTTCTGTTTCCTCCTTTCACATCCCCTTAAAAAAGCAAATTTATTTTGCATAAAATCTAAATGAGATCTATGATATGGAATCGTTTCATTTGTTAAAATGTTTGCCTTCAGAATCCTGTGTCCTTCAACAGCATTTTTTTTACCAAAGAGCATCCAAATAACTCAATTAAAGCCTGCTTCAAGTGAATCTACTTTGGATCTTGGTCCTTTTTGAAGTCATTTCATTGAAAACTTCAGCAACTGAATAGCATTTCTATTCTCCTGCCTAATTATGGGGACTGTGCAAATATATTTGGCTACCAACAGATTATGGAAACTAAGCTGGGAAAAGGGTGGAGAGTTTTGGCCAGAGAGGTTCATCTGCTCCTCTCTCCAAGCAATGCCAAAGATCCCTGGCTAGTAGAGGATTGGTAGCAGAGCTAAAGGGGCTGGACCTTTCTGAAGAACTTGCAGAAAATGCCAAAATGAAGTGCCTGCCAAGATGTCATGCTGAGGACAATTTAAACTCTCAATATGAGCAAATATGCTTTAAAAAAATAAAATAGGTCTGAACCAGCATGGAAGTTCCATGATTAGATGCTTCTACACACAGCACACTGTCAAATGGGGATCTGGCAATGATTCAGTTAAGCTGAACTAGACAGTTCAGGCAGGACATTTAAAAAAACCACACCCACTTCAGGGACTGAGTTAAGACAGCCCTCCCTATCCCACCCCCCAAATAAAAGTAGCCCATTCAACAGCATGACCTATTAGCTTGTGTCGTATGAGAAAGATAGCCAAAATTGCATCACAGCTCATAAGGGTTAAACTCAAGCAGTAACTTGACCCAGGATTAAACACATAACTAGGGAGCTTCTTATAGTCCTTTTGTGAAGAAGCAAAGTCAGGAAAAGACTTGCCTCACCCTCCTTTCCTCCCTCTATGATAAAATCTAGAGAAAACATTAGGATGGGGTTTCATGGAGTATCGAGGCTACAGCAAACAGGAGGCTAGCAGGGAATGGAGCAAGAGAAAGCAGCCTCGGGTCTTCTCCTGAGCTTTTTGTGAGATAAGAAGTGACTAAGAACAGAACCACCCCCAATAAAATGATTATTAATACCTATTAGATCAGAATTTTGCCAAATGAAAGAAATTTTAAGATAGCTGAAAGCAAAGGATGTGAAGAGAGTACAAGATGTGGCCCAGAAAGTGGCCACCAGATAGCAAGGGAGAACATTTGTGACTGGGGCAGTCTTACCTTTGTTGAAAGACAAGACAAATGAAGCAAGGCCCTGTCTGCACGATGACCTCTAAAGGAGTGATCCTGAACTGAGGGCAAAAAGAATGCAGGTCTAATATTGATCATGGAATTGTGTCTATAAAACATTTCCTTTGATTCGACTCTTTTGAGAATAAATAATTATAAAGTGATGAAATCTAAAAATAGAATACAATAGGAAGTTAGTTCCTTTAATTTAAAGAGTGAATGGAGAGATCATGTTTGCATCAAAAAGCTGGAACTAGAAGAGACCTTAGTAATCATCTAAAAAACCCATCTTACAGATGAGGAAACTGAGCCCCAAGGAGGTTAAGTGACCTGTCCAAGGTCATACAATTAGTATCTTGCCAATATTTAAAATTTGTCCTTAGAGACAAAACTGATTTGTGTATGAAGTAAATAAAGACACTGAAGGATCAAGTTATTACTAATACTTTAGACTTGATTTCCTTTCCTTGTTTTTGGTTGTGGTTGGATCATTTCAGTGATATTGGACTCTCTGTGACCCCATTTTGCGATTTTCTTGACAAAGATACTACAATGGTTTGCCATTTCCTTTTCCAGCTGATTTTTTCAGATGAGGAAACTGAGGCAAACAGGGTTAAGTGATCTGCCCAGAGTCACACAATTTGATTATCCTCGATGTTCTCCCATGCCTATATACTTCATTTGTCCTTTTTAAGATGTAAATCTGTAAAAACTGGGAAAGCCCTAGAAGAATGTTTCAGACAATAATTTGAAACCTTCTCTTCTAGGTTATTTTGCTAAGAGCAGTGCATCTGCTTTGAAATCCCCTTTTCCCCAACACAGTGACTATCTCTTTAATTGCTAACCATTCTGACCTCTTCAAGCAGACAGAGGGGTCTCTCAAGTCATAAATGTTCGCAAATTAATTTTAATATGGTAATTACAATCACACAGTTGGCCAAAAGGTACAGAGAATCCATGACCCCACTGCACTTATTGTTTGCTGACCATAAAAAAGTGTTTGAGTCAATAGAGCAAAATATTGCCTTAAAGGCTCTGCTATGTCTACTATGCATATATGGCAATCACATGAGACTTCTTGAAAGATATAATAGTAGAGAAAACTTTGTTTTACAATCCACTGATTATGAACATCAAGAGATGGAATAAAACTGGGAGAATTCTTTTCTCTAAAGTTATTCACCACCATCATGAAAGATGTCCAGTGCAAATAGATGATAGGGTTCTCAGACACCTCTATTTGCAAGGGACATTAATGCTGATGGCATCAAGCCATGAAATGTTGCAGAGTGCTAAATCAGATCATAATCCCTCAAAAGATTTTGGTCTAACCATCTACATAGGAAAGATCAAGTGGATGAAGAATACCTATTGTCCATATGTAGTTCTATGGACAGCCCATGGAGCTCATCCATCGATATCTTAGCTAGCCGCTAAGTGTGGATAATGAACTGGACCCAGAAATAGACAGCAGAACAATTTAGGTTGTCTTTAGGAATTTACACTATTTTCCTAATGACCTCAGGCTTCTGCTTCAACAAAAGCCTTTCTTTAAAATGCAAATATTCTTTAAAATGATTCCGTGTGGGCTTCAGTCATAGAATACAATAGTCTCAGAAAAATTAAAGTTGAAAATCACTCAAAGAGCAATGAACATGATAGACAGTCACAGGTAGACTACTACTTATTATAAAAGAAGATGAATTCAAGAGAAACAGTGTCAAGTGTGTCATCTGAGAAATGTGGGATCAGAAAAAACGGACTAATCAAATAGTCAGAGGAAGCTAAAACTGATGGACAGGCTATATGCTCCACTAGTACCCATGAAATATCTAGGGAGTGCAACTGCTATATGAGAAGACATAAACGGATGTGATCTGTATACCCGGAAAGGGTGATCATATCAGGGAGATGGCTATTTCACTGGAATATTAGAGAAATAGATTACTTATTGTGGATTTTTTCAAGTCAGAGTAGAGCACACCTATGCAACAAATTTCAAAAGTCTTCACAAATGCTAGTCATTATGCTTCTGATTCTTTAAATCTAATGAAATTCACAAAACATCTGCAGAATAAATATTGCCTTTCTTCTAGATAGCTTGTTTTGCCTTCCTTCCTTCCCTGTCTCTGTCTCTCCCCTCCTTTCATCATTTCCCCCTCTCCCTCTTCCTTTATCCCTTCTCTTCATCTTCCTCTCCTTCCTCTAGCCTCTGCCCTGCATTTTCCCTGGGTTATCTGTTCCTGTTGAGATATTCTTGGCCTGGCCACATGGAGACCTTTTCCCTTCTCTTAAAGAATTACAGATCACAACCATAGCTTAGAACAATGGTTCTCAAACTTTTTAGTCCTAGGATACCTTTATACTGTTTAATTATTGAGGAACCCCCCCCAAAGAGGTTTTGTCTATGAGGGTAAATTGCTATCAATATTGACCTTATTAGAAATTGAAACACTTTAGTATTATTGTGAAAATAGCTTTGACCTCACTTATTCCTGAAATGCTCTTGGAGAACCCCAAGGGTCTCCAAATCACACTTTGAGAACTGCTGGCCTAGAGGTTTTTAAATAACCTGCTGTGCCTCATTTGAAAGAAGCTGAGATGGGTTGGGGGAAGGAGTGAAGGAGATACAAAATGAGAATGTTGAGAATGCTGAGAATGTTGATCATGTTATATCTGAAACAAGAGTTAGAGGGAGCATGTGGTAGGATATAAGGTGAAAGAAGGAGGCAGTGGGAACATTATGGACTAACACACAGTGCTACTTTCTAACTCTGGACATAAATACAGAACAATTGCGGTTCTTAATAGGAAAAAAATGGGAGAAGGAAGTTAAATGTGGGGAAATCCTTGGATGTGCAGGGTGTGCCTAGCAACCCAATAGAGTGGTCCCTTCATGCACCGTTTCTCTTCATTGAGGGCCTATAATGTCCATTAGCAATTACTGTTTAGCTTAAGGTAGCCCAAGACCCACTTTGGCTTCTTCAGTCTTCCATCTGCCATCTTTCCTCACAGCTTGGGCAGCTTGGGCATGGCGTAAATGTTATTTGGACGTAAATAGACTTCTAATGTATAGTTCTAGGGTAGGGAAAATGAAACTAATATGATAGTTATATTATGGCCAAAACCCAAACCTCAGACAACGTTCACAGCAGGAAAGAATAATAACAAATTAATAAACTATTTCTGCTTGTACTTCTATTCCCAAAGCTAATTGCTTATTTGTTTAAGCGAGCATTTCTGTCTTGATTAAGGTTATTAGTAAGTGAAAATGTTTCTATTCCGTGAACATACTTGAATTTCATAAGTTTTGAATTTCATACCAGAAACCTAGCTCAGCAAATGCTTTCATGTGGTAACATAGCTGATCAAGGAATACATACTTAATTAAACAAATAATTGGCATTGAGAAATGTAAATAGAAGTATAACTAATGAATTTATCATAGATACAAATAGTGCTCCAAGCTTTTCAAATCAAGCAATCAACAGATATTTATTAAGCACTTACTGTATGCCAGACATAGAAGCTCCCTGAGAACTTGGACTGTCTTACTTTGATTTTTGTATTCTCTAAGTGCTGGAAATGTGCATTTTAATGATACTGTCTTTCTCTCCATTACATCATCCATGCTATCCACTGTCCAAGTTCCTCAAACTAGCCATTATTGTATCTTTAGTCTGTAACATAAATTTTAATATTAGTTTGATAACTTTGTTGTAGCAGCAGATAAAGGATCAGGCTTGGAGTTAGCAAGAGAGGCATTCCGGTCCAGCCTCTAATCTATACTTCTCAGGGTAGCAGGCAATTCCCTAAAACTGTATGTTACAGATGTACGGCTGAGCTATGTTGCTGGAGGGAATTTCCACACCTAGGTGTTGCCCCTACAAATAAAATCACAGGTGCACAGCCAGCCAACAAAAGCTTTTACAAAATTGGAAGACTGTCTACCAAACAATGGTTGGATTGCAATCAACAGCAGTGGAAAGGAATACTGATATGAACCAGAGATATTTTGAAATATTAAAATAAAGTGAAAATCAGCACACAAAAAAGGCAAATAAGAAAAATCAAAGAATAATTAAACGAATTGGTTAGAGTGGATCTTCATTTCTCTAACACCAACCAAAAACATATGGGTCATCTCTTTTACTTGAAATTATCTATCTTACTAGGCAAGGCAACAAATATTTATTAGGCACTCACTGTGTGCCAGTCCCTGTGGATACAAATAGAATAAAAAAGAAAGGCAGTCCCTATCCTTAAGATCCTGACATTCTAAGGGAAGAAGAAAAAACTTAAAAGGGAGTTTAAAAGTGTTTGGAATTAGGGAAGTATATAGGTACCCATCACACGGGTTATGGTATTGAAGTCCAGAATGTCAGAAGCACAACTGGCAAGAAAATGAATGTAAGCTGACCTGGGCCCCCTTCCAAAATGGAGGCATTGTGAGGAATAGGAAAAGGGAAAAGGGGACCAGCACAGCAAAGGCATGTTCCAAGTTGAGGAGGCTGCAGGGAAAGACAGATGTTCCAGGGCGAGAAGGCCCTAGGCACTGAGAAAATTTTGAACAAAAAATCAAATCTTGAACCAAAAAACACATAGAGAGACAAATTCATTGAAATAAAGCCAATCGGGAAGTGATATTTTCTGGATGAAGGGTCACCCAAATTCACAAACAAAAGAAGGGGTCTGTCCATTTCTTGACTTAGTTTTACAACAGAACCAATGTTTAGACTACCCCCAAATCTAGATTCTTGTGATATGATGCTTCCAAAAGAGGAGTAGGAATCCAAAATTTACTCTGGGGTTAGAATTCAAATTGAAAAGGACAACACATTTGTCATCAGTACAGTTTAACGAGGAACTCTGTAAGAATATTGATTGTCATAGGGTTATAGGGGAGCCCTAGAAAACAGAAGTAGGCATGGTTAAAAATGAAAAGTTATAGGGTTGACAATATTTGAGCAAGCAACTTCTTCTGTAGCTAGATGGTAAGCCATGCTGAACCCTGCCCTGATCCGAGTTAATTTCCTCTAGGTACTTGACTCGACCTGGTTTGTTAAATTTTTTTAAATTCCCAATTATTTCCCACCTCAGCTTTCCACTAACAACTATGGCCATCTTCTTTGACTTTGAATAAGCATATTGAATATGTGATAAATAAGAGAATCAGACACAAAAAGAGAGACAGAGGCAGAGAGAAACAGAGATAGAGAGAAACGGGGACAGAAAAAAATAGAGACAGAGAGAATTTTATTATTATATGGAAATTCCTTCTACTGATATTGATCAGCACCTTATCAGTAATTTACAGTCTTAGAGAGTTCCCTGGGGCACTGAGAGTTTAAATGACTTGACCATAGTCTTATCAGAGGAGAGCAATTTGTTCCAATGGCCATGAAGGTGGCTGAAGTAGGCACTGTGGAGCACTTAGGGCTTAGTCAGACACAGAAGATGCCAAGGTCATCCACTGCATCCAGGGCCATGGCCAGTCATCCTGACTTTCACCTTCCCACCAGACTCTGATGACTCTAGAAGAGAGAGTGAGGCTGCTGACTTTGTGTGGCTCTGCCTCACTTCAATCCGATGCAAGCAAAGTCAAGACATTACCTCATAACGTCTTTGGTCCTCTTCAAAAATGAAGGATGAGCAACGATAACCACCAGAGGCAGAATTTAAACCCAAATCTTCCTGATTCAAATGTTGTCCCTCTATCCACATTGCCATACTGCCTCTCAGTATATATACGTGTGTTTCTGTGTGTGTGTGTGTGTGTGTGTGTGTGTGTGGAGGGGGGGGGGGCTATCCATGTAGAATCCAACAATCCTTGGGGTTATGTTGGTTTGAGTACTTTTCTTAAACAAATAATAATAAAAAGAGCCCAAGCAGGCCTCTCTGGCTCTACTCGCAGTAGAAACCAGAAAGCTTGAATGTTTAAAAGTCAATTATTGGCCTAGCAAAATTTGTTAGCACTAAACCTAACACATTATGGAAAGAGTAGGGCTTTGCCAAACAAATGAGAATTGAAAATCTGTGAATATAGCATAACAGTTTCCTGTGTACAAACACAGACACACAGACACAGACACACACACACACACACACGCTTTTTTTTATCATATTATCCATAATGGCTAGGGAGCCATGAAGCTTGCATAAGGCACCAATGTCTGTGATTCAGTGGGGGCTGCCTCTGGGAGGCAGGTGCTCAGTTTATACATGCATTGGTCTGTGACAGCCCACATGTCATATGTGCAGCTATCAGTCTGACACATGTATGCTGCCTTCCCTAATATCCAGGGGAGGACTTAGGGTCAAGGGCTTCCCTCAAATGAATGACAACCAGAAATGCACCCTACCTGAAATAGAACTGTCTACTCAAGTGAGAAGACAAAACCCAATGGGGATTTCCTTTATCTCCCAGCATGGAATCCATATGAAACATGGCATACTATGGGTGAACCTTGGGATTAGCACTTTCTTCTATGTGGTCCTTTCCTCCCCCATCTAATATTTTACCCTAACATAAAAGCTTTCTTCCAACTTAAAATCCCAGTAACAACTTCCATAAATAAAAATATTCCTGAAATTTAATGTTTGTGGCTTTTCTGTATTTTTGATATTTTATATAGCTCCAACAAATTAATAAATAATTCAGAATCACAGAGCAGGAAGTAACTTCTAGGGGTCATCCTTGTCTTCTCTCTGCCTCCAAACAAGAATAGGCTCTTAATTCCACCTTCCTCCCATTCTTAATGTCATGATTGCATTTCAAAGTTTAGTCATACATTATGCTTTAAAAAAATAATTAGTCTACATCAGGAGACTGCACAAGGAATGTAAGATATCATTGGTGCAGAAAGCCCCTCAGCTAGTGAAAATTGGGACCCTTCTATAACCTAGTAGGTAGGTGAGACTTAGGTTCACAACCTAAATGTCATCATGGGCCCTCACTCTCACTCATTACACACATCCAATTAGCCAGTAAATTTCTACCTCCATCACATTTCTTGTATATGTCCCTTTCCTTCACTCATCTAGCATTCTCACTAGTTAAGGTCCTCATCACTCCTTGCCCAGACTATTGCAATATCCTCCTAATTGGTTTCCCTGCCTTGGATCTCTCCCCACTCTAAGCCATCCTCCCCAAATCCATCAAATTGACTTCCCTAAAATACAAGTCTGACCATGTCTCCCTCCCACATCTCCATAAACTCTAATGGCTCCCTATCACCTCTAGGATCAAATATAACTTCTCTGTTCGGCACTTACAGCTCTTCACAAGCTGACCTCACCCTCGCTTTTTCTCCTCATTGCACGTTGCATTGCACTCCGCATTCTCCCATGATCCAGCCATACTGGCCTTCTTGCCATTCCTTACATAATACTCCATTTCCTGTCTCCATGGTTTCACTCTCCCTCCTCATCTGGAATCTCTGGTTTCCTTCAAGACTCAGCTCAAGGGTCACCTTCTGCATGATGCCGTTCCTGGTCCTCTAGCTGCTGGCACTTCCTCCTCCCTCAATTACTATGTGTTTACTTTGATTTTATTTTGTATGTTATCTGTGTATATCTCATACATTATCTGTTGAGTGTTGTCTCCCATGTTAAGCTCCTCAAGACAGGGGCTATTGTGCTTTTGTCTCCGTATCTCCAATGCCTGACACGTAGTAGGTGCTTAAATGAGTGCTTGTTGATAGATTGATTAGAGAATTGTCTCAAGCTCCTTAGAGATTGAGTAACTTGCCCACTGTCACAAAGGCAGTAACTATCAGTGGCAGGTTCCTGGCCTTAAATCCAAGCACTTTACTCACTATGCCATGCTGCCCCCCATTAGAACAATAAAGATTTCTTAGTGATATGCTATTGTCTAATTGGAAAGTACCAGGCCAGCCAGTCATTTCTCACATTCCCCTGTGAAGTAAATCTATTCAATTTTTCCAGTTTCAAGATGAGATTCCTAAGCTATTGGGTTTAGTTTACAGCATAGATAGATCATCAGTGGCTCCACAGATAGAGCCCCAAGTGTCCTACTTCATCTGATAGTTAGTCCACTGGGTCTCTCTGTCCCTCTAAAAGAAGCAACAATCTGCTGCTTTATAGTAAGGATCTTTCCTCGGAAGCAAAGATCATCAGCTGTCATGGCCAAAGACCCTTTTCATCACAAGCAGATTATGCTGTCTTTGATGCTACTCACAACCCCCTTACAAATCAGCCCAACTGTCCAATGGATTTCACAAAGTTTCTGCTTAAATGGCAAGCCTTGTCATAATTAATCTGATGGGCAGCCAGGTCTGAGCAGGATGATGAGCAAAAGTACTTGCTGCAAATAAATGGTGTGAAATCTTCCCTGCCCCCCCAACCCCTCCTCTCCCTCTCCCTCTCTCTCTCTCTCTCTCTCTCTCTCTCTCTCTCTCTCTCTCTCTCTCTCTCTCACTCTCTTCCTAGAACTGGCAAGAGAGAAGGGAAAAGATAAAAACATACCAAGGTTCCCTTAATCTTTCTTAAGGGGGATCTAGAAACTGTACCTCTACCCCAGCTTAAGTACAAGCCAACAAGCAAAGGTAAAAATCAACTTTTTTCCTTTCATATTGGTAACATAAGATACCCTTTGAATTGTGACCCTCCCCAGCACTTGTTCTCAAATCTTATCAATTATGAGACTGTATTTGCAGAATTACAAATAAAAAATGGTTAACGAGTGGGGAAAAAACATATATTAGGTGTTTACTTTAGCTACTGTACTAAATGCTAATGGGCAGGTAGGTGGTACAGTGGATACATTGCTGGGCCTGGAATTAAGAAGACTCATCTTCATGAGTTCAAATCCAGCCTCAGACACTTATTAGCTGTGTGGCCCTGGGCAAGTTGCTTAACCCTGTTTCCTCAGTTTCTTCGCCTATAAAATGAGGGGGAGAAGGAAATGGCAAACCACTCCTGTATCTTTTCCAAGAAAACCCCAAAAGGGGTCACTAAGAATCAGACATGACCAAAAAACAACTGAACAGTAATAAAAACTAAATGCTGGGGATTCAAATACAAATATGAAACAATTCCTGCTCTCAAGGACTTTACATTCTTAGAAGGAAGCAACACATATAGGATAGTTCAGCTGTAGGGCAGATGGAGGTCCTTAGGGCTCAACACTAGAGCAGATGGCAAGGTCTAGGTTTCTGGAGGGCACAGCTGTAGAGTGGATGGTAAGAGCCAGGATTCTGGAGGGTGATCATGATGAACAAGTCACTACAGCTGGTGGCCCCCTGCTCACAGAAGGGGGTTTATCACAGCTTACACCTATTCTGATGGTTTATGAGAAGCCACATACACCCTGCAACTACAGGCCCACAACTGCTGGAGAGAGGAGAAGAGGCCTAAAAGGCAGAGCTGAGTGCACACTCCAAGATCCAAGCCACAGAGGTGGGGATGTGGGGGGTCAGTATCCAAGATCAAAAGGATTATCATAATGGATAGAAATGGAAAGAAAAAAGAGGTGAAGAAATGATGAAGGGAAAGGGAAGTCCTCTTGGTCATTCATCCCACTAATGCCATATCCTCTTGGGCATCACAGCCCCAAACATCATTGTATCATTCCCTCCTGGACACATGGCTATCTTTCTCAAGTGTACTTCATATAAAACCAGGGTGAGTAGTCATGGGGAAAGATACTAATGAAAGGACAATAGATGGATGGTACATGACAAGACTAAGATGCTCCCTCATTTTACTTATCTATCTATTACCTTATCCACCATTATCTATTTATTCCTAGCAGAAGGAATAAATATGCTTGTTGAACTGCCTGGAATGGAAGCAAGGATTTTAGCAAGCCTTAAAAAGTAGTTCATGGGCAAATGTTCAGAACCCTGTTTTCCAAATGCAGAGGATTTAACTCTCCTTGGAAATAAACACTGGACCAGGTGCACTATATCTGAAAGAAATCATAGCAGGCCTAAAAGTCAGACAGTGGGCCCCAAAGAAATAGGATGAAATCTGCCTCTCTTCTCTATTTTGGCTTGGTTTGATTTTTCTGGGGAATCAATGTCCAAGTAAGGACTCAAAGGATATTTACTGCAGACAGATGTTTGTTTTCATTTAGTTCATGGATATAGAAGAGTGCAGAAGAGGTTCAAATGGCTAGAAGTGGAAAGTTGCAACATTGGTGAATGGGGATCAGGCCAATGAAACTTGGTATGTCTGCTCTGATACAAGAAGTCAGAATTCTTCTTAAGAAACTTGTTCCCTAGGACACACGTGTACAAATATATTTATAGCAGCTCTTTTTGTGGTGGCAAAGAACTGGAAATTGAGGGGATGCCCATCAGTTGGGTAATGGCTGAACAAGTTGTGGTATATGAATATAATGGAATACTAGTGTTCCATAAGAAATGATGAGCAGGAGGATTTCAGAAAAACCTGGAAAGACATATATGAACTGATGCTGAGTAAAGTGAGCAGAACGAGGAGAGCTCTATAGACAGTAACATTGTGCAATGACCAGCTTTGATAGACTCGACTCTTCTCAGCAACACAATGATCTAATACAATTCATAAAGACTCATGGTGGAAAATTCTATCCACATTCAGAAAAAGAACCATGGAGTCTGAATGCAGATAGAAGGATACTATTTTCTCTTTTTTTGTTGTTTTTTTTAACTTTCTTGTGTTTTTTTCCCTTCTGATTGTTCTTTCACAACATGACTAATGTGGAAACATATTTAATATGATTGTACATGTATAGCCTATATCAGATTGTATGCTATCTTGGGGAAGGGGGAGGAAAGGGAGGGAGAAAAAAATGGAACTCAAAATCTTATAAAATGAATGTTGAAAACTATCTTTACATATACTTGGAAAAAATAAAATACCATTTAGTGGAAAAAATAAAAAAGAAAGAAAGAAATTTATTCTCTTCCTTAGGACTCAAGCCCAGAAATGGAACTATGTCCATGTAAATGGGACTTTGCCCCAGGTACTAAAATTTCAAGGGCTACCACTTCTAATCCATGCAGGCAGTCATAGGCAATTTAGATGCTAGCATCAGATGTAAAAACAGTCAAACCACCTAGAGTTTTGTTCTTTTTCCCTAACTACTTGTCTTAATACATAGGGGGCTTTTTTCTGTTTAGCTTTAATTTCTTCTTCTCTGTAAACCTTAAGACTGTTTTCTTAAGATGGCCTCACCATACCAGATCTCAGACTGTGTTATAAAGTAGTAGTCATCAAAACAATCTGGTACTGGCTAAGAAATAGAGGGGCAGATCAGTGGAATAGTCTGGGTAAATAAAGTACAGTAGTAAATGACCACAGCAATCTAGTGTTTGATAAATTCAAAGATCTAAGCTTTTGGGATAAGAACTCATTATTTGACAAAAACTACTGGGAAAATTAAAAAAAACAGTTTGGCAGAAACTAGGTATAGATCAATATCTCATAACATATACCAAGATAAGGTCAAAATGGGTACATTATTTAGACATAAATGGTGATACCACACAAAAATTGGGGGAGTGTAGACTAGTTTACCTGTCAGATTTAGGGTTGAGGGGAGAATTTATGACCAAACAAGAGATAGAGAGCATTATAAAATGTAAAATGGATAATTCTAATTATATTAAAAGGGTTTTGCACAAACAAAATCAATGCAATCAAGCTTAGAAGGAAAGCAGAAATCTGGGGGAAATTTTTTACAGCAAATGTCTCCGAATTGGAATGACAAAGATGTGGTATATGATTGTGATGGAATATTAATGTACTATAAGAAATGACAAATAGGATTCTTTCAGAAAAACATGGAAAAACTTATATGAATTGATGCAAAGTGAAGTGTGCAAAACCAGGAAAACATTGTAACTAATTACAGCAATATTATATGATAAGTGACATTATGTTAGATATATATTATTACATGATGTGTGACTTAGCTATTCTCAGCAATACAATGGTCCAAGACAATTCCAAAGAACGCATTATGAAAAATGCTATCCACCTCCAGAGGAAGAACTGATGAAGTCTGAATGTAGATTGAAGCATAATATTTTTCATATTTTTTCTTTATTTTTTCATGGGTTTTTTTTGTCTGTATTCTTTTAATTAATTAATATTTTGTTTTCAAAATTCACTTTTATAAGATTTATTTGTGTTTTCTTTCACAACATGATTAATATGGAAATATGTTTTGCATGACTATACATGTATAATCTATATCAAATTGCTTGCTCTCTTAGGGAGCAGGAAGGGGAGAGAGGGAGAGAATTTGGAACTCAAATGTTTAAAAAAATGTTAAAAATTGTTTCTACATGTAATTGAGAAAAGTAAAATATAATTTTTTAAAAGACTATTTTCTTCACTCCTAATTAGAGAAGCACACTTTTAAAAATTCCAGGTATACATAAATTTCACAGCAGCTTTTTTGTGGCTATTATCTCAGGGCGGACAGCATGCACAGTGCATGTGCTAATAATGATTCTAAGAATGACCTTGAGAAAAGCTACTATTAGCTTAATTGTGTCATCCCTAGGCTAATAGTGAGAAACTGTCCAGTATGGGCCTCCTCCTCTTGTTCCACCCCCTACCAGATAATAGCCCCCCCCCCCAAGTCTAAGGGTACTGAAACTGCTGAATATATACCAAGAACTAACAAAATACTAATCATGTGCACAGGAAAAATAACTCTCTGTGAACTCTCAGATAAGTGGATTGTAGCCAATCAGTGCTCGAAACCATCAAGATCAGATAAAAAGATGAGATTGGCTGATAAGCAAGGTAGGAAGTAAGGCTTTTTATCTGTATTTACGCAAGCAACTCAGCATTAAATTACACTTTGCAGATGATACTGTGCTACCTGAGCTCACTGCTACCTGACTACCACATATGTGGGGGCAGGTGATACATGAAGGTCCATCAGAGACTCAGGAGGAACTTAGAAGACCATCGGTCATTTCAGCACCCTTCTTCACTAGCTTGGTACTTGTGTTATGATCTTGTAGGATTGTGCTCTCCTCTGTATCTGATATGGACCATAGCCCCATAACACTTGTGCAATTGGTCTTGTGCAATTCCTATCTGAGTACTTCCATAAATCCTCCATGGAAGATGCACCTATTCTTATAGAGGCTTTCCTTCTGGTTCTTTTCTTATTTTTGTAGGTATCAATACAGTACTCCTGCTTCCATTATCCTTCACTCTCCCTTTATGACTAGCTCACCTCCTTTTTTTGGTCATGCATGTCCTTGATGATGTCTTTTATGCCATTTATCGCAAGAAAGTCATGATGGGATAACATGCTCAAGCTTACTTACAGCCACCATTGCTTTTTGTATCAAATGACATAATATTTATAAAGCACTTCAAGCAGTGCCCAGTGCACTGTGTAGTATGTAGTAGGTGCTTAATAATTTTTTATTCCCTTCCCCTTTTTGGGGACAGCTGAAATTGTGACTTCTGAGACTGTAAAGTTATTGAGGTGTAGATAAAAAAATCCGTGGGTCCAAATCCTACCTATGACCCAGAGTTGGGAAGTGGAGCATGAACATGAGTCGTGAACAATACAGCATGAAAAACAAGGCCATTGACCCTGGATTGTAGGTTATAGATAGACATAGACAGACAGACAGACAGGTAGATAGATAGATAGATAGATAGATAGATAGATAGACTGACTTTACACCTCCCTCCCTGCCCCCTCCCCCCTCCATACCTGTGTGTATGTATGTATATATAAATATATACATATATAGATCCTATATACATTTATATATACCATATATGTGGTATGCCATCTATCTCACATATATGTGTATATTTCCTATGTATACATACTCTATACATATGTGTGTATATGTAGGGTATGTATGTGTATATACATACAAATATACACACATATATGGAGGGTGGAGGAGGCAGGGAGGGAGGTATAGGGTGTAAGAAGACTATTGTTGTTTATCCTTTGTTTTCAAAGAGGACCAATGACACCATAGGGAAATGTCTTGCATTGTATACGAATTGAATTTAAGAGAGGCAGAGTTGCACAGAATCACCAGCTTCATTCTCTCTTCCAGAGTCATTGAAGTCCAGTCACGAGACAAAAGTCAAGATGATTGGGGTGATCTGGGATGCAGTGGACGACCTCAGCATCTTCTATGTCTGACCAAGCCCTAAGTGCTCCATAGTGCCTTCTTCAGCCAATTTCATGGCTGTTAGAACAAATTGTTCTCATCTGCACATTAAAGCAGGGAAAATCTTCACATTCCCCTAACTCACTGTTGGGTTTGAGGCTTGTTGGTTACCCTCAACCTGATTTAACCCATCTGCTGAGATGTTTCTACTGGGGTAGGGCTGCTGTGCATGCTACAGCTTCTTGGAGCCACAGGTTAAGAACTGGGTGAGAGGTGGCACCAAAGATGAATGAGCAGCCCGGAAAAGTGTTCAGCAAGCCCTCACAGCAGAGGTACTAGTCCTACCTCGATACCCCATACACCCCATATGAAGACTATAAATGTAGGAAAAGGGCCAGGTTATGGAAGGTTTTAACATAATTAAACAATAAGATAATAACATATTGTGAATAAAGATAATTTGGGATATAACTAGGATTAAGGAAGCAAATTATCTTAGAGGAGGCTTACATTGCTTCATCTCATTCAACATCCCAGTAAAGCAATATTTATGCTGTAGTAGAAAGAGCAAAGGACTTCGAGTTAGGACAGATGGGTTCAAATCCAAGTTCTGCTGCACTCCTGTATGAAAAGAGGCAAATAACTTCATTCTTCTAAATCTCAACTTCCTCATCTATAAAGTGGGGATGACAGTATTTATGCTGCATGATAGCACTATTGGAGATAAATGCCTTGTAAATTTTAAATGGCTGTGTAAGCATGAGCCATTATATTAGTAGTAGTAGTATGGAGGCATCCAGAAGACTCAATATCCCCTTGTTTTCATATATGTGTTTCTCTGTGTGTGTGTCTTAGTGTGACAGACTTCATCTTGTGCAATGGTTATTAATGCCACTTAAATTGCCAAAGGCAAAGAGATGAGGGAGCAGCCTCTTGAGAATCTACCTGTTGCTTCAGGCGGATGTGAGAATTTACAAAGAATCATTAATCATTGTATTAAGCAGCAGCAAGTGGTACCTACATGTGACCCACAGTTTCCCAGAAAGCATCCCTGCACATCCCTTTACAGAATACTCTAGGGTCACCACACTGAATGAAGCCCATAGCTTTGGTTTGCCAGCATCTCTGGAGACATTCTTAATGGCAGTGGAGGCATGTCTCCAGACATATACACAAAGAGCTTTTATTAGTAGTAATGGCATGTGGAGGTTGGAGTAAAGATGCCTAAAAAGACAAGTGCTGCATAGTATTTGGCCCTTATAAATTGTACATCATTCATAAGTGTATAAAGAACATGAAAAAAGGATGTGCATATAGTGTGTATAGTGGTCAGTCTGTCCAGCTATGCTCACATATTCTGGGGTAAGCATGACAATTAGTCCTTCCCTTCCACTTCAAGAAAGCTTTTGTGTACACCTATGAGTTCACCCTGACCCAAAAATACACCATTGAAAGAAAAGACTGTGTTTATCTGAAGCTTATAATTCTACTTCTCCTGCATTGGGCTTTACCAGGTGGGAATTTCAGGATTTTTCATCATATCCCTAGTGTGATAAACACAACAGCTCATAGGTCAATAATGCAATAGGAAAAATGCTTGTAATAATGTTAAATTTATATTAGATGAATTAACTACTATTTCATTTACTTGCATAAAGAATTATGGTACAGCTATTTGGGAAATTTGACATAATCAATACACAAATAATATGTGACTTCTGCAGTGTGAACTTCCCGCCAACATAGATAATAATCTTCTGATTTAATAGGTAAGTCATAGGATGTTGCCTGAAACACACAAAGATTAACTAAAGTTACATAGTATCTGTCAAAGGAGGGATTTGAACCAAGGTCTTCCTGACTATCTTCAGCACACTACCCACTACTTTTTATGCAGCCTCTATAGCCTGACAAGTATAGAAAAATTACAGTTATCATATAGCTACCATGACTGTATTTTTTAATGCATGAAAATTAAAAACAAAAAAGCCAAAGTGCTGGTTTTTAATTAAGACAATAAATTTAAACACCTCAAAATGCAGAAATATAACATAAAATTGTTTTGTGTGCTGTGGATTAACTATAGGATCCTTTTCAAAGTCTCTTTTACCATTTTCTTCTTTCCTAATATAATCATTGAATTTTTTGACCTTTCAAAGACACATTCTGGGGGAAAGACTAATAAAACACACTTACCAGGGGTTAAGTTTTCTAGTTAATATTGATTATAAACTAAAAAACCAAAATGAAATACTTTAGATGTATTTTTAAAAGACTTACTTTTCCCATTTAAAAACATTTTCAAGCAAACCACTGGTAATTCCCCATAGACCCAGAGTCTGAAGGTTTTCAAGGACTTTCTGTGACAGTAGAAGTGGAAAAGTCATACCATTTCCCCTAGTACAGTTGCTCCCAAAATGTTGTATATTTCCATACAATTGACCAAAAGATGATGCCTGAGAGGTTTCTCAAAGTGATGGAAGGTTCACATGTTACCCAGTTCAAATCTTTTTAAAAGAAAATTATTTTTCCTAGAGACTAAAAATGCTTAACCAAATAAGTCTTAAATGTCAGTTCTCTGGTTAGAAAGTCATGTCTCAAAGGGTACACCTCAGAGATCCATCCTTTCTATTCATTTAAGACAAACCTACTAAAAGAAAACTTGCTAAATACTTGTTATACCTATAAAAGCAAAGTAAGAAATAATTTTAGTATGCCCTACCAAATACAGTCATACATATGTGTACATATACACACACAGAGTGTGTATACATATGTATATGTATACATATATATATATATATATATGGAGGAGGGTATACACACACATATGGATATATGTGTGTATCACCTTTTCCTTGTGAAACAATAGGTATTTATTAAGTGCCTACTATATGCCAGGCACTGAATTGGGGGTACAGAGGAACAAATGACACATTCCCTACCTTTGAGAAGTTTACTCAGTAGAGAAAACATGCACATATATTATTGTTCAGTTGTTTTCAGTTGTGTCTGACTTCCTGACCCCATTTGGGGCTTTCTTGGCAAAGATACTGTGTGGTTTGCTATTCTCTTCCCTTGAGCTTACAATCGCAGACTTGCACTAGGAAAGGTCATTCTCTCCCATTGCATAACTTCAAACAACAGATCTCAAGAAAACGCAACGACAGGGGCAATGAGTGGTGTTTATGAGGAATAAGATTAAACTGGTCAATTATAACCTTTAATAGAATAAAAGAACATAATTAGTGGGTGCCAGTAAGGTGAGGCAGAGGGAGGGCAGGGAGAGACACCAGTTTCTTGGGTGTGTTTTTCTCTCAGTGCCTCTAGCACCTTGAATGATGGCCTGGCATAGGGGTGGAATCTGATGTCTCTCACTCATCCCTTTAGCTTACATCTCTCATGATCTCATGGGGAGGCTTTGTTTTAAGGAAGAGAATTTCAGATGCTTCTGCCGCCAGCTACTAGAGTTGTGTTACTATTGAGGGAAGAAGGAGAGAAGATGGGGGGGGGGGGGAAGACAGGGAAAGGGAGAGAGAGAGAGAGAGAGAGAGAGAGAGAGAGAGAGAGAGAGAGAGAGAGAGAGAGAGATCCTCTAAAATACTCCTTCTATAGGGGAAAACTCGGCCCTCCAGTCCTGATCTCTTATTAGAATCTTTAGGTGCTCAGATTTGTTGTTGTTCAGTTGTATCTGATTCTTCATGGTTTGCCCAATTTGTCACCTGTTATCAATGGCAAAGATGGAAAATGGAATTAAAGCTTCTTGACTTTGATATCATTTCTCTAATCATGACTCTTCCTTGTGTCTTCTATTACTTTAGATAATTTTATAAGCAGTTCTTCATGAGTACATCTATATATACAAACACAGGGACGATGAATACAAATGACACTGTAAAAATTATATAGAAAAAGCAGAGAGAGACCAGGCTGTGATTTGTTGCTGGGGAATTGAGATAAAGGTCACCAAACTTTTCAGTCTTCTCTGACAAGACTAACCCTTGTGATCTGCATAGAATCGAGGAGAAAGTTATTTTCACTGAGCTCCTTCTCCATTTTAGGAAATAGAGTGCTGGGGATATTCCAACCAATGAAAATATGAAAAAAGCTAAGAATCAAAATGGATCATAATTCAGACAAGAGTTGAACTGTGGAAGTTAGAGGAGACACTTGAGAGAATAACTCAAGAAGTAGATGTACTATCCGTAGGCATGTGTTACCTTCTCATGTAGCCATGTAGCTCATAGCCATTGGCTAAAAGTGCTTAAGAGAAAGAGCTATAGCCCTCTGTGGTGAGGAAAACCTAGCTAACCACAGCATCCCCTCAAGAATGATGGACAGAATATAGGTAGTCATGATGAGAGCACCTCAGGTGAACACTATAGCTGAGACCCAGTAGAAGGATAAAAGATCTGGTTGAAAATGTCTTCTCCTGCAACTAAGTATTCCATCTTCTGTAAATGATGATGGTGGGAAAAACCTGGCTGACAGAACTGTGGCCCTCCCCTATAGGGGAGAGACTTGCAAACTACAGCATCCCCAGTAAGTATTAGACAAAGTATTACGTTGCCCTAAGATAGCTCAATAGCTGAAGACAAGTAAAATTGGAAATCAAATGCCCCATGGGGAATAGTAGAGAGCAATAACTAGCAAGAAACAATAGAATGTGATAGCTGGTGTGAAGAAGAGCCAGAAGAAAGTAATACAATGGCATCATTAGAACACATTTGCTGATATGTTTCATGAGAAACACAAGTAGTCCCTCCATGCATGTGCTCTGATTACATGTAGTCCCCATGTGTATATGTCTCCCTATGCTTGTTCACTCTTCCCACTGATATGTATTTGAGGGACAGTGAACTCCAGAATTATGAGAAGGAAATTCCATTGTTACTTTTGTTAATATGATATTTCATTAAATATGAGCTGAGTCCTTTCACTGACTAGTAAGGGGGCTCATGAGCTATAGGTTAAAGAAGATTCTGATTCCTAAAGTTCTTATAATCTTTCTAGGGTTTCATGGATGAAAGGGATTGGGAGTCACTGCAATTACACATTTAGAGTATGGTCCCTTTATTATATGGCATTATATTTACTGAAAAGAAGGGGGAAATATGTTTATTTTAAAATTTTATTTAGTATTTTATTCTTCCCCAGTTAAATGTAAAAACAATTTTTAACATTAATTTTTAAAACTTTGAGCTCCAAATTCTCTCCCTTCTTCCTTCCCCACCTTGAGAAGGCAAGCAGTTCAATATAGGTTATACACATATAGTCATGCAAAATATTTCCATATTAGTCATGTTGTGAAAGAAAACATAGACCAAAAAAAACCAACCTCAAGAAAAATAAAGAAAGCAATTGCTTTGATCTGTATTCCGATACCATCAGCTCTTTCTTTGGGGATGGATAGCATTTTTCATCATAAGTCCTTCAGAGTTGTTGGATCATTGTATTGCTGAAAATAGCTTAGTCATTCACAGCTGATCATCTTACAATATTACTGTTACTTTGTACACAGTACATTTCACTTTGCATCAGCTCATGTAAGTCTTTCCAGGTGTTTCTGAGAGCATCCTGCTCTTCATTTCTAGCACAATAATATTCTGTCACAATCACATACCATAATTTGCTCAGCCATTCCCCAATTGATGGGCATCATCTCCATTTCCAATTTTTTGCCACCAGAAAAGTGCTACTATAAATATTCTTGTACATATAGGTCCTCTTCCTTTTTGTTTTTTATCTCTTTTGGGATGGTTGGTTGTTGTCCTTCGTTCTCAAAGAGGACCAAAATGACATCACTATGCTAGTCGAGTTTCAGTAGGTCCGACTGTGGCTGATCAGATTAATATGAGTTTCAGAATGTTCTACCACAGGTCAGGCACAAATAGCCCATGTGAACATTTGGGGTAGATGCTCTAAGTTCACACATATCATGTTTCTTTTGAGCTACTTCAATTCTGCTTTGCTCATAGAGCACAGCCTCTTCTTTGATGTGGGCCTGCCATGCTGGGTGATCCTGTGCCAGTGTTTCCCATGTCACATAATCAATTCCAAAGTTCTTAAGAAAGACTTTGAGAGTGTCCTTATATTGTTTCTTCTGACCACCATGTGAACACTTGCCATGTGTGATTTCTCCGTAAAATAGTCTTTTTGCTTTGTTTTATTTTTTGTATTTATTTGGTATTTTATTTTTCCTTACTTACACGTAAAAGTACTTTTTAACATTTGTTTTTAAAACTTTGGGTTCCAAATTCTCTCCCTTCCTGCCTCCCTACCTCTGCCTCATTGAGAAGGCAAGCAATTTGATATAGGTCATACAATGTAGGCAGGTAAAATATATCCATAATAGTCATGTTGTGAAAGAAAACAGACAAAAAACCCTCAAAAAATAAAGTAAAAAAGTGTGCTTCAATCTGTATTCAGATACCATCAGTTCTTTCTCTGGGGGTGGATAGCATTTTTCATTGTAAGTCCTTCAGAGTTGTCTTGGATCTTTGTATTGCTGAGAATAGCTAAGTCATTCATAGCTGATCATCTTACAATATTGCTGTTACTTTGTATACAGTACATTTCACTTTGAATCAGCCCATGCAAGTCTTTCCAGGTTTTTCTGATAGTTTCCTGCTTTTCATTTCTTATATTATAATAATATTCCATCACAACCGCATACTACAACTTGCTCAGCCATTCCCCAACTGATGGACATTCCCTCAATTTCTAATTCTTTAACCCCAGAAAAGGGCTGCTATAAGTATTTTTGTACATATAGGTCCTTTTCTTTTTTGTCTTTTTTAAATCTCTTTTAGGATACATACCTAGTAATCATATTGCTAGTTCAAAAGATATGCATGGTTTTATAGCCCTTTGGGCATAGTTCCAAATTATAGAATGGTTGAATCAGTTCACAACTCTACCAATGGTGCATTAATGTCTCATTTTTCTCACATCCCCTCCAACATTTCTCATTTTTCTTTTCTGTCCCATTAGCTAATCTAATAGGTATGAGGTAGTGCCTCAGAATTGTTTTAATTTGCATTTCTCCAATTAGTAGTGAGTTGGAGCATTTTTTTCATATGGCTATAGATAGCTTTGTTTACTTCATCTGAAAATTGTTCATATCTTTGATCCTTTATCAATTGGGGAATGGCTCTTACTTTTATAAATTTGACTCTGTTCCCTATATGTTTAAGAAATGAGGACTTTATCAGAGAAACCTGCTTCAAATTTTTATTTACAATTACTATTACTAACTGTATTTCTCCACCCCCACTGTTTATTCTATTCTCTCTCTCCTTTCACCCTGTCCCTTCTGAAGTGTTTTGCTTCTGACTACCCCTCCCCCAATCTGCTGTCCCTTCTATCACCCTCCCTTCCTTTATCCCCTTCCCTTCCTACTTTCCTGTAGGGAAAATCCTGTAGGCCAGATTTCCATATCCAATTGAGTGTGGAAATACATTCATTTGACACAGAAAGGCAGCTTGAGGAGAAACAGATAGCTTTGAAGATCTAAGAGAAAACAGTTCCCCAGATAAAAACTGAGAGGACATGAGTGAAAGCAGCTCAGAGACAAAAGCACGGACTAATGTTAAAGATAGCTGCAGCGGATGTTTCCGAGCACCTAATTTGAATATGACTATTTGTGGGATTTTGAATTTTATTACTGGAAAACTCCAAATCAAAGAATTGATTGGGAACTATAGGAAAATTAAACATTAACTATTTGTGTCATATCTGACAGAGACATAGATTCTGAGTTTCTCAAGCTAAGTTAGAGATGGGTGCCTACAAGTGATAGAATAACGGTAGCTCTAACAATACATCTCAGCTAAGTACTACAGCTGTGGTCCAGTAAATATCTAAAATATTTGGCCAAAAGTGCTAAGTAGGCTTCAGTTTGAGTCATCAGAAGCTACAGAATGAGAAGTTCAGACCACTTGAGAAGTCAGAAGAGAAGCTGAGAAGTGAAAGAAACCAGTGAAGCTGAGAAACTGAGAAGAGTTGAACACAGCTGATAAAAGTATCTTTCTCTGTAGTTAGTGCATATAACTGATCTTATTGGAGGAAAACTTTGATGCTGGGAGCTGACTGGTGAAAGCAGCACTCCATGCTGCTCAACAAGCTAGCTAGGGAAAATCTGCCTTGCTTGTAAGCTTGAGAGAGGAAACCCCTCAAAGGCTTGCCTTTGTTGCCTTTGCTGTCTTCTATGGCTCAAGAAGGGAAACCCCTTCAAAGCCTATGGAGAACAAGACCTGAATAATTTTACAGATCCCAGGATTAAAGGAAACTGCTTTTCACTGAATATCATGCTACTTCAGTACCTAGCCAAGGGAATGGATCTGGGAAGCTCTGCGGATCTCAAACTTTAGACTGACTTTAGCTAAAAAGAGCTTAAGTAATACTGTTCTTGCAAAAAGAGAAGTAGTTTTGTCCAGCAGAAGACCTGAGAGGCCCAGAAGATGAGCAAGTGATGCATAGTACAGACTGCTCCCTAAAAGGACTGGCCCTGGCCCAAGCACATGACTTTCCCTATACATGTGTTTCCCAGTTATATTTGTGGAAGTTTGTGCTAACTCTTTCCTCCACAGGCATTGTGCTCATTTGTAGGAAAGTGTGACACAAGCTTATGGGTGGACTATTATGTTTTAATTATTCCTGATTTTATCTTCTATTGGATAAATGTTATGTTATGACTATTCTTGCTTTAACTTTCTTCGCTAATAAATGTTTCACGATTAAGAGTTAATGACATCTTTCTGCTTGATGGGTGTAAATAGGAAACACACTGATGGGGGCTCAGGAGCTATAGTTGTGAGTATAGACATGAGTTTCCCTCACACCAGAGTTACCCCAGAGCCCTGAAAGTGGGTTGTAGCAGCATAACCACTCCTTCTAGGAAAGTACACCAACCTGCTATGGGTACAATTATGGTGAACAAGCCAGCCACAGTCCAGGAAGAAAGAGACTAGTGAGAGTTGGGGGAAGTGGTGGGAGAGAGTCTGTGCCATACCTTTTATGCCTGTGCTATACAAAGAACAACTCATGAACCATAGGAGACTCAGCAATGTGTTCTGTGTTAAATATATATGTGTGTGTTCTGTGTTATATATACATGCACACACACACAGCTATGTGTCACTTCTCAAGTCTGGTTGACCCATACTATCCTTCCCTCCTCCAGTTTTACCACTGCTGCCATTCAGAATCCCCTCACCTAATCTCTGCTGGATGGAGCCGAGAGGATGGGCATCTCAGCAGCACAATCCAAATGAAAAGTTGCAGTTTAATTCTTGGACTGAAATGAAGCCCAATTGGAAGGACACCAGTCACTAGGGTATTGTTAGTGCCTTGAAATGGCCAAGAGGGATTGCTGATGCTGCAAATATCACTCCAAAGGCAGAAATTCTATTTGAATTACTAACATAACAGATGTTTGCTAGGATCTACTACACAGTCTGCTTACATGGTTATGCTAATTTGGCAGCATTTCTCTTCAAGTTAACTCTAAGTCATTAGAGCCCACAGCTAGTAGGTCCTTCTGTCTAACTAATAATTGCCTATTATTGATATTAATTAACATTTTTTGCACCTTCCCTCAGTTTTGACCTAGTATCTGTTGGTAGTCTAATCACAATGGCCTATTAAAAGTCAAAATACAAGGGCCTATAGCAGTCACGAGCCATTTATCAAAAAGCAAACAAGGCCAATTAAACAGGCAGCCAGACAGTTGTCTTGATTTGCCGCTGACTGTTTCTTGATCACCATTATAAATTGCTAATAGGGCAGAAAGTGCTAAGCAGTGTGCCTCTGCAGGGGGGCAGTTATTGCTCACTCCCCGCCTGGTGACAGGTGAGAGAGAGGCTAGTGATGGTCTCATTGATGTGAACTGCCCATCAGTTGGTAGTTATTGTTAAAGTTCATGATGCTACAGCTGATCCCTTCCTGCTGAGAGTCAATCAAATTAATTAGTGCTAGAAATTCTTCTTTATTATTTTAGAGCACGGGTACAGAGGAAGTCCTGTAATTTGGATCCAAAGGCAATAGCAAGGGGAAAAAATCTTCATGTATTACAGGGTGGGAAAAAAAAGTCAGATATTGCTTCTTCCATTATTTTATAATAAGGGCTGCGGCTAAAGGTTTTTATAGGCACAGATCAAGAGATCATAATAGAAGCATATTGACAGATTTTTTCTGCAATACTCCAAGGGACTGGCTGTAGCAGGAAAATATATCAAAACCTTATCATCAGAGCTGAGATCTTCTGTGAAAAATCAATAAAGAGTTATACATGGTTTGAGTTTAAACAGTTCTCTGTAGTCATTTAAACATAGTGCATCTGTGCAGCCTTTTACCTCTGGAGACTGAGGTAGCCTAGCAACTGTAAGGCTTAAACCGATTAACTACAAATGAAGTACTGCACGCCTATCAAAGCAATTGTTCATGGTTGCCTTTGTTGCAGGGACTAAGCTAATTGAACATGATACAGTATGAAAATAATTAACACCCATGAGTTTGTTAATTGCCTGTTAGCATTACAACACAGTCTCTTGGTTTCTTTTTAACTTGCTCTTTTGCAGGTTCTTACTCCCTTAAAAGGGTGCAGGACCTATTTAACTGGCAATGAGATCTTACAGCATATTAACCCTTTTCAACTAAAAGGGAAGAGAAGGAAGCCAAAAAACAACAACAAAAAACACAAAACAATGCACCATGCTAATGAAGCGCATTGTATGCTCTTGTCAAAAACGAGCTTCCACTTTGTTGATGCTTTTTTTCCAAATAGCAGAAATTTGTTTTATACGCACTGTACAAACTGTATTTATTTGGGAGGTGGGGGGGCTGATTTATTTCAAGCAATTTAGTCATTATGAAAGCTTTTGCAAAAGATCTTTTGTGGTTCCCTTTATTACTCAGCTGCTCTGCCTTCTAGAGTGAGCGATAAATGTCTTTTAGGGTTGGAATATTAATTGAAGGCAGCATCTGGTCAGCAGCTGACCTACTCCAGTTGTCTTGCTTTCACTGAGGAGTCAACAAAGAGGCTTGGCTGGTTCTGTTTACCAGGCCCTTGTTTTCCCCTGGAAAGGGTGTGCTAAATGAACCCCACTTTATCTCTGCCGGATGGATCTCTACTCCAGTGCCAAAAAATCAATTGGGCAGCAAAATCTGTTAATCTACAGCAAATTTAACCGACGGAGTAATTTCAAATAGAAATTTAAATTACCGTCTTTTTTGAAAGAGCATTTTTCCCCATGAAATCTTTACTATGATTCTAAGACAATGTAGGGCTAGAACCAATCACAAGAGTCATGCAAAGCCAATAGAAGGATGCAGATAGAGAGGAATTTGCTTTTTAAGGAGTGGTGATTATAGGCTTCAAAGAAAATAGACAGAGGAGGGAAGCATTAAGTAGCCAGAAGTGATTAACACTCAGGGGCTACAGATACTCAGCCTGTGTTCAAGAGTGACTTTCCTCCTATTGAAAGGAAACACCTTGCTGATGTCACAATTGTTTAATACAGCTTTGCTTAAGTGATCCTCAGTTTCTTAGCTGTTACTGTGTCATAGTTAATACTTGCTGGAAAGCCATTCCCTGGAGGACTACTCCTAGTGCCCAATTACAAGATCTATCATCAATCATAAGTATTATTTATTCAACAAAATGAATTGCTAATTAATAACTGATGAGCATTATGGCCTTGAAGACTGTAGCACTATTAATTATGGTTGGCAACTGGGAACCAGCCCGTGAAAGGGGCCTACCTGGCACATTTTCACAACAATTAGTACCGAACGGTTTCCCGGCACATGTCTGTTAAGATCGCCAGGGAAAAGGTTTGTTTTTACTCATTCTCCTTTGGAAAGCTCTGAAGCTTTCCAAATAGCAACCCTGTCTCGTTTTAAGGAATTAGCTGATCCAACAGAGATCCCTCTGAACTAGGCTCCTCCGGAGCCTCATCACTTCAAGCAATGAGAAGCAAAATGCCTGGCACAGGCCACCGAAAGGGAGATCTGGCACGGGGTCCTGCCTACAGGGAGAGGGCCTGCTGCAAGGCTCCATCCCAGCAATGCGGCGACAGTATGGCTGGTGGAATGCTACCCCCGTCTCTCATTTGGAATCTGATTGTTGTTCATGCTATGCTCCAAGTGAGCTAGCACATGGTAGCAAAAAATCATTTTACCAACACTATGGGACCAACTGCCCTTGGCTATCAGCAGCATAGTGGGAGCTCATAGGATATTAGCTCAAAGACCTTTCTCCACCTGGGGATGGATGGAGAAGAATGGCTGAGAAATGACCCCCTTGTTGGGGAAATTTCCCCTATGAAAGGGAAATGAAAACGTTTTTATAATAGCTAGCATTTATGTAGCACTTTCAGGTCTGCAAAGCACTTTACATATATTATCTCATTTAATTTTCATAACAAACCTGGGAGGTAGGTGCTACTATGTCACCATTTTACACATGAGAAAATGAGGCACAGAGAGGTCAGGTGACTTGCCCAGAGTCACACAGCTAGAAGTAGCTAAGAAGGGATTTGAATTCTGGTCTTTTTGACACCTGGTCCAGCACTCTTCCCACTCCCCATAATAATTTTGGGAAAGTTCCTTGGGCCCTGGGACCTATGTCTTGTTCCTCATTGCTTATCCCATGTCTTTCACATAGGAGAAAATTCATTTGTGCTGAAAAACTGAAGCAATTATCTGGATAATTTCAGCCAAAGACCTCTTTTATTTTGATTTTATTAGAGTTCTAGATTCATTTTTTACCCTAAATTGCTTCATAGACACCTCGCTTGGTGTTTGCATCAATATAGCCAATGATTTTGTTCTCATTCAGCATTTATTATGCTCCAACCCAGTTACAAGGCACCACAGGAGAAGGAATAATTAAGTTCAAGGCATTTACAGCCCAGGGTTCTCTTCAAGAAGAGGGAGGAGCCATTTTCCAACCTTGGTTTTCTACAATACTCACCTGGGATTTCACCAATATAGGAGATACACAGTGCGAAAAGTACCTCCACTCATGCAAAGGCACATAATTTGTAGCCTTAGAGAGATGCCTGGAGTACCAGAGGTTATAGGACTATTCATGGTAACACAACAACTGCTCGTCAGAGGCTGGACTAGAACCCAGGTCTGCCTCATTCCAAGGCTAGCCCTCTATCCATTATCCTATGCTTGCTCTCTTCCAATTGCCGTATTCCTGAAAGTCTTCCATACTATTCTCTTGAAAAATTATCTAAGGTCAGATACATAATAACAAAATGAAGAATAGAGACAATTATCTGGATGGTGCAAGCAAAGAAAAGAAAACACTGTCTCTGGCATATAGATGTCCCAGACACACAAAGTGCTATGGATAGAGCCCTGGACTTGGAGTAAGGAAGACCTGAGTTCAAATCCAGCCCCAGATGCTTACTAGCTGGGTGATCAGGGCAAGTCCCTTAACTTCTGTTTGCCTCGGTTTCCTCATCTGCAAAATGGAGGTAACAGTAGCATCTACCCTCCTGCCTGGCACCCAGGTTATTGTGAGGCTCAAATGAGATAGTAATTATAAGGCATTCAACACAGCGCTTGTCATGTATTAAGTGCAATAGAGCTATTATGTTTATTATTGATGTTAATGTCTATGTGATCCTGTTCATGTTACTTTGTTTTTCTCATCTGTAAAATGGAGATAATAATAAAACCTGCCTTCCAGGGAAATTGCAAAGGTAATATGAGATATTTATAAAGCACTTTGTAAACCTTAAAGTGCTATATAAATGCTAGCTATTATTATTTTTATTCTTATTATTAAGTGACATTCAGTTACCTGGATTAATATCACCACTCTAGAAAGCAAATTCAGATAATTCAGGTCTCAAATGGAATAGGGAAAGAGAGTATGTGAATTGTCTGGTTTGTCTATCTGTATTGATTTAATGAAGTGTACAACTGATACCTCTTCTATTTATGCTATACAGGCATAAGTAATTTTCTGATTATATCAACCAAAAGTTTTTTTAAAAATCTTTAAATGGAAATTATCCAGGCAAAAAATCTATACTTTATTTTTCCAGGATAAACCTGGGCGTCTGCCTGATGGGCATGTTTAGCCTGCACATGAAAAAAATAAATAAATAACAGGTGCACTGCCCCTCCAGATGGCATGATTATGGATGGGTATAGTTTATTTTTAGCCTTACAAAATCAAGAATTAGAAAGGCTGGTGGAGTGAGCTAAATGTTCATGAAACTACTCATCAAGTCAAAATCTTCCCCTAAGTTGTTCCTATATTTCTATTCTTATAAAGATATAAACTCAAAAGTGGCTATAATTGAGTAGGGTTTCGTCAGCTTGCCAGTTGGCAAGATGCTGGTCTTCTAGAAGACAAAGACTATCTCCACAGCCCACAAGTGTGGGAACTTAGGGTTAGTTGGTGAGAATGTAAGCTCCTTGAGGCAGGGCTGGAAGAGGCAGATGGATAGAAGGTTGGATCCCCAACATTTGCCTTGAATATGCTGGACACTCAACAACAACTTACTGAATTAGACTGAAAGATCACTGGACTCTGAGTCTGAAGACTTGGGTTACGGTCTTGGTTCTTTCACGTTCAAAGTCATGTGAGTTGAAGTAAATCATTTTACCATTTGGAGCCTTGGTTTCCTCATCTGTAAAATGGAAATGATAATTGTGAGTTAGGATCTGCCTATCATGGTTGTTGTGTATGTTGAATTAGATAATACATGTAAGAGCACTTGGAAAATCACGATTTAAAAGACAATATTTGTATTTATTCCTAGCACACATTATTCCTGTCTCCTCAAGCAAACTGACCAAAGATGCTCTCAAGTGTCTACACAAGGAAATGTTTCTAATCAGGCTCTGATTTTGAAGCAGTCAAATGTGAGCAGAAGCACTCTTGTCTGCTAAACTTCCTAGATGAAATGCTCAATTCTATTACATTAAAAACCAGGCAGAGGTGCTGATACCTGTAATGTTAACGGAATAGGAAGATCTTCCTCGTCCATTAATAGGCCTATGTGACCCCATGTCTTCAAGCACAGATTTCTTGCTGCTTTGAACTCCAGCCTAGCTATGATACATCCTGAGTCACATAGAGCCCATTGAGGGAGGAACTTGCCTAAGGAGAAGGCTTGCTTACCCCAAGGCTTGCTCATAAGAAGGTTTTCCCACCTTTTGGTACTAAGCTAATTAGGCACTGAGTCACAAGAGTTGTGATGCCTTCTGGCTCTGAGCCTATTAGCCAAAAGTACATACACACACACACACACACACACACACACACACACACACACATATATATGTATATATATATATATGTATATGTATATGTATATATATACACACACATATATACACATATATGTGTGTATGTACATGTATGTATATGTATGTATGTAT
Organism: Trichosurus vulpecula; assembly: GCF_011100635.1. NCBI lineage: Eukaryota > Metazoa > Chordata > Mammalia > Diprotodontia > Phalangeridae > Trichosurus > Trichosurus vulpecula. The sequence continues at coordinate 230,503,717 of NC_050574.1, forward strand.
ATGTGTGTGTGTGTGTGTATTCTGAGGTGAGATTTTGCTTTTGGGGGCTTGCTCATGAGAAGGACCTTGATTCCCTGGATGGGACTCTGAGTAGCTATATGTTCAGAGTCCTCCCCCCCACCCCACCCCGACAACTCAGATGTTGATGCTTCCCTGATCTGGTGGTGTATGTAGGTGATTGTTCAGACAGTTGGAGCCCTGTCTGTTGAATCTCTGTACAAAATTCTCTGCTTGCATTTTCTCCACATTCAGGGTGCTGAACTTTCCCCTGAACTAGTGAATGATTTGTATATGTTTGATTAAAGTAAGATTGTTGACCCCCTTAAAGTGCCTTTCCTTTAAGAAAAGGCAAATCAAAGAACCTGCGATAGCAGGCCATCCTGCGTGTGCCAGACTGTTTGCTATTACAATACCAAAAAATGACCTAACAAGTCATTGTATCAAATTCCACCCCTATAGGAGCACCCAGGACTATGAGATTCAGAGTTGGAAGAATTTGATGAGGATGAAACTGAGGCTCAAGGAGGGGTCATGACTTGCTTGAAATATGACAATAAGTCAGTGACGTAGCCCAACTACAACCCCAGATCTTATGGCTTCCAATTCGGTGTTCCTTCCACTCTACTACACTGCTCCAACGACCAATAAGAAGATTGCTTCTCCATGTGGGTGCAGGCATTCTGGGAGCTGGCCTCCCACAAGTCAATGAGAATTTGTTGGATCCTGTACTTTCCACAGGCAATGATTTCTTCATTTTTTATTTCAAACTCTTAATAAGAAATATGCCTAATTCAGGAGCTCATCTAAACCAAACAAGGAATTAATATTTTTATGAAGTGATTTTGTTCCTTGGAAATTTCCTAAATTTCTTTTTACTGCATGGCATTAACCTATGGAAGCAAAATTGGAGACTTGGCTTTCAAAATGTCCTGATAAAAGGTCCCTGGGAGCCAAATTCAACTGCAAAAGTGAATAAACTGTACACAGGTAGTATAGAATTAAGATAACCCATTGCTAATCCATGATAAGATAATCATATAATCACCTCATTCCTCAAATGCGTGGACTAAAACAGCCACATGCTCTCCCCTGTAGCATCACTAAGAACAGGAAGACTAAGGTAGCATCAAACACAAGATCGTAGGGTGAGAGAATTCCCTTCACCTCGTTTTACAGATGAGGAAACAGAGAGGCACTGAGACAAAGTGACTTGCCCAGCCCTTCCCCCACCCCCTTTTAGTTCGGGCTTCTCTTGTTCAGACCCCAAACAGCCTTGGCAAGACAAATGAGAAATAACAGATGTTTTGTTCCATCTGGGACCTTCCCAAATAAAATGCTATTATTATTAATTTACATAGACCTCTATGGCTTGAGATATGGTTATCTTCGAAATTATGCTTCTCTCTTAATAAAAAGTGGCATTTATGTCATGCTTTAGAGTTTATATGGCACTTTACAAATTGTATTTCATGTGAGCCTCACAATCACCCTATGAGGAGGTATCTCAGGTGTTATTATCTACATTTTACATATGAAGAAACTGAGGTTCAGAGAATTTGGTCACTCGCCCATGGTCCATATGGCTCGCCAAGTTCAAAGGTGGGATTTGAATCTGTATCCTGCTGACTCCAAATCCAGCCCTATCTCTTCACTATAACACCTGCCTCTTGTCGGCAGCTTCACAGCAGCAGAATCTCCCAGCTGTTCTCCTTAAAAGCAGGTTTGGAATCTAGTAAGGTATTCCCCACAGACAAAAAAAGACATCTGATGAGTCTTTATTCCCTCCTGGTCAAATCTTTCCTTGGTTTTGTCTATTGGATAAGAAGAACCCTGAATTGCATGGGTGAGAGAGAGAGAAAAAAAATAGCTTTCTATTTAATGAGTATTTTATTATAATGAATTTTTAGGTGGAATGATGAATGTGAACAAGAATCGAGAATGAGAAAGAAGTATTGATATTGAGCTTGGCTTTCTGCATGTGTCTTTTTTTCTTGTTCAGATTTCTCTAATTGGAAGTTATATTTTAAGAGATTCAAAATGGGTATGCTAACTCTCAGGGAAGTGTAGTGACACAGTTTTTCAAAGATACCAATCAGACAGAAAGGATATGTCAGTCTTCACCAATTCATGTTTCTTGAATGTAGTTGTAATGTGTACGGGAAAAAATATTTCTTTGCCACTCAGGGACAGTGACAATATTGATCTTTACAGAGAGACCTTTGCTTAGGATGAGGTGTCTGGTAAGGGTGACTTATCATAACACAAAATCTTATCTGAAGACAAGGATGATTTTTCCCCCCTAGAATCTCTTCTGATTTTTTAAAGCTACATTCCATCTTATGTATAAGATAGATCTGTTATGGAGTTAGATAAGCTATAATCGATGTCAGTAGAAAATTGCAAAATCGTTGGGCTAGAATGGTAAGGAGTTTGCCTCTGTTTCCTTCAGAAGAAGTGCTAGCAAATAGCATGGATAGAAAAATGTTCTCTGATTGCTACCATTTTTCTATTTTAACGGGCTCCTTTTAGTAAATACAGGTTGGATCTACTCTCACAAATGAAGCATTTATCAGGGAATAAACCAACTTAGCTCTGGGGTCTTACAAGGACAAGCTATCCAGCCCACAGGAGGTATGTCTCTGAGAAAGCCAACAGGAAATAATATGAATCAGCCACAAGAGTACATAAGCAACCACAGCTCGGCAAACAGCTTGGCCAGGGCATCTCTGAAAGATGCTCTGCCTAAGAGGCCTTGCTCCCAGGCTGAACTGGTACTCTCTAGGGATAACCTCGAACCTCAGCTAGACTGATCTAGATTTTCACCCTGTCTGGACAAAATCCACAGGATCTAGAAATGGAAAGGACAGCCAAGACTATCTAGGCCAAGCCCATTGCCTTACAGATGAAGAAACTGAGGCTTAGCATTCTCAAATCAATTACTCAACCAACATGCATTTATTAAGCATAACGTATTGTGCTAGGCATTGTGTTAGGGGTTAGGATACATGGAAAGAGAAGGAAATAATCCCTACTCACAAGGAAATTACATTCTAATGGGGGGAAAGAACAGGTCTATATGCAGCTATATACAGAATAAATATAAAGAGAATAAATACAAAGTAATTAAATACACATTAGTTTGAGTGCAGTACTCACAGTTCAGGGCATCAGGAAAGGCTTGCCCAAAATTACACAGCTAGTAAGTAGAAGAGTTAGAATCTGAATCCAAGACCTCTGACCTCATATCCATTGCATTTACTAAAGCAGCAGGTGGCAAAGTGGATAGAGCCCTGGGCTTGGAATCTGAAAGACTCATCTGGAGTTCAAATCTGGCCTCAGACACTTGGTAGTTGTGTGACCCTGGGCAAGTCATTTAACCCTTTTGCCTCAGTTTCCCCATCTGTACAATGAACTGGAGAAAGGAAATGGCAAACTCCTCCAGTATCTTTGGCAAGAAAACTCCAAATGGGGTCATGAAAAGTCAAACACAACTGGAAAAGAACTGAACAACAACAACACTGCCTCTAGTGACCAGCTACCAGATTTCCTGGACTCTCTCCTGCTCTGGAGCCAGGCTGTCTGGCTTCACTTGTAACCTGGAACTGAACTCCTTGCTTTGCTCCCTTGATCTTGTTTACTCCCACAACACAACCTCTTTCTGGCAGCCTCCAGGTCAAAATTCCTTGTATTTTTCTCACCAAATTCAAGTCCGGAACTGCCTGCCTATGAGTGTGAGGAGACAGTCTCATAAAGCTCTCTGTGGGAGGGGGAGGGGCATTCTCAGTTGTCACTGCCTTTCCTACAGGTGTGTACGAACTTTTATGAAGCTACCAGATGGGTTCTTGCCATGCAGGTTTATCTAAATTTTTCCAGCAGGTAAGCCCTGGAGGTCTGTGGGGATTCTGAGATAAGAGAGACAAGAACAGAGCTTTTAAGGCTATGGTGACAGCACCTGAACTGTGGAGCTGTCCATAGAACAGCTTTGGCCATCAGTATGAACCAAGGGGCAAATGGCTTACCATGAACATCAGCAGCTTTGCTTCAATTTGTTTTCTGCTTACTCAAATAAAAGTCTGGGTGTCAATAACATCTTCTCCTCCCAGCAGAATAGCTACAGGAGACAATGGATGCCAGGTTCTATGTCTGGCAGAGTAGAATGAAGAACTAAGTGGACACAGGTGCCGTGGAAAAACACCCATGCGATGCAAATAGGAAAAGAGGGAACCCTTATTCACTATACAAATGTATCCTGGAAGGAAGGAACCTTTAAGGGACATATTTGCCTCTGGATCAGAACGACCCTTGGCTGAGGGGAAAAGCAGTTGTAGATGATGGCCACATCTATGTGACAGACACAGCACAATATGAAGGACTATTCCTCTACCACAATAAAACAGAAAATGGTGGAGGCAAGTAGCCAGTATGTACATATGTCAACCACTCTGCCTACAGCCAGAGGCAGCTGCTCTCAATCCCTTCCCAGCATCAGAAAATAAAAGCAGATGTAGATAGATAGATAGATAGATGGAGGGAGGGAGGAAGGGAGGGAGGAAGGGAGATGGGGGGGATTTTAGCTGTGACTTGCAGGAAGCCAGAAGGCAGAGATGAGGAGGGAGAGCATTCCAGGCATGGGCGACAGCTGATGAAAATTCCCAGAGTTGGGAGAGAGTTTTGTGTGAGTAACAGTAAAGAGGCTGATTTCACTGGGTAGAAGAGAAAGGAGGAATGTGTAAGGTATAAGAAGCCATGGAAGTGATAATCCTGCCCAATTCTATCTGAAGTATTAAAAACAAGGTCCAAGTACTACATTTTAGAAATGGAATTGATAAGCTAGAGAGTGTTCAGAGAAGAGCACCTAGGATGCTGAGTTCTTTATGTATGATGATCATCTGAAGGAACTGGGCATGATTATCTTGGGAAAGAAAAGATTTCAGGGCAGTTAAGTGGTACAGTGAATAGACCACCTTCCCTGGAATCAGGAGGACCAGAGTTCAAATCCAACCTCAGACACTCACTGGCTGTGTGACCCTGGGCAAGTCACTTAACCCCGATTGCCTCCAAAAGAAGAAAAGAGATTTGGTGTGTATATCATGAGGGGAAGAAAGGAATAGGAAAGGAAACAAGATTAGTGTAGGAGAAGAGAGGAAGAAAGAAACAAGAATAGAAGGCAAAGAAATACCCATATTAAGAGGTCAAGAAGTAGGTGAGGAGACAGAAAAGGGTACAGAGAAAGAGCAATTAGGCGAAGGAGATCTAGGGCAGTGTGGTTTCTCTGAAGCCTAGGAAGTAGAGTACTCAGTAGGGAGAGAGAGCCAGTTGCATCAAAAACTGCAGAGAGTTAAAGGTGGATTTTTTTTAAATGACCACTGATTTGGAGATTGGGAAGTCGCTAGTGACTTCAAAGAACAGTCCCTGAGAAGTATTGGTGTAACAATGATCTGGGGTGGAGAGCTCTTGGGGGGAAGGATACAACAAAGAGGACCCCACCTGATCCTCCTTGCTCTCCGAATCAATGAAAATCATAGAAGTGACCATCAATGGAAAGGGTTGCGAGGGATAGGGTATCTTCAGTGGATTACCAGTTATCCATTAAAACAAAGAGCTAGAAGGAATGGTGGTTGAAGAGCTTGATGACAGAGAAGAGTTTGAGGACCTCAGAGCACAGTTTCAAAAGGGCACAGGGTCATGGTTCAGATGAGGAGTGAATCAGCATGGAGGACTGGGAGAAATAAAGGTGAAGATTCAGAAGACAATAACCTGGGCACACCACTTGCACCACACAGCCAAGAGGTAGACTGCCTACAGCATGAGCTCTCAGCAAAACCAAAGCAATAAAAGTATTGGCAATGTTAAGCCTTGGGCAGTTAGGTGGCACAGTGGATAGAAAGCAGAGCCTGGAGTCAAGAAGACTCATCTTTCTGAGTTCAAATCTGGCCTCAGACACTTATTAGCTGTGTGACCCTGGGCAAGTCACTTAACCCTATTTGCCTCAGTTTCCTCATCTGTAAAATATGAGTTGGAAAAGGAAATGGCAAATCATTCCAGTATCTTTGCTAATAAAACCTCAAATGGGGTCCCAAAGAGTCAGACGTGACTGAAAACTACTGAACAGCAACAACATTAAGGCTCCTTAGAGTTTTAGAATTAGTTGTTTGGGAAGGATGCCTCTGACGTGTGGCCTTCTCAGAGTTTCTTTTCTTGGTGAACTGTGTGTGATGACTCCTTCACTAAGGGGGTATGCTTCTAATCCCTTAGCTCTAAGCTCCCAGGCTTCAAGTTGGAGAGGGAGAAAAAGACTCCTTAAACCTTTCTCGGAGTTTCCCCCAAAGGTGGCAGGCTGTCTCCTTCATTGCCTAGGAAATTAGGTGGTCATATTTCTTCTCAAGGGAGGCCCTGGATTGTAGTGCCACAGACTGCTTCCGGAGTCAGAGATTGTTGTTGTAGTTGTTCAGTAGTTTCAGTACTATCTGATTCTCCACAACCCCATTTGGGGTTTTCTTGGCAAAGATACTGAAAAGGTTTGCCATTTCCTTCTTTGGCTCATTTTACAGATGAGGAAACTGAGGCAAACAGGGTTAAATGACTTGCCCAGGGTCACACAACTAGTATATGTCTGAGGCAAGATTTGAATTCACAAAGATGAGTCTTCCTGATTCCAGGCCTGGCACTCTATCCACCATGCCACCCAGCTGGCCCCTGAGTCAGAGGACTTGGGTTCAGATCCCAGCTCTGCCATTTACTACCTATGTGATGATGTTGGACAAGATGCTTCACCTCTCTGGGCCTCAGTTCCCTCATCTGTAAATTTGGGGTTAGTGGACTGAATGACCCCCAAGGTCTCTTCCAGACCTAAACTTATGACATGGTTAGATGGCATAATGGGCAAAGTATTAGAGTTGGGAGACCTGAGTTTATATTTTATCTCAGACACTGGCTGGGTGACCCTGGGCAAATCACTCAACCTCCCTGAGCCTCAGTTGTCTCATCTATGAAATGGAGACACAGCACTGTGGTGAGGATTAAATGTGACTTGTAAAGCACTTTGCAAACTTTAAAGTGCTTTGTGAATGCTAGCATTATTACTTATGCTGCTGTGATCTTTCTGTGTTTCTGGAGAACAGGGAGAGATACTGAGTCAAGGACTTATTTGTCTTCCTGATCCTTGGGCACTGGAACACAGGTGACACTCCCTTCTCAGTTTACAACAAGAGCCCTGAGGTGAAATCTGACCTTGGGCTCTTCGGATTCAATATGTGACAAAGAAGACGAAGACTTTTCCTGAGGTTAGCAAGAGAATAAGCAAAGGAGGAAGATTCAGCTTATTCCATTCTCCTCTCTCTAACTCTGTCTGTCTCTGTCTCTCCATCTCCCTCTCCATCTCTCGAACTCTGTCTCTGTCTCTGTCTGCCGCTCTCTGTGTCTCTGTCTCTGTCCCTGTCTGTCTCTCTCTTTCTCTGCCTCTGTCTCTCTGTTACTCTCTGTCTCTCTCTATCTGTCTCCCTCTTTGTATCTCTCTCTTTCTCTCCTTGTAACTGGAACAAAATTAGTAAGTTTTATGGAAAAATTAAAACTGGCCAGGATTTACCCAGGATGAATCTGGGACTGTTTGTTCAGATCTCTTTATGAGACAAAGGAATTTCACTTTCCCTAAACAGAATTTGAGTTAAGATGAGTCCTGAAAGGGAAGCTGAAAATTCCATGGGAGCTGCAGGTCAAATAAGCAAAAAAATGCCCATGACTGTCAAATGCTGGATAATTTTGGAGGGCTCTCTGGGGTCTGGCCCAGAATCACCACCTTCATTCTCCACCCCGTCCATACACATATGCATGCACATATTGAGTGAAGTACTGTGTTCAGACATCTCTGGTCTTGTTCCAGAGACATACTGATGTTTTTGAGTGGAAAACAAAAATTCCACAAGGAAAATATGAGATTGGAAGCAGCTTTGGAAAAAAGATAAACTCAATTGTTTTCTTTAATAACTTACCTATCTCACATGGCTGATGGGAGAATAGATGACAGGACTTTTAAGTTTCTCTGGATGAAAGTAATGGAACAGGAAAGACAAGGATAGTGTCTCTAAGACTAGGGACTTCCTTTCTCTTTCCAAATGTGACCAGAGCAGACCAAAGGCAACACACAAGGACAAAGATGTTCCCAAAGTCAACCTTGATTGTACAATGCCTTTGATCCAACCCACCAGGGGTATTACCAGAAGCTGTTTATAAGAGATGATTTCTCATCAATGGTCTTTCAGAACTACTGGCCTAACAGAACCTTCCCTCATGAGCCCTGATAAGAGAATTATAAAAGATAGCAATTACATTTTTTAAAAAAAGACTTACTCATCAACTGATTTGCTCTTTTCTTTCCCTAATGTTCTCTTAATCTTCAGCAAAGAAGCTAAAGGTAAAATGACCTGGGTTTAACATAAAATTATTTATGTTAAGGATTCCAAATAATCATTTAATCCATTTAGATTTGAATCTTACTGTACAGAAAGACAGGCCTCTTTCAGATAAAACTCTCCTCTTGAATTCTAAGATTGTAGGTTTGAAAATGCTGCTCTCACCTTGGTCCTTTTAATAACATACTTGTAGAAGGCAGCTATCATCTATAGGGAAGATATCATTAAAGGATTTAGTTTGTACCTCTGTTGTATACTTACTATGGACCTCCACCTATCTAGATTGGCAACTTTTCTCTAGGTTATAATCTTAGATAGAGCTTTGCCTGTAGTAGCTGTTTAATAAGTTTGTTGAAGGTAAAGCCCCATGATAACTCTAGGTCCCAGACTAGCTGATGTAATAATCATCTGGTCCCATTCAACTCAGTTTGTTTCTTTTCCTAGAGAAAATATACATCCTTATCAGTATTCTAAATGAAATGCTAACTCTTAAGTTAGGTCTAGAGATACAATATACACTGAAAAGGATGCCTACCACTTAATCCATCTTAATAATTAATATAAGTTCCCATAGTCAAGGATAGCAGGAGCCAAAATAAGGAAATCATGGAAACTTGGCTTCTGGGCCCCTTCTGCTACCCTTTGGTACCTCTCCCTACTCCTTGACCACCATCTTCTCCATCATTTCTCTTGTCCTGTGTTCTGCTCTCAAGGGCCTTTCTCTCTCCAGGGGCTGTCATAACTCTCCTGAAGCATTAGTTAATAAAAGCTGGAGATATTCTGTCTCTTGGGGACATTGTCTTTTAATAGAGGGCCTTTCGATATATTTTATTCCAAAGGAATTAATCCTTATGGGATTTCAAGCACAATAGTGGATTGTGGGGGAAGAAGAGGAGTATTTGGAAGAAGGGCAGAATTAGGAGTAATGGGCAAAATTTGCAAAGAGGTCAATTTAGGCTCAATGGAAATAAAGCATCCTAATAGAGCTATTCAAAAATGGAATTGGCTTCTTTGGTCTCTTGAAGTCTTTTGCTAGGATGGGAAGGCCCCTTGGGTGGGCATGGGGTAGATCGTAGAAATGATTGTTCTCAGGTGTAGGTTGAACTAGAGGACCACTGAGACCTTGCCCAACTCCGAAATTCTGTGGTACTACAAATTGTTGCATGGTCAGTCTGGATGCAGGTATTGCTAACAACGACGATGGTATCAAAATGAATGGACCAATTTTGCCACAACCAAGTTCACCCGTAGTGTGGGAACACAGTCTACAATAAAAAAAGAGAGAGTTATGCTAAATCTAAAAGGAAATACAAATTACAAACAAATTTAGTGTTTTCATTAAAATAGAAAATGTGCACAGAACCAAAATTCTCCTAGAAACTTTGTTTTTTGTATTTATAGGTAACCTCTTTGGCTCAGTTTTCTTGACTGTAAAATGGAGAAGGTAGTGTGCTAACTACCTCACAGGATTATGGGGGGTTGAGGGAGGAGGGAGGATTACTAGGTATATGTAAGTTGTCATGACTATTGTAGCAGATACAGGAAAAAATCCACTTTCCCAGGATGCCACGAGCCCTCCGCAAATAAACATGGAAAGCCACTAGAGGAGGAAGGGTTTCTGGAAGAAAACCTGAGCTGCTGTGGCAGATAAACCATAAAGGAGCCATAGGTTTCTAGGTTATACAGTTGGAAAAAAAGGTGGTAGCTGGGTGGACAAACACCATGGATTCTCAAGACTCATGATGAGTTGTAGAAGCCTAATATTCAATGTGTACAGCTTGTAGAAGATTCAAAAGCAATAGCTGAGATAGATAGGATATGGACCAGGCAAATGGACACAATGTGGACAGATAAGCAGCTAGGTGTATAGCCAACCCAGCACTGCAGTCTATACCTCTACCTGCAAGTCAGGCATGCCACTAAATAGTACTGTGAGTTTCGGGGACTACATGCTACACTGGTAGGAAGAAAAAAAGCTCAGCATGAGGGATTTCTACCTCTAACCATTTCCAAGTTATCTCAGGGTTAAAGATAAGCTCTATTTCTGCTTTTCTATACTTTGTAATAAACTTTCTCTGTGTTCAAATGTTTATCGATGTCCTTGGTTGCTTATAGGTGACCCGAATGACCCTAAACATAAGTCAATTTCATTTGTTCCCAGAAATGATTTCTGGGTCAATCAATAGGTATTTATTAAGTGCCTACTAATGTACCAAGCACTGTGCTAAGTGCTGGGGATATAAAAAGAAGCAAATACAGCCCCTGTCCTCAAGGAACTCACAGTCTGATAGAGGAGAAAACAAACAAATACGTACAAACAAGTACATACAGGATAAATAGGAAATGTCTAAAAGAGAGAAAACACTAGAATTAAAAGAGGTTGAGTGAATGGGAAGCCACTAGAGTTTGTTGAGTAGGGAAGTGACATGGCCAGACCTACACTTTGGGAAAATCATTCTGGTGACTGAATGTAGGGTACATAGGGGTGGGGAGAAACCTGGGGGAGGGAAACTCACCAGCAGGCCATTGAAATAGTCCAGACATGAGATGATGAGGGCCTGCCCCAGAGTGATAGCAATGTCAGAGGAGAGAAGGGGGCATATTTGAGAGAAGTTACAAAGATAAAATTCTTTGACATTGGATATGAGGGGTGAGAGGTAGTGAGGAATCAAGGATGGTACCTAGGTTGTAAGCCTGAGGGACTGGGAGGATGGTGTTGCCCTCTACAGTAATAGAAAAGGAGAGGGGGCATTTAGTAGGAAAGATAATGAGTTCCATTTTGGACATGTTGAGTTTAAGATGAGATATGAAACCAGAGGTCAGCAGAGAGGGTAAGACATCCTACGTAGATTTGAGAATCATCAGCATAGAGATGGGTAATTGGATGGGAATAAACATGAGCCATATTAATGTTATTAGGGAGAACTTTCCAAAGACAATACCAGGTCTAAAGAAAGATTTAGGTACTTACAATTGACAAATGAGTTCAATTTTCAATAACTTATCCACTATCATTGATTGGGGAGTGGGAAGAAGAGGTTCCTGGGCTTTCCATACTAGCTAAAGATAAGTCATAACATCATCCTTGCAAGCACCAGGACAGACTAATAACTATCAGAAAATTGCTGTTGTTTGTCCTTGAAGAGGACCGTGACATCTGGAAGGAGATGTCACGACTTGCAAGTGAATTGGATTTAAGTGAGGGAGGGCTGTGCAAAGTCACCAGCTCACTCTCTCCTCCAGAGCCATCTGCATCCAGTGGCAAGATATATACATATCAGGACAACTGGAGATGGCCCCAACAGTTCTACATTATTATATTACTAAAGGAAGTGACTGTCATGATGGCTTATGAAAGATTTGGACCTTCACAAAAAACTGCTAATTTGGTTGGGGGTGGGGGGAGGGAAAGCAGAAAGGGATGGACTATGAGGAGAATTTGCCAAGGTAGTCTGAAAGTATTTGCCTTCTCAGAGTACCATATTGATCTTGAGGGGTGGGACATGATGGCTTACAGATTGGAAGTAAGCTTTACTGAATGTAACCCGACTGTATGACCCCTAACTGCTATATGATATGCAGATATATATGACCTTTGGTCTTGTATAACTTACACATAACTATGCTATGCATAAATTCATGGATGTTTGTTAAGGTGGGTTTGCATCTAAAATGTGAATTTGTACCCAATGTAATTTGTAGGCACTACAAATTTTTCAGCTTGGGGGAGAGTTTAATAGGGATCTGAACTTTTGACATTGCCAGTCAGTTGTCAGCAATAGCCACCAGGTTAGTCTCTCCCCCACTAGTAATCCTCCTGCTTTCTTGAAGCTTCTCTAAGAGTCAGAGTAATTTTAGAGCCTGGTGGGAGAGAATGACAGAAGTTACAAATGTGGGTGAAGAAGGATAAGACTATTTTCATGTACCCCAAGGAAGGAAAAAATGAATCCAATTCAGTCACCCTAATTCAAGTAGGAGTGAGGACTGGAGACCATCTATTGAGATGGTGAGTCAGATGGTCTTCAGGGGCACTGAGAGGACCTTTTATAAATAGGATAGACCTGTTAAGTTGACTAACAAAAGTTGTCTATCCTAGAAGCATATTGACACTAGCTGTTTCATCCCCAAGGGGGTGGTGGCCAATGCAGCAGGAAGCACATAGCAGGGACAGAACCAGCCATGAAGGCAGTTAGAAATAGCAGCACATCAGAAAAATTGAGCTTTGATGAGAGAAAGAGATTGGGCAGTACTGAACTATGCATGTACCGGACATAAGGAGTGATGCTGTGAGGACCTGGAGACAGCAGCAGGGTGATGAAGCAGAGAGGGGAAAGGAGGTTCCAGAGAGCCGGGATTCAAAGTACAATGAAGCATAGAGCTGGGGGAGGCGAGACGAAACCCTCATTATTGCTCCAGGTCCAGAAGAAGAAACGATGATTTTTCTATCAATCCTAAGTTCTTCATTCACTTGGAGGGAAAAGCTCAAACCTGGATTTGTGCTATAAACAAGTGGGCGATCTAGAAATCTGGTGGCACTAGACAGCTCCCCGGGAACATGAAGCTTGCAGCGTCTGACTTGCCAAAGGGAGTGTTTGACTCCCTAGCAACCCCAGGTTCTTCTATTCACTTGAGGGGAGCCACAACACCAAGACACAAGTTGAAGCTCAGAGCAGAGGCAGGGAACGGTTGTTCTCCTGGCTACCTATGAGCTTGGTACAAGTCCTTTCTAGATTCTTTGTTGGGTGTAATAAACATATCCTGTGCTCCATGCCATGCTATCCTTGCTGTTCAGTTGTGTCCTACTCTTGGTAAAGAGACTGCAGTGGTTTGCCATTTCCTTCTCTAGTCTGTCCCTATTTTACAGATGAGGGACTGAGGTAAATAGGGGTTAAATGACTTGCCTGGGGTCACACAGCTAGTGGGTGTCTGAGGCCGGATTTGAACTCAGATCTTTCTGAGCCAAGCCCAGTTCTCTATCCACTACCCCATGATAGCCTTTGCTATCCTTAGTCACTTGCAAAGGAATCAAAGCCATCTAGGGGAAAGATAGAAATGAACCAGATGCAAGGAATCATAAGATATGTAGAGTTCTAATTTTTAAAAAAACCTCCGAGATTGAGCCTGGATCCAGGTGAGTACAGAATTGCTTTTCTTTGGCAACGTGAACCTTTGGTGATATTGTTATTTGGTCAGGCTATGAAAGCTCCATGGTACTAGTGTCATCTGTCACCAGGGTGACACAGTTATACGTAGGAACAAATAGGGAATTTCTCAGTTTGGCAAACGTTTTAATAAGCTGGTAATTTTTTGCCTATTTGTAAGACTATATTAATGTCAGTAAATTCTTTCCAACAGGAAGCCCAAGAGGAGAAAGGGAAGAAGGAAGTTTTGGGTTTCTGAATTGTAGTTAGATTTGTGTGGGGTTCTATAAAGCCTAAACTACCACTTCTAGCCAACTTGTACTAAATACAGCATGGAGCCTAAAAACTCCTCTATCTTTTTCCCATGCAGTATTTCTGAAAGTCTAGAATCTGGAACACTGATGGATGGATGGATGGAGAGGCACACAGATGCTACCATTTACAGAGCTGGAAGTTCATATCTCTTTCCCTCCATAGTTGTTCTGGAGGCATCTGATGATTGCAGTTCAAGCAGAATTTTAGGGGTGCCAGCTAGGAAGCAGATTGTTGATGCATCCCTAAGAATGGTAGATAAGTGAAGACTGATCTTGGTGTGGAGATAGAAGATTTGATTAGGAAAGCCAGTGAATAGGTAATAATTAGTGTGTGACTTGATGGAAGGAGTGAAAGAAATGCTTGGTGAAGAGAAATTGAAAAAGACTAGGAGACACACAATATGGATGTCATGATATTGGGTCTCCTCTCCTCCAGTGGTAATGGCATGTGGGAAGTATACCATCCTTGGTATCATACACAGCTTGTGCCTTTGTGAGAGCAGCAATTACAGCACTATGGAGTTATCAGGTCCAACCTAGTACCATCAATGGTTGTATCAGCCGAGTTTGCTCCCAGGTCCTATCCCCAGAGTAAGGTGCTTGTGGGGAGGAGAGCATCAAGCTGTAGGGACATATCAATTCGACTCATTTCTAGCTCTTTCCCAAGGGTCTTCGATTCTCTTGCAGACAACTGAAGATACCAAAGCAAGCAACATAGAACAAGTTTACCTCATACAATAAAATAACACAGAAAGGACTTGTCTTTAAGCCCAGAGACACTAAAGAAAACTCCTCCTCACTTTCCCATGCCCACTGATGGACTTCAGTATACCATCAATCACTCCTGACTTAGACTACTACCCCAGGACTAAAATTCACTGTAATTTTATAATGAAAGGATGCAATCCTTGCTGCCATGAGCTAGCATGAGAAGCAAGATATATATGTATACATATATATATATGTACATATATTTCCAAAAGTCAGAGCAACAAAAAGCTACTTAAAAAGTCAATATTTCCATGCTTCAGAACCAGATGTTTTCAACATCACATAGACAGCTTTAGAGCTTAGAAGAAATCATAGACAGTGTGTGTGTGCCATCCATTTCCCAGCATTCTCCCACTGTTTCCCATCAGCCTGTGCCACTGCAGCAAAGCTCAATGGATATTGAAATGCGCCGACAGAGACAAAAACCTCAGAGCAGCTGAGGTCAGGCTCAGCTGACACCCAGCTCCAGAGAGCCAATGCTGATTCAGAGGGTGGACCTACATCTTTTCTATTTGAGCCTATTGACAGAGAAGGTGATGATGAAGCAAACATGCAGACTATTATTACCAACTGTGAAGGTGAAGAGGAGGTTTGGGAGGAGGAGTAAAGCAATAATACTGGACAAGATCATAGGCAAAGCAAACACATTCTAGCTATGTATTTTCCTGTTACAGCTTAGCCGTATCTTATCTGCTGCTCTGAACTCAGTTTTTTTAAACTGTCATCTCTTGTACCTTTATTATAGAAGAAATACCACCACCTTCCTAAGATAACAATAGTATATATTCTTCCTTACCAAGAAGAAACACCAACACAGATAGTCAGTACATTTGTACTTAAAATGGGTGTTACTGGGATTTCACCAATGCCACATAGGATGCAGATTCACATGTGCACTTCAATTCCAATTATTTTCTCTGTTTTCTTAAAACGTGCCTTGAAAATGACTAATCTTGGTACTGGAGAACAGATTATAAAACATATTTTCCTCCTCTTGAGAGAAAGGTGGGTACTATGGGTGGGAAATATTACATATTAGGGACATTGTGCAGTTTAAATGAGATAATAAATGTTAAATCCTTTGCAAACCTGAAAGTGCTATACAAGGGCTAGTCATTATTATTATTATTATTATTATTAATTATTATTATTAGCCTACAGGCTCCATCTGCTGATGACTTTATTCCCTAAGCCTTCTGCTATACTTTCCTACTGAGCTCGATGTTTTTAAAGAAATACAGAGGTGAGTCCGGTTGTACACACTATAGGATGCAATCAATTTGTCCACCAGTTTTTCTGGGATACATTTGGTAGTATATATTGATAAATGACTTTGGCCTTTTTTTAAAAAAAATCAATAAAACAAAATAAAATTTGCCTTGTATTTCTCGTCTGGTTGTATAAAACTTCAGAATCTGCACGTGAAAAAAGCTCATTTTTTAAAAATCCAGACTCTGGCTATACCTATTTGCACCTGAAATTGTGAATATTTGTTGAATGAATAAATGAACGAATGAAAGAATGGAAAGACAGATGAATGAATATTCATCACTGATTCTATTAAAGGATAAGACAACTTCATTATCCATCTATAGCTACAATCCTTTTCTTTGCCCCCATGCCCATGATGCACAACTTAATTCCAGATAGACTCTGCCTACCCCATCTAAGGAAATATTACTGAATATAGTACAAATATATACTATATTCTTTTGCAGCTGGTAGTGCAGTGGATAGAGCACTGTGCCTGGAGTCAGGAAAACATAAATTCAAATCCAGCCTCACGTCCTAGCTATGTGACCCTGGGCAAGTCACTTAACTTCTGTTTGCCTCAATTTTCTTAAATGTAAAATGGGAATGATAATAGTGTCTACTCACAGCATTATTGTGAGGAGAAATGAGATGATACTTGGGTTTTTTTAAATTTCATTTGATTTTATTTAGTTTTTGTTACATTTTAAGTTCTAAACTGTCCCCCTCTCTTCCTCCCCACCCCACACTAGAGAAGGTTATCATTTCACACAGAAACATAGAACGCTCTACAGCATATATTTATATATGTGCATATATTTATATATGTAACACCACACTATGCATACTTCTATTTATCAGTTCTTTCTCCAGAGGCGGCTAGCATCTTCCTTCATAGGTCTTTTGTAGTCAATTTGAGGATTTATAACACTCATAATAACTTAGTTGTTTACAATTATTCTTCTAACAGTATTGTTACTATATGCAACGTTCTCTTGATTCTGCTCTAAATGAGATAATATTTGTAAAGCATTTAGCACAGTGGTTGGAACATAGTAGGTGCTATATTAAAGCCTATTCCTTTTCCCTCCCCCACTTCCCTTTCACTTTGTTAGGTCTTTCTATATCTAGACTCTGCATTAGAAAATTCAACCAGAATTATTAGAAAAAGCAAAAATTTTAAACTATATTAATAAAAATAAGATAAAACCAAAACATACAGGGCTTTTTTTTTTGAAGGGAAAAAAATGGCTTATCGAGGGATGTAAAATTCTGAAGGGAGCAGAAGCAAGATTCTACAAGACTATTTCAGATAACGTCAAATACAAGAACAAAGGAGCATAAACTAAAGTTCAGGAAGGGTCAGACCCTTAAGGAATTTAGGCAGAATTTCTTTAGACAAGGAGAAGTAAGTCTATAGACTGAAAAGCAAAGGGTAGAAACGAGGAGAAAAAAATACAGTTGTAAATGTATTTGGAAGCTGTTAAGCCAAAATTGTCTGCCAAATTGTGCTCCAATTAAAGATCATGGCAGCTAATTCCTCAGGTTAGATCTATCCAAGTTGAGTAATAGGCTATCCTTAAGTCATGTCATTTTCGATAGTTTTTCTTCTTAGCCATTTGCACTTCTAAGTGCTGTAAAGCAGTCTTGTCCAACATGAACATGTTGCCCAAGGTCACTGCAGTTGTTATCACTATTCCCCGTCCTGCAAATGAGAAACCTGAGACCCAGGGATTCAGTGATCTGCCTTAGGTCACACAGTCAGTCAATGACAGAAAAGAGCAGAACTCAGAGGTTATGATACCGCAGAGCTGCTGTTTATTTGACTGGTCCCCATTTTTAGAACTTTCCAGGGCTGTCAGAGCCCACAGTCTAGATTAACTACCAATTATACAGGTTTTAATCCAGTGATCAGACAGTCCTACTCAGTACAAAGAGCTGTCTCCCACACAAGTACAAGGTAAACAATAGGAGAGAGATGGTTCCAAACCAAAGCTAGATTGGCCCAAGTATTATTTAACGATAAACTTAAAAACGGGGATGCCAACTCCAGACCCATCGGCCCATCCCACAGTTGATACATAGCAGGGTCCGGCAGCAAAGCTAGAACCATGAGCACATACAGAAGTTGGAACATGGAAGAGGAGACCTGTGAACAATAGCAGTAGGTATCAGGAAGTCTATGGGAGCTGCTTGCTCATTGTTTGCCTCAATGGCCATGATTCTTAACTCCACTGGCCGACTTCAGCTGAAGCTTCTGTATCTGTATGGTCACCAGGCCAGGGACAAATTACATTCTATAAAAGGGTTAACTAGCAGTTCTCTCCTCCCTCTCCCTCCCATTAGATGGTAAGCTCTTTAAGGGCAGGGACTATTTTTTTTTGCCTCTTTTTATATCCCTAGCACTTAACACAATACCTGGCACTTACTAGGCATATAATAAATGTTTATCCAATGTCATCCAATGAAACTCCTAGTGACCCTACAGTAGAAGAGGTCCATACTTTTTTTTGTTTTTTTAGAGCAGGACTAGGTCCCAAGTGTGCCAAATCCAGCATTTACTGCTAAATAAACTTCATGTCGGCGTGTTGGTCAGGCATTCATTTTTCACTCCTAATGTAACATTTCCCAGTAGGGTAAACCGATTAAAATCAAAATCACCTTGCTTCCAAGATCCCAGGGGTAGCCTAATAATTTATATCTATATATCTTCCATTCACTCATAGCATCATAAAGTACAATACATCATTGCAAGCAATATAAAGAACATCCGTCAAATCCTACATCACAAGGGCATGGTGTATGGAGAACATTATAAATGTGTTCCTGGAGAGACCATCTGAAGTCTGCAAGCTGCCTGTACTAGTAAGTCATGAATGAGAGAAGCTAGGAGAAGTTTGAGTGCTAATCTCTGAAGTGATGACCCTGAATCAAGTCAAAACCCTGTGATGCTGCTCTACAGTATATTTCTGAGCACAGCTATAATGGGAAACCATTAATACTGTGCGGACCCTGACGTCCCAGTTGGGATCACATCTCTCTCTCCTGTAAATTGGGTGGAGACTGAATGAGGCCTTTTATAAATTCCAACCACCCTTGCTTTTCCTTACAATATGGGGCAAGAAAGGACCTTGAGAGGTCAATGACTCTATTTCTCTGCCTCCAGGAAGGACTTACATAGAAATCATTCCAAAGTGACAAAACCCTGTTCTAAAAGATCTCCATAGGCAGATTTTTTATTTTTTTTTGGTTATTAAGTCTAATACTTACAAATCCTCCCTCCTTGCAAGCTCTTCCTCACAGCCAATGATATTTCTTAATGAGTATTTCTTATATTTCTAGTATTTTTATATCAAATTGAATGGAATTAGTGGAGATGGAAAAACCAATTTTCTTTGGTTAATATGATAGATTTCATATACTTGAAGACTACTTTCTTCTTTTGTAATATAAAAACAAAATGTGTCAATAAAACTTCTTAAAAAATGTTTTCCTGTCTGTGTTTTTATATTACTGCATAATTGGTGTTGTAGAAGGGTAATTAAAGAAACTAAAATATTTGGCCATGCCCAGAGGTGAAAATAAAAAGGAGAAAAAGAAAAAAGTAGATTTCTCCTGGTATGGTTTAGTATGGCCTTGATATCGTAAATTTTTACTATCTGCCACATTAGATTTAAATTTAATAATTAGATTTAAATTTAAATTTTGGTCTGTATGACTAATGCCAGATATGCCGTCCCTGGTTCAACATCTATATCTAAGAAAAAAATGACAAAGGTTAAAAAAAAGTGGAAGAATTATTCAAAAATCAGACACCAAAAGGGGTAAGATCCTTATTCCATGATAAGCCTCTACAGAACTCAACAAATCTCAGACACTGAGTAATCATGGATCAATAGTCACCAATAATACAGCATAAGGTATTTTCAGCAAAATCTTCTTAAGACTTTCAAATATCAACTTTCCTTTCACTCATATACAGTCATATTTTACTACCACCCTGCTTGTCTAAAACAAAAGACATTGAAATATCATCTAAATAGCTCAAAAAGGAGATTGGCTTTTTTGGTAGCTCCTTAGGATTCTCAATCACCACTTGCTTAAGCTGGGCCCCAATACCTACACAGAGAAAGGAAAAGGAAAGAGTTTGGCGTATGGATGAGCCACAGCAAGCCTCTGGGGAATCTTCTGGTTACATAAGATAAACATGGTCCAGCAAGAACCCTGGAACAGGAGCAGGAGCACATAAACAATGTGGTCAGCTCCCTCCCCAAGACTTTCCTGAGGATCCTTTGAAATATTCCTAAAGATCTTCGGTAACCCTAACCTGGGACTCCTTCTGAGGTTGAAAACATGGTATTTTTTAATAAGATGCTACCATTTTCCCCTTTCGGTTTTTCCTTCCTTGGAAACTGAACTCTTCCTCTAGTTCCTATATTTTAGCGTTTAGCTCCTAAGTCCAAAGGAAATATACCAAGCCCTGATCTGTAGAATATACAAGGTAATCAAACAAGACATTCTTCCTAAACTTATGGGTGAATCATGCTGACTTCTTTGCTATCATGTAATGGAATATATATGTAGTGGGGGCCATCACATGGAATGTGCATACTGACATGGGATGTCCTGGCCATTTCTGATGATGGAGGTGACTCAACAGCAATGCATTTGAGCCTTGGGATGACAAAGCAATTCCCTTACTTGGCCTCATTATGGTGGCAAGGCGGTACCTATATAAAAAGGGCTGGCCACTAAGCCAGAAAAGATAAAACAGTAACCTTTAAAGGGAGAGATAATTTCCTCTCTCACTCTTTTCCTTTCTCTCTCTCTAAAACTTGTAGTATGGTGTTCTCTCTCTCTCTCTCTCTCTCTCTCTCTCTCTCTCTCTCTCTCTCTCTCTCTCCCTCTTTCTCTCTCTCTCTCTCTCACCTAAAATGAGAGTCATATTTTCCCCTCACCCTGGTACCTGTAGTGACTGCTCACAAACAGCAGCTAGGGAATATGCTCGTTTATTTATTTATTTGTTTGTTTGTTTATTGTGAGAGAGAGAGAGAGAGAGATAGGTAGACAGAAACATGGATAGATGGATAGATAGATAGACAGATAGATAGGTAGATAGTGCATTTATTAAGTTATAACTATGTGCCAGGCACTGTGCTAAGCACTAGGAATACAGATACAATCAAAACTAAGATTGTGGCAGGTGGTCCCATCACTTCCTAGCAAATAGAGGGAGAAGAAATGGAAGCAGTGTCAGTTTTTATATTCTTTGGCTCAAAGATCACTGCAGACAGCACATGCAGTCGTGGAATCAAAAGATACTTGCTCCTCAGAAGGAAAGCTATGGCAAATCTGGACAGAATACTAAAAAACGGAAACATTACCTTGCTGACAAAGGTTTATATAGCCAAAGCTATGTTTTTTCCAGTAGCAATGTATGGCTGTGAGAGTTGGACTATGAGGAAACCCAGGTACTGCAGAATCAACACTTTCAAACTGTGGTTCTGGAGAAGATTTCTGAAAGTACCTTGGATGACAAACAGATCAAATCAGCCAATATGTAAAAAAAATTAATTCAGACTGTTCCCTGGAAGGTCAAATAGTGAAGCTGAAGCTAAAATATTTTGGCTGCCTGATGAGAAGATGGGATTCATTGGAAAAGCCCCTGATGTTGGGAAAGATTGAGGGCAAAAGGAAAAGGGGACAACAGAGAATGAGATGGATAGATAGTGTCATGGAAACAAAGAACATGAGGTTAGACTTGGAGAGATAGTGGAGGATAGAAAGGCCTGGCATGCTATAGTCCATGGGGTCATGAAGAACCAGACATAACTCAACAACAACAACAACAGCCTTCAAGGACCTTCCTAGTGGGAAACACATTTGTTGTCATTCAGCCATGTTCAACTCTTCATGACTCCATTTGGGGTTTTCTTGGCAAGGATACCAGAGTGGTTTGTCATTTCCTTCTCCAGCTCATTTTACAGATGAGGAAACTGAGGCAAACAGAGTTAAGTAACATGCTCAGGGTCACACAGCTAGTAAGTGTCTGAGACCATATTTGAACTCAGGAAGATGAATCTTCCTGACTCCAGGCCCAGCACTCTCTCCATTGTGTCACCTATCTGCCCTAAGGTAAATTCATAGAATACTTAAAAGAAGGCTGAAAAGTGGAAGAGGGGTAGAGATGTAATCCAAAGAGTCACAGGAAGAAAACATGGCTAGTATAGGTGCTTTCTCAAATGTTGGTTCAGGAGGAAACTCAAGGAAATCTGTTAGATTAGACAGAAGGTCATTGTCTTCCTCTTCATTATAAAGCTTATTCCTTGATGATTTTCTCTCCTTATTCAGGGAATATGACCTATGCTAGGTACTACACAAGGAATACAGACACAGTTTTTAAAAATATGGTCGCTGCCCTCAAGGAGTTTACATTCTAGTGGGGAAGCTGAAAAGTGGAAATTGGATAGGTAAGGAAGAAATTCTACAGATTCCCAGCCTGGCCCAGGGCTAGGGCCCCAATAAGAATGGTGGGAGATAAGAATGGAAAGGAAGTTGACCCAGAATTATGGTTGACCTTGAATGCCGGGCTGAGGTGCTTCAATTTTATCCAGTACATATCAGGGATCTACCAAAGGGTTTTTTAAGCAGAGGAGTGGCAGGATGAAAGTAGCAATTCAGGAATATTAACCTAGAAATGGAAAAAGAAAGGAGATGAGGATGCTATGTAGGAAATTATTACAGTCCTTCAGACATGAGGTGATGATGATCAGCTCTAGAACTGTGGCAGTAGGAATGGAAAGGAAGGGGCACATGTGGGAGATATTAATGGAGATACTCTGCAGTGGAAAAACAAAACTGGCCCCAAGATTTAATAAAAATTGTATGAAAAGGCCGCAAATCTTTTCAAAACACACATTTTAAAAGAACAGGGTTATCTTCTGGCAGACTTACAATACCAACTAAAATAAGTCACCAAATACAGCTGCAAGGTAGATGTGACTCTTTTGATATTTGCCACAGCAAATTAAAAGCCTACAGGAGAAATGATAGCTTAAATGAACAATAAGTGTTCGATTAAAAAAGCTACTTTCAAACCCCTCCCAAACACTCCTAGAATTGCATGAACTCAAGATCATAAATGGGACAGTCTACCAGCCCATCCCCTAAAGAGGCTGGCCCAAACCCTGAGGCATTGCCCAGGAGAAAGCAGTCAGAAGAGGAATGGAACACTGGCAACGGCAGACAACAGGAGAAGCTTGCCACTCAACAATGGCACTGTGCAGAGCAGAGCAGGTTGGCCAGGGATACATCATAAGAAGAAAGTTTTTCAGCTTCCTTTTATGTGTGGTTATCCTTGATTAGATTGTAAGCTCCTTGAGGGCAAGGATTGTCTTTGTTTTCATTTGTGTCCTTAGCAGTTAGCTCAGTACCTGGCACATAGTAGGTGCTTAATAAATATTTATTGACTGAGTAATGGGTGGTCTCTTCCATTAGATTGTAAGCTTCTTGAGGGCAAGGATTGTCTTTGTTTTTATTTGTGTTTATATCTTTAGCACTTAGCTCAGTGCCTGGCACATAGTAGTCCCTTGATAAATGTTTATTGACAGAGTAACTTGCGGTCTCCTCCCTTAGAATGTAAGTTCTTAGGGATACAATTTGTTTCCTTCCTTGTATTTATAGCTTCAGTATCTGGCACATAATAGGTGCTGCATAATGCAAACAGGTGGCCCAGGGGATTCATCTTCCTGAGTTCACATCTGGACTCAGACACTTACTAGCTGTGCGACCCAAGGCAAGTCACTTAACCCTGTTTGCCTCAGTTTCTTCATCTGTAAAATGAGCTGGAGAAGGAAATGGTGAACCACTCCAGCGTATCTACTAAGAAAACACAAAATGGCGTCACAAAGAGTCAGACATGACTAGGAAAATGATGGAACAACAATGCATAATGATTGATTGGTTGATAGAAGAAGCTTCCATTCAACTAGGTAAGCATTTTCTTGCGTGTTTCCTTGTGTCTGTGCTTTCAGAAAATAGTAATTAGCTTACAATTATAGAGTTTTAAAGCTAGAAAAGATGTTAGAAATTATTTGCCCTACTGCCCCACCTTTTACAGAGGAAAAATCTGAGGTTGAAAGGTCAAGGGAAAGAACCAGGACTGAAACTCAGGTCTTCTGGTTTCTAACCTGATGCTTTTTCTTCCAATCCACGCTCTTGCACAATTTTCTTAAGACCTTTTGATAATGCTCATAGCATATTGATTTTGGTTAGAAGAGAAGAAAACACGAATGCCCAGGTTTTTCTTGACATCCAGAATGAAAATGAACAACTTGGTAGTCTAGAGTCATGGGAACTTCTCCAATATACCCAACAATACCATCATGGTGTTGTCATAGAATCTTCCTGATCTCCCCTAGGTGGCCAAGGTGCCAAACCCCAGCTTTAGCTGTCAGAGTCTGCTCATACCTGTGGTTTCAAGCATAAAGGTTATGAATAGAATTAGGAGATCTTGCTGTTGGTCCCAACACTTCTCCCTCTCAAGAAATTTTCTTTCTGGGCTGCACCAGGAACATTGAATTAGCCCCAAAGCACACTAAACTTTTGACGAGGGCCAACCAAACTTTTCCTCAATTTCCGTAATATTTTGGCTCCTTTCCAAAGTTCTTCACTCATTTAAAGGCCAGTCACTGATCACTCCTTTTTCAGGTATTTTCAGGGCACAAAAAAAGGTTTATAGAAAGGCAAAATTAATGTATTCCATATGATCCATGTTCTCTGAGGCATAGTCTGATTTTGTTTCTTGTCACCCCACCATATGTCTTCTACATTTGTATCAACCAAAGCATCCAACTCAGCAAGATGAGAGCCACAGAGGAAAAAGACCTTTCATAGCACAGGATTGGGAACTCAGCTCATTGTTAGAGAGTTTTGTTCTCTAACTGAAGGCATAAACACAAGCCACTTCATACATTTCCTTCTCAGTGCAGAATCACTGAATTGGGGCATAAATTTACCTCATGAGTCCAGATTATAGAGGAAATAGATGGGAAGGAAATATAAAAACATCATAGGATTCAGAACTGAAAGTCATATTAAAAGTTTATTTTAAGTCAAAGTCACTCATTTGATGAGAAAATAAGGAATTGTATCTAATTATGTCATCAAAATATTAATAATCATTATAATACATATATAAATATATAATATAAATATAGTACATATATAAATAGTATTGATCTTATGTTGAGATACATAACAATGCTCTATATATTATATATAACCTGTTATCTATGTGTTTATATATGTGTTTTATTATACATACATATATACATATATGTTATATGTTATATCGTATTATGTTATTATGTAATAATTATATAATTGTTCTTGTATAACATTACTATCATATACTATCATATATTAACTACCATACTAGAAATAGCATTAATATCACACATTATTACATCATCAATATTATATGTAATAATTATTACATATTATATTAATAGTACATTAGTAATATTATATGTTATATTATACTCTATATAATAATACTAGAATATATTATTAACTAGTACAATATGTAATACAACTAATATTAATTTCACCATCATAATTATTAATATTAAATGATATAAGATTAAATATTAAATATTATCATAATGAAAGTTATAAAATTATTGTTGATTTATTATTTTATTTATTAAATTGGTCAAATTAAACAAGGAAAGTGAGGCTTAAGGAGGTTAGGTGAATGGCCCATGGTCCCAAACCAGTTAGAGGTGAAACCCCGTCAAGAAGTGAAATTGAGGTACAATTCCAAAATAAAAATTTTACATAGAAAAATACAATACAACTGTCTCTGTGGCATGCAAATATTTTTAAGAAATCATATGCAAATCCATGTGAGGCCCTCTTCTCTCTTTCTCTAGCCTGGATGTGATCCTTAGGGAAATCCCACTGGACATAACTACGTAGGCTGCAGGGCTAGGCTAGAGGCAGCAGGGCTAGATTCCATCGCAGACAAACTTTCCCTCTGTCTGGCATATGCTAAGTCATGTGGTCACAAGCCACCTCGACAGGCATTCAATAGATTATGGGAACAGAATGTGGCAGCCCGAAAATGAAGGTGTTTCTCCCCATGCATGCAAATGACAATACCTTGCTGTCCTTCAGGGCCTCTGCTCCACCCTGCCAGCAGCTTCAAATGCCTGAAAATTACAAAGCTGTCAGAGAAGTAAACGCAGAGCAAAGTGAACTTTTAACACTGGGTGGGAATGAGGACGTGGTGCTAGCAGATTCCGCTTAATCAAGAGAAAAAGTTTGAGGGGTTAAACACAGAGTCAAAATGTGAGTGTGAGATACACAAACTACCCTGCTCTCCGGGGTTGGCTAAGCCACCGGAAGATTTAAACAGATGGAAAGCACCTCCTCTGTCCTTGAGAGGACAGAGAAACATAATAAAAAAGAATGTGATGCCTGGTTTTTACATTTTTCTTTTCAGCCATTTTTCTGTCTTCTATTTCCTGAATGATGCAGGAATCTAAATGCTGCAATAATTCAATAAGCAGGAAGGCCCAACCAACTTAAAATAACCAGGATGTAGTAACCAGAGCAAAAACTACCAGGGCTTGGGTTATTGATTTAAGTCACATTTGAGGCCCATTTGGGGCCTATGGCATTCAGAACTTCTCCTGCCCCTATCAAGTTAACTCCATACATTAAAATTTAAACCATGCCCAAATTGCTGCTTCCAGAACAAGTACTATCAAGTTTATTGCTGAATGAAAATTTGGATTTTCCAAAGCAAGTGTCTTATCGACCCTAACAAATAATAAACGCTTTGAGGGCACAAATCATACTTTGTTCATCACTGTATGTCCTCCAGTGTCAAACACAGCACCATGCAGGTTTGGGTTTGGGCCAGTCTGACAGTATTTTAAAAGCTGATCAGAGGAATTTCTATTTTATCCTAGAGATTTAAAGCTAGAAGGGACCTGCCTCAGTGGTCATCTAATCCAACCCCAGAAGAAACAACAGGCCAGAAAGATTAACTAATTTGCCTAAAGTGATACAGGTAGTAAAAGGTAAAGCTAGGATTTTAACTAAGGTCATGAGTCCACACTACCTGTGTGACCCTGGGCAAGTCACTTAATCCTGTTTGCCTCAGTTTCCTCATCTGTAAAATGAGCTGGAGAAGGAAATGATGAGCCACTCCAGTATCTTTGACAAGAAAACCCCAAATGGGGTCACAAAGAGTCAGACAGGACTGAAAAATGACTGAACAAAAACCTCCAATTCTAAATCCAACAATCTTCACACTGAACCACACTGTGTAAGAATCTTAAAAATCTTAGAAAACCCTTCCTTTGTTCTCATTGAACTTTATGCCTATCTTATTCTGCCTTGTCTTATAAATTTTTGAGTAAATGTCCCATCCACCCTACTAAATAATAAACTCTTTGAGGAAACAAGCTATACTTTGTTCCCCACTGTATCTCCTACAGTGTCAAACACAGCACCATGCCAGTCTGGGTTTGGGCCAGCTTGTGAAGGGTCTAATAGCTGATCAGAGGAGTTTATATTTTATCCTAGAGGCAGCAGAGAAATACTGTAGTTTATTGAGTAGGGAAGTGACTAGGAAATCAATCAACAATTGAGCCCTCCAACAGACTTGATAAAATTACAGGATGTAAAGTAGGGACTCAACCTTTTGTGGGGTCATGGTCCCCCTTGGCAGCCCACTGAAGCCAAAGGATCCCTTCTCAGAATAATGTTTTTAAATGCATTAAATAAAATACAGAGGATTGCAAAGGAAGTCAATTACATTGAAATAACGATGTAAGTTTTCTTTTCCGGGCCAAGTTCATGGACCCTTTGAAATCTTCTTAAACTCTAGGTTAAGAACTACTGTCATGTGCAAAGTGTTAAGGTTTTGCCCACTTCAGACTTTGAGTGGTGACATGTACAATTTGTAAACAGAATGAAACCTTTAGTGTCTCATACCCTAAGTGAATACCATACGATTCAGAGAGTATAATGGATGTAAAACTGGGATTAGCCCATTTGTACCTTGTAAGGGGATCAACCCTTTTCAGTCTTCAAGGGGTTAGTGTACCCTTAAAAAAAGACTTAGGTTTCCTTATCTCACTCAGCCTGGAAGTACATGTCCCAGACTGGTCTAAGTCACAGTCCCACACTTACCAGCTTGGGAACTTTAACCTGCTCTTTTTCTGACTTGGAC
This sequence comes from Trichosurus vulpecula, assembly GCF_011100635.1. Classification (NCBI taxonomy): domain Eukaryota; kingdom Metazoa; phylum Chordata; class Mammalia; order Diprotodontia; family Phalangeridae; genus Trichosurus; species Trichosurus vulpecula. The sequence goes on from NC_050574.1 coordinate 230,531,849, forward strand.
AAATTTGCCTCATGTATTAAAATTCCATTTTGTTCTGGTCCCCCTGACCACACCCATCCCACTCCTAGTGAGGATAGTAAGTTTATAAGTAGCCAGTATAAAGGTGTACTAGCAGGAAATAAAATTGCAAAAGGGAACATGGAAGCCACATACAAATCATCCCAAAGATCAAAGAAGCATGATTTACAAATTGCATCATATGCACCAATGTCCAAATCCTGGTAATATGAGCTGAATCAGAAGTCACCTAAGTACTAGTGAAAGAGTTCTGGTTCTGGAATATGTAAATTCCAGAAAAATTCCAGACCTCTATAGTTCCAGACCAACAGAACATCAAAAAGGTGCTGACTACTTTGAAATGATTTGGATATGTTAACGAACTAACCCCAAGGTGGCTCAGATAGGAGTAAGTCTGTTTCCCCCCAAGAAAAAACCCTATAAAAATAAGACCTCAAACTGCTTCCCCCCATCATTCTTCCATCTCCACCAGGTTCATGCTGCTAGTGCTTCCAACTCTAATCCATGGTTGGGAGTTATGCTGTCTGCCTCTCCCCTCTCCCCATCCTCTTCCTCACACTGCCTCCCTTCACCATCCCATCTCCCCATTCCTATGCTATCATCTGCCTCTGCTTCCCACTCACTGCTTGTGTCTGCTGTGCCATTTGCCCCACACACACACACTGGCTAATTAAAGAGTGATTCTTCCTGTATCCTGCTGCCAATCGTGGTCTTTCTTGGTGAATACCCAAAGAACTGTACATGCCTCCTCCCATTTCACAATTTCATAAATTAATTATCAATTCACCTCACCCTCATCACCTGGGGGCCTCTTGCTACTAGAGGCTCACCATATCAATGTCAAATTGTACAGTTGCCCAATTGGCTTAGCCCACAAGAGCTCAGAACTCTGAGGTCAAGAGCTCCACCAGCCTCAGCCACCCCAGTAGCAGGAATTATAGACCTATGCCACCACACCCAATAAAGCTAAAATTTTAAGAGACTGGGGTCAGGAAGGAATGTGTTCCTAAAATTGGGCAGCCTATACAAAGGCATGGAGTGTTATATACAGGAGTCAGTTTGGAGTATTATGTTATGGGGTCAATTTGGAATATTATGTAGAGGGGCCAGTTTGACTAGAATTGAAAGTTCATGAAGGAGAATATTATGGCATAAGACTGAAAAGGCAAGTGGGAGCCATGTTGTAGAAGACTTTAAATGCCAAGCTAAGGATTTTACATTATAATCTGGAAGCAACAGAGAGCCACTAAAGATTTCTGAGTAGGGAAGTAACATGATCAGATCTCTATCTTAGGCAGAGCAAGTTGGCAGCTGTGTGGAAAATGGGTTAGAGAAGAAGGAATGGAAACCAGAATTAGAAGACTGCTATAGTAGTCTAGCCCAGTGATCTCCAAACTGGTATGTGCACACACTGAATACAGAGGACAACCCATTGGTATGCAGGAAGAAAATAAACGGTTGGACTATAAGGAAAGCTGAGTGCTACTGAAATGATGCTTCTAAATTGTGCTGCTGGAGAAGACTTTTGAAAGTCCCTTGGACAGCAAAGAGAGCAAATCAGTCAATACTTAAAGAAATTAATTCTGGCTGTTCACTGAAAGGTCAAATACTGAAGCTGAAGCTTAAATACTTTGGCCACTTAATGAGAAGGCAGAACTCATTGGAAAAGATGCTGATGTTGGAAAAGATGGAAGGCAAAAGGAAAGAGGACGGCAGAGGATGAGATGGATGGTAGAGTTATAGAAACAATGAAGATGGACAGACTTGGACAGAGGATGGAAGTGCCTGGCATGCTAGGGTCCATGGGGACACAGTCAGACATGACTGAATGATTGAACAACAACAAACAACAATATTTGTATCTATCATGAGAAATTAAATATTTTCCTCATATTTTAACATACACATTAACATTAGCACTCTCATCCAGACTATGTAGCAAAGCCATATACAGGACTCAAGCTATCTTGAGTGAAGAGAGGGAGTTTCATGACCCTGAGGAGTTAACAGTGGTACTTTGACTTACTGGAACATGTTACAATTTATTTTTGCCTGGTTAAGTGGATTTATAGATTTGTCCTACCTTGTTATAACTAAACTAACCTTCATAAAATAGACAGGTGGCTTTAAAAGATTCCTACAAAAAAAAAAAAAATGAGAAAATGGCAGAACAGATACTTCTCTTACTACGAATATTGGTGTTTCCACAATCCAGCTACCAGCTTCTGTGGGAGTATAAGATCCACCCACAACCAGCACCCAGAAAGCTGCCAACAGCACAGGTTCTTTTGATCTGCTTAACTAAGGAAAGCAAAGTGAAGGGGTTTGACAAGCTTACTTTAATTCAGCACACAAATATCATTCACTTAGTTCAGCATCCTGAACTTCAGAGCAAATTACAAACAAAGTACAAACATCAACAGACAGACCCAGTACAGATTCATAGTTACCAACATCTAGGTTCAGCCCGGGAGCTCAGAACAAGGGCTGGCCCAGAGTCATGTGCACCACCATGGCTGAGAGAATGAGCTCCAAGGAAGAGGAGGCCAACCCCAGGTTTTATATCTTTTTCGGTGTCAGGGGTGAGTCACACATGCGACTCACCCACGTGACCTAAAATCGTCACAAAGAGGCGACTTAAACCCACGTGGTCTAAGAGCCTCTGCTGTCCCAGACATGTAAACTAGGCCCTCCCTGGAGTTAGCCCCACCTTGGGCCCCACCTTAGTTGCCAATCCACACCCACTAAGGTTTTACACCTAATATGGGTTTGGGCCTGGGGTTTATCACTTAGTAAGACTCAATGAAATACACTGAATTACTCAAAGCAAACAAAAGCCAAACTCTTCAAGGGCACTTGTTGAACTAAGTGCTAAGGAGCCCATTTTGCTTACTAACACAATTGGCTCTTCCTAAGCCATCAACAAAGTGAAAACAATCACAGTCTAATCAAATGCCACAAGAAGTCTACCAAAAAAAACTGAAATATTTAATATTATTTGAAATATAGATAAATATTTCATCATAATTATGTATATCATTAACTATGACCCTTACATTGCATGTATTGTGAATGTTAGCTACTGATAGTATAACCCCCAATCCCAGGGTCCCTTGGTATAGGACTCTCTCATTACTGGTGGAGATGAAAACCCTGCCCTGTGTGAGGGGTGGGGTAGATTCCCTAAGAGGCAAGAGCTTCAGTTCTCAGCCAGTCCCCTTGAGGACTCTTCAAGGCTAGTCCCCTTTGAGTTCTCCTTTGGGATTCATCAAGTGTTGAGTCTTCTTCAGGTCTCTTCAAGCTGCAAATTGTTTTGGGTTCTCCTGGTTTCCAGCTTCTAAAGAGAAGATGGAAGAGGCCAACCCTACTTCAGATTACTGGAGGAAAAGACTCTGGGAAGACAAAAGAGGAGCCGATAGTCTCAGTCATGTCTTTACCCCTGGTTTGTGACAGAGACTTAAGAGTTTCTTGTATGTAGCTTGTTTTGTGTATATTTGTCTGCATATTGTCTTCTCCATTAGATATTTTTTTCAATGTTCAGAGGTATATTTTTATTGAAGGTCACAGAGAATACGGCTTCTATATTGCAAATAAAAACTGCTTTTCACTCCTTGAGGACAGGGAGTGTCTTTTGCCTTTTTTCCTCATATCTCAGTATAGTGTCTGGCACATAGTGGTGCTTAATAAATGTTTATTAGTTGATTGATTGATTTCTGGTCCAAATATAGGGAGGCCAATCAGTGGAACAAATTAGGCATATGACATATTGAAGGAGATGAGTGGCCTAATACTTATATCCAAAGACTCACTCCATGGGGGTAATAACTCACTATTTGACAAAGACTGTGAGGAAAACTAGAAATTAATCTGTCACACTAATATACTGAGATGAGCTCCAAATGACACTTACACTTAAATATAAAGATGAGATTGTTAAAAAAAAATTTAGAGGAGCAAGAAAGAAATCATCTTTCAGCTCTATGCATTGGAGATAATCATAATCAAAAAAAGGGATAAAGAAGATAACAGAAGACAAAATGGATAATTTTGATTACATAAAATTGGAAAGTCTTTATACAAACAAAACTGAAACAGCAAAAGATTAGAAGTGAAGTAGAAAACCAGGGAAAATATCTTTACAGCAAGTTTTTTTCTGATAAAAAACTGCTTCAAATTTATAAGAGTAAGAATCATTCCCCGACTGATAAATGGCCAAAAGACAACAATAAAAAATTCTAAGGAAGAAATCCAAGGTATAAAAAAATATCAAATTATTAATGGTTATAGAAATCAACATTACAAATTAAAATTAAAGCAACCTTGAAGTTCTACCTCACACAATAGATTGGCAAAATTGACCCCCAAAAAAGAAAAGATAATGACAAGTCTGGAGGGGCTGTGGAAAAATAGGCACATTATTCACTGTTAATAATGTTGGGAATTGGTCCAAATTACTTTTAAAAAAAAAGTAATTTGGAACTATGTCCCAAAAGTTATTACACCCTATGACTCAGCTTATTCTAGAAATTAGAGAAGAAAAGAGACAGAGCCCAATTCTACAAAGAAGAAAAAAGCACTTGGTGCCAGGGGGAGCTTCTTTCTGCCGCTCCCCACCCCCACCCCAGCTCAGCTTTCTTCCTGGCAGAGGCCAAGGGTATCAGAGAGAAAGTCCCTCCCTCTATGATTAAGATCAAAAGTATCAAACTCTACATGAATAAATCTTCCCAAACTTTGTTCTAATCACACAGCAGAAAATTGGCAATGTCTTCCTTAAGTTTGAACATGAATTTCAAGAAATGTTCTCCTTCTCCTTTTTCCCAGGAATGGGACCCTTGAATGGCATGTGAGAATGTTTGCCTATTTCCTTACTACTTGTTTTAATCCCACTTTTTAAATGTTTAGCTCTTGTCTTAGTGACAATAAGGTAAGGTGACTATGCTTAGGTGACCTTGGAAGTTCCCAGTATATTTAGGGTAGGAATGAAGCAGGCATTGTGGAGCACTTAGAGTTTGGTCAGCCATCAAGCATGCCAAGGTCAGCCTCTGCATCCTAGGCCATCATCAGTCATCCCGACTTTTGTGTTGCTACTGGACTTTAATATTTCTGGAAGAGAGAGTAAGGCTGATCACTTTGCACAACTCAGCCTCACTTAAATCCAGTTCACACACAAGTGAAGATATCATCCATGATGTCATTGGTCCTCTTGAAAACAAAGGACAAACAACAACAACAAAGAGGACTGACGTGCACTGGAGAGGTGGTATCAAACTCAAATAAAAACAGGACCACTAAACCCCATATGAGGATCCCTGCTAGCTGCATATTGACTTACAAAATGTCAAATTAACATTATGTATGATCTATTATTTTTATTTATTTTGTTAAGAATTTACCAATTACATTTTAATCTGGTTCTGGCTGATTTGTTGTGAAGTAGAGGGCAAGGTGTTTGACAACTTTTTACTAGAGCACAAGTTTTGAAGTCAGAGGACCTAGGTTCCAATATTGCCTCTTGACTTTTCCTGCCTATGTGACTATGGGCAAATTACTAATCTAGAAAATGAGAGGGTTGGTCTAGATGGTCCCTTCCAGATCTAAATTTGTTACATTCATATCAAAGAAAATCACTGCTACACTGAACCATGGAAATTCCAGGGTGAGCAGAAGATGAGTTACATCTGTAACAATGGAAAATTTGGTGAGGGAAAAAAACCAGTCCAGTCTCATGTTTGGATGACTTCTAAGGTATGTATTTTGGGTTCCTTCTTCTAAATAATTTCTCTTATTGCCTTTAAATCTTGCCCCCTAGCCCATTTTTCTGTTGTGCTTAGCTCTTAAAATATCAGTTCTTGCAGATGACAGAAAGAATATTGTCTTATGATAGGAAAACCACTTTAAAAGATTCTTGCAAAACAGTAACAAGAAAATGGCAGAGCAGATACTTCTCTTACTATTAATGCTGGCTCTTCTTAAGCCACCCACAAAGCAAAAACAATCACAATTTAATCAAATACCATAAAAAGTCCACTAAAAAACTGCAATTTGCAAAATTATTTGAAATACGGATAAATATTTCATCATAATAATAAATGTTGATGTTAACTGTGACATTCACATTGCATATATTGCACCTGTAAGCACATTTGTGATTTACTCAATTCCCATTCAAAATGTTCCAGTTGTTGGCTTCCTATATGTATGCTTCTGTGATATATTTCAAAAGCAGAGACCCATGCTCAGAGAAATAAGTACAAAAGAAGAAGAGGAAGCCCGGGCCCTAAAATCCAAAGTCAGTCTCGCCTGGCAGATTACTTGCTCTCTTAGCCACGAGCGAGCAGTTACTATTGGTTGGGGGGAACAGCTCTTCCCCACTCCTCACTGGAGGTACTAAAAAGAAAGAAATGGCAAAACCGTCATGTGACAGTTTCAACAAAAGTTTTAAGTTGAATCAGTCAACCATGGCTAACCTATATGGTAGCAGAGACCTGGAAGTCTTAGTAACTCCAGTGTTATCGACATGTAGACAGTCCTCCCAAAGGTTATCATTAGAACCAGTCTGTAACAATCGTGCCCCCCAAGTATATAAACAACCAATCTCTACAGTTGGTTTCATCCCTTCTAACTCACCCACATATTTGTTTACCTTCTCTGGAAATGTTTTGAGAACACAGTTACTTAGAGGAACAACCAATACCAATAATCTCTGTTGCTTTCCTTTTTCTTTCAAAGAGCAGAGTATCTGGTCTGTTTGGCAGAATTTATTAGTCTGTCACCACAACTCTTTCCCTATCATTGTTTTCTGACACATTCTTCACTTTAGACTTAAAATATGGAGTTTTGGGCGACTGTTAATGTACAATTTTAGCAAAGTGTTTATTCCAGTTGGAATAATACACAGCAGCTAAGGTCAGATATTCTGCAAATAACACATTCCATTGCAAAAACTAACTGTTTTGGCTTAAGAAGAGAGACACAGATGTCCTAAGAATCCCAATACCAACACAGGTTCCTTCCAAGCTGCTTCAGCAAATCCAAAGAGGATTTTATTTAATCCACCAGCTAAAATATCCAAAAGCCCTTTTCTAACTATCAGTCTCTAGTGGAGACTGGGACTAGTGGAAAAGGAACTCCACCACCTAAAAGTGTTATTGACATAAGTCCACACTACTTAGAGAGACCACCATTCCAGGACCAAAAGAAAGGGAATCAGAGACTAAGGACAACTGACACCTAGAAGAGTGGGAAAGAATGGACCCAGAGAGGAGACTGTATTTTGAAATGGGGGGAAATGACCATGTGGAGGGCAAAGGTTAATAATGAATTGCACATCTATGGATGTAGGAAAATTCCTACCACGAAACAAGAACTGATATTTCTAAGAGTGAGGCACGACAGAGAAAAAGGGCCAAGGGCAAGATCTAAAGGCAATAACACAGAAACTATTTATAAGAGGGAACCCAAAATAGGTATCTTAGAAACTTTAATTCAGCGAGGAATAGGAGGACTAAAAAAAGGATGAAGTAAGGACCATGAATCGAAGAATAAAAGTCTAGAATGGATAGAAAAGGAAGATCAATGATGAAGAGAATGAGGGGAAAAAGTCTTTTTTAGAAAAAGGTACAGAAATTGACATTTTAAAAACTAAGGAGCAAAATCAGTTGAAGGGGAGGGGAGGAAAGGGTGATTTTACTTGGCTACTTAACTGAGAGTAAAAAAAGTGGGGAAGAACTAAATAACTAAGTAGAAGAAAGAAAGAACCAATAAGCTAAGCAAAACTCCGAAATGAGGGGAAAGGGTAATAAATGGGAGGAAATGGGAAGGTTTGAGGGTGAATGAAAGCAAGCCAGTGGGAATAGGCTTGCCTTAAAACAGATTAAGGCAAAATGTCTGAGGAGAGGAAGAAAACATACAAAAGACAGGGAAAATCCTAATTTAGAAAAAATATATTAGAGAGATTCAAGTGCAGTGGTTGCTAGAGGAGATGGCCTCTTGACAGGGGCCCTGGGCAAAACACTGCCGTGAACTCAGAAAGCATATGTTAAGAAGAAAAAATGTTGGCAAATGCCTTTCCTGGCCCCACATGGGTAAAATATTTCCTTTTCTAAAAAGCCCCATATAAGTTCAGAGGGAGAGGGGCCATGTTAAAATTGAGTCCCTCTCTAAGACAGTATTGTCTAGAAACAAGCTCATCAAACCAGGAACATGAGTAAGAGGAGAGTAAAATGTATATTCATGTGTAATAACAGAGTAAGGGAAGACTATAGGAGAAAATTTTGATAAAAAATATTTTCCTAGAAAAAGTGCTATGTATATTTTCACTTCATAAAAAATATACTTGGAAGAAACAAAACTTTTTTTCTCATTTTAGCAATATTAGAACAACTGGAGGCTTTGTATCTCCCATCAAAGCATACACAGGTCCCTTTGTCATGTCGGAGAAACTATTGATTCAGCTATTAAATTGTGCTATATGGAAAAATCTTGACAAGAGCAAAATCATTTATTAGACTAACAAATATGTTAGTTGAACCAGCTTTTGAGACTTCTAAAATCCATTATACAATTGAAGTTCTTTTTCAGAGACCAAGATGTATTACAGAGACCAATTCTCTGGACACGCTATGACTGATTTACATGAACATGCCTAGAGTCCATTATTTAGTAAGAAGAGTAGGGAAATAGTCATCTACAGCTGTGGGGGAAATCATCAACAGTGGGCTGTGCTTGTATATCTCAACAACCTTGTCCTAAATTTTCCCAGGTCTCCTTCCCCACCCTATCTTCTAACTTTCTCTATGCAAACTGTGCTAGGGAAGAAGAGGAAGAAGAGCCTTCCTAAGCATCCCTGGGATGGTCATCTAGATTTGCTCTGGTAATCCAAGTGACTTTCTGAGAAAAATAAGCATTTTCAAGCCCTATCTCTCTGCTACAACTATTCTAACCCTCACCTCAAGTCCTTGTTCCTGTTTCTCCTTACCAATACTGGTCACGCACATCCTCTCCAGGTACTGGAAATGCAGAACTCTTCCCAGATGCTGGGTAGCTGTTTGGGTTAATGAATAGTGGAAATCATGCTCTGAGCCTCCATACAATTCCTTTATCTACTGCTAGACCATGGAAAGGACATAAATCTAACAGAGAAGCCACTTAAGACATGAAACAGCACAAATAACATGGAAGAGAATCAAACGATAAAATCATTCTTTGTTCATATGCACTAATGGTTTCCATATACTACCATTTCAAGGGGGCTCTAATCTAATTCACCCTTAATCCCCCTGATTCCCCAGCACAATGAGAAGATGTGGTTACTTTAGAATTCACAGAACCTGTGGTAAAAGCTTAAGAGTGCTGTGCCATATATCTCTTAGAGTTTCTTTCCCAGAAATCTTGGAAAGACTGGAAAATGCTAAAGCTTCTTGCTTTGGCTCTGGAATCATCATGGACCACCTGCCACACCATGGATAAACATTCTATGTTCCTCTTTCTACACTCCCTCCAACTGTGAACCACACTATGTGTCTCCTGACCATTTGTGCCTCCCTAGATCTCATCTTTGCTTCCTTTCCCTGTTCATACTGTCCACTCCTAAAAGCTCCTGCCTTGAAGAGCACTCCCCCACCCATCAGAATCTTTGCCTGAGAATATTACCATGTTATAGACAGCCCAAGCATTGTGGCCAATGTTGTCTGGAGAATCTCTCCCCATGAGTAATAATCTTGGAACCTGAAGCATCTTGGGAAATGAAGTCCTAGGAACATGCCCATTATTTCTGGCTAGCGGTGTGCCATCTTGCAACTCTCCTTTGCAAGCAAAATCTGACCAAATCAGGCTGATAGAATTTTAGAGTTAGAAGAATTATCTAATCCAACCCTTTCCTTTCGTAGGTGAAAAAATGGGCCTGAGGTGGTTAAATTGTTGTCCAAAGCCACATGGCTCATTAGTAGCTGAGCCAGGACTGAAAAAACCTAGTGCCCCTAGCTCTCACACAACTGCTTTTTCCTCTGTACATCTGTGTCAAGTCTTCTCTGCTCTAGATTTCATGAAGAAGCAATGCTATTGTTCAGTTGTTTCAATCATGTCCAACTCTTCGTGACCCCATTAGAGATTTTCTTATCAAAGACACTTAAGTGGTTTGCCATTTCCTTCTCCAGCTCATTTTACAGATGAGGAAATTGAGGCATACAGGGTTAAGTGACTTACCCAGGGTCTCACAGCTAGTAAGTGTTTGAGGCTGGATTTGAACTCTGGTCTTCCTAACTTCAGGCCCAGCACTCTATTCACTGTCCTACCTAACTGCCCATGAAGAAGTGAGGCGTGGTCTAAATCGGGGTGGGGAACCTGTGGCCTGAAGGCCACATGTGACCTTCTATGTCTTTGGGTTGCGGCTTTTTGACTGAGACCAAGTTTTATAGAATAAATCTTTTTATTAAGAGGATTTGTTCTGTGAAGTTTGGATTCAATCAAAAGGTTGCACTTGAGGACCTAGAGGGCCACATGTGGCCTCAAGGCCACAAGTTCCCCACCCCTGGTCTAAATCATCATTACCCCGAGGTCAAAGGACAGGATCAGAATGAAAGCACTACTGACAAAAGTAACTGATGTTATTGGGAGCATAAACATTAATTGTCCATTCATTCCATCATTAGTCAACGTTTGTTGCATAGTCATAATGTATTATTGCTATGGAGCAAGTAGGAAATCCACAACATTGAATAGGCAGTTGGGCTTTACCTTTGTCTTTTTCAGCAAAGGGCCAAGGTGGGAGAGAAGATAGAAATTTTCGAAAGCACATATGATAGGGAATGCTTGGTTATTTGTCAGTCTTTTCAGCCATGAAAGAGAACCAGAAAATAACATGATGTCATCAATCTAAGTGATACCTTCTGTTACTAGTGCCTATTCCTATAAGATCACCTTACATTTGTTTTGTATGCATTATGTGTATAACTATATATGTATATGCTATTTCACCCATTAAAATATCGGAATGTAATTCCTTGGGGAAAGAGACTGTTTTATTTTTTAAATACCCAACTCATTTAATAATTGTCTGTTGATTGAGTGAATGAATGAACAAACTCAGAAATTCTAGAAAACTCGTTTCTTTTGCCTACTGATCAAGTTGAAAATGTAGAAAGGGTGGTGTAGCCTGAGTATCCGATGCCTTACTCTTGGCTGCAGTTAGCACATTAGGATGAGAATTGTATTATAAATGAGGGGACGAGGGAGGGGAGCAGGATAAATTATTCCCTTTTGCATGATGGGATACTGTGTATTAATATTGATACTATGTACCTCCTCCACTTGTGGTCGAGGGAGGGGAACCAATGAAGCAAGTGAACAGGGCAGTCAGTACTGGGGTGGAGGGAGGAGATATGTGAATAGACTACCTAATTTTAATCAGGAACAATAGCCATTCCTTGTTGGCTGAGGTTTAGAGCCTTTTTTTTTAAAGGAATCCATGAACTTAGATAAAGATGTCTGGGTTGGCATGGATTCAAATGTCAATTTGGGGTTTTCTGGCTAAAGAGAATGTCATTCTGGGTCAGGGACTAGCAGAATGAGGTTACATATTACAGGACATTATAGTAAAAGCCTGGGCCCAGGGAAAGGATCTAGAAACAAGGTAGGTAGGTAGGTTTAGGAGACTTGGGAGTTGCCCAGATTTCTCTGGGCAAACATTTTAGCGTATATTAAATTACTTTTACCATAGTGTATTACATATGAATTTACTCTTTCCTTTTGAATAAGTACCTATAAAAAGCAGAAAAGACTTCCAGAGTATATGGTAGAGGTGAAAGGAGAAAGTTAATGCTCTAAGTATCTATTCAATGTGGCAAGGTCCAGGAGACAAAGCTGATAACCCTCAGCTGCAGCCAAGTCAGGAAACTAAGCCAAGAAGGGCTTAAGAATCAGATAGCAACTGACATTCTTAAAGCATTGTCCTCGCAATAGCCCTGTGAGGTAGGTAGGTATTATCATCTGACCTACAGAAAAACACGCTATGAAAGATCACACAGTTAATAAATATCCAAGTCAGCATCTGAAGTATATTCCAAGCCCAGAACTCTATTCATATGTATAATCGGCATGGCTACATTGTATGCATACCCTCCAACTCTTCTCTTTTCTTTCCATCTGGGCTGGTCCACTAACCCACATATTACTAGAATTTTCTGTCTCTTTTCTGATATGGAGGAGTTATGCATCAATTTCTCCAGCTAGAGTTGTGAGAGCTCCTGAGCCCGAACTGGTGTGTTTTGCATTTAACAAATCAGCCAACGTGACACCATTAAATTTTAACCATGAAAATTTTACTAAACTACAATGCAAAGCAAGAATAATAATACCATAACAGTACAACCAAAAAACCCTGGGTCACATTCTCTCATCAATGTACACAGTTGCTAAGGCAAAAAAGCCCCTGAAGGGTTAATATAAGCACCTTAAAGGCTCCCCATCTCTTGGGACCCTAGATAACAGTAAGAGGCAGGGTAAACGAACCTCCTGTTTCTGCAGCCAGTTCTGTTAAGCAGCAGAGGATTCTTCTTCCTTAGCAGCAACATTCTTCTTTCAATCATCTCAGCTCCTAGCAGTAAATAAAAAGTTTGTCTTCTTCCACTAAGCTCACTGAGGGGTCAATAAAGGCTCTAAAGTGTTCTTTGAGATTTCAGTTCAGCTGCTTTTGAATGAGTCATCCACTCATTTGGATCTGGCTGGTTCTTTTTAAGTAGTAGGGGATCAGTCTCAGTCTTCTGCTCAACTGGGCTCAACCAGGCTTGGCTCTCCTCCACTTTGCCACTTTTAAGTAGTAGGAGGCATTCTCAACTCTTCAGAATCTTCCTCAATTTATTTTGTCTTTTTCTTGACTTCTATCTCTGCTGTGCTTCTTCAGTCTGTGTCTCAAAACAGGGTCTCCTTTGGGATGAAGACCCTCACCTCTACCTGAGAGTAAAAAAACTAAATTCACATTCTGTCAGACACACTACAAATGAGTAATATACAATTGTCCCATATTCTCCAAAAAGTTCTAACTATCAGGGTTTTCCAGCTATCAATCTCAACATCCTCATGGTAGTCACATGTAAACTACCTTCTGGGAAACAAGACATTTCTGCTCCCTTTGATTTCAGTAAGTACTCATTTCTCTGAGGGAAGAGAGATAGGAAAGATCTGGAAAGAAGAGGGAAGAAAGGGGGAAAGGAAGGACAGAAAATGAAAGAAGGAAGAGGAGGAGGAAGAGAAGGAGAAGAGGGAAGGAAGGAAGGAAGGAAGGAATAAGGGAAGGAAGAAAAGAAGATAGGAAGGAATAAATGAAAGAAGGGAAGGAAGAAAAGAAGAAGGAAGGATGGAAGGAAGGAAGAAGGGAAGGAAGGAAAGAAAGAAGGAAAAAGGGAGAAGGGAAGGAAGGAAGGAAGGAAGGAAGGAAGGAAGGAAGGGAAAGAAGCAAGGAGTAAGAAGGAAGTGAATAGTTGTGTGATGACTGTCCACAAGATACAGCACATATATGGTTTTTGAATTTTCCCTCTATAGGAAGCAGAACAATTTTGGTTATTGTTGGGAAGTAGTGCAAAAGTCATCAGTTCTTGATGGTTTTCTCCACTTAGAATGACTCCGATGATTTGCATGGAACCCAAGGGTCATGATAATGGTGGGGAAAGAGGAGATTTGAGACTCCTCTCCTCAGCTTAGCTTTACTTGGCTCATTTGCAGTGAAATTGATTTGCTCAAACCAGGTATAAGACAGAAATTGAAAAGAATTTTCTGACTATAATTTAGATAAGAATAAGAAAATCTACAAGATACATAAGATGAGTCCATTTAAAAAAAAAGACTAAAAGATGCCTAAAGGATTCTCTGGTTAGCTTTCTGGTTATGACTATCTGTCCTTTACATCACAAAATAGCTAAAGATGACCCTTGGGACTATCAGACTAAAATACTGGCAGCCTTCCTCCTAGGGGAAAAGAGGCTGCACACAGCTGAAGACCAACACATAATAGCAGAGGGCAGAAACCCAAAGCAAAGACTAGAAGCAATTGTACTATCTCAGGGAAAACAGGGGCAACGTTGATCAGTGGATGTATGCAGCAGTAAGCAGCAGAGCAGAGAAAACAAAGCCAAAGAGAACCCTAGTCAAAGCTACTCACATAATACTAATGCTAAAAATACTTATGGCTAACATTTATATCGTGTTTACTATGGGCCAGGCACTGGGTTAAGCAGTTACAATTATCCTCTCATTTGATCCTCACAACAGCCCTGGATAGTAGGTGCTTTATTATCCCCATTTTCATTTGAAGAAGTTGAAGCATAGAGAGGTTAAGTGACTTGCCCAGGTTCACACAGCTTGCAAGTATCTGAGGCTAGATTTGAACTCAGGTCTTCCTGACTCCAGGCCCAGCATTCTAGCCACTGCACCACCTCATAGCATCATCAGAAGACACCAGCAACCACACAGTATCAGAAATATGAGCTGCCTAGCACAAGTGTGTGTCTTCCCCCTGTACATTTCCTTTATAAACGCGAAAGGGGACTCTGAATGGTACAACTCATGTAAGTCTTCAGCAGTTAATCCCAGGTCAGGGACCAGGCAGACTGAGAAGGAGGCCAGAAACACAAAAAATACTTGGGCCAGCAGCCAATACAGTTCAGCCAACGGAGCTGTGACATAAACGAGTAGTTTTTAGAAACTCTTTTTGTTCAAGCCTTATGAGTGTATTCCTCTCCCCAAAGAACAGGAATGAATTGGGAGAGCTGTCTGTCAGAAACAATCAGGTGAATGGAGGGCACAGGTATCAGGTCCTGGGGATTTTTTTATCCTCTTTCCCATCTCTAATCTTTCCATGCCCTATTTTCTAATTTCCTAGTTTCAGGCAGACTAAAATGATGTCTGAAAGAATAATCTGAGTTTTCCTCTTAGGCTCTACTCCACCTTTTTCAGTCCCCAGAATGTTACTACATCATCACTCACCCTGTCTCCTGGCAGTCATTGTGTTACTTAACCTCCACTGGACCAGCCAAGACAGCCTCCATCTCAGCATCATTTAGATCTGCCACTACTGCTCCCTGAGTTCTTTAGGGCAGGGACATATTTCACTAAGAAGATGCAAAACATTTGGGTTTTAAAGCAAAGTAGCACATCCCTATCTATTTTGGGCAATTCTTATATCCATGTGCATCCATAGACCTGAACGAGAAAATTAATGCAGTCATTTTTCTCAAAGCTTGTGACTTAAACACCGACTAACCAGACCCTGGAAGGCACTTTGGGAGCAAACTTTTTAATTAAAAAGTTGTTGCAACACAGCATTTGATTCCAAATTCTAAGCAGCTGCTGACAGGCTCTGAGTTGGTACCAGGGTTGTCCTTAGTGAGGCCCAGGGTGATCCCTTGGGGGTTCTGAGTTGAAGTGAATCACATTCTGTGATTTTTCAATCCATTTAGGCTTTTCCATAGGTGAATCCATTTCAAATGCACACCCTGGGAGCCTTGAAAGAGAAAATAAGTCAGAAATGGATAAAAGCCTGAGTGAGAAGTGTCTTTGGAAGTGGGTGGGACAGTGTAGAAATTACTTTGATCATAATGGATGGAGTTTATGGGCTGATTATATGTAAATATATCAGCCTTAGCTTTTTTGTTTGTTTTTTAAGCAAATACCTCACCCCTTTTACTTTCATTGTCAGACTCCCAAAGTCATTGATCAAGAACCTGGTTCAGGGCAGGGAAGGCCTTCCTAAGGTTCCAGCCTGAGTCCTTGATTTGCCAAAATCTTAGAAACTTATTGTTTGTTGCATATGCAAAGCCCTTAACCAGACCTCCACCACCACCACCACCACCACCACCACCACCACCTGAAGGGACATTTAGAATAGAGGTCTGAGGTTGTAAGCAGTACTTTTTGTAGTAGCAAAGAACAGGAAACAAAACAGACTCCCATCAAATTGGGAATAGCTAAACAAATGGTGGTGCCTAAGTGAAATTGCTTTGCTATAAGAAATGAGGGATGTGAATATAATTGGAGTCTGTGGCATATCTTTCCACAGGGAGAAACTTAGGAACTTCCTTCCAAGAAAGTCATGACAATGTGAAATGGAAGCTCCTTGGAGAGAACATGCGTAATCATTCTGTAACTGCCGTTAGTAATTAAGTAGTCTACTAACAGTACTTAAGAGGAGCCTGTCTCAGTTGGCTGCATAGTCAAAACTGGGGGCATTGAGTCAGCTTTGGTCTGGACTCTTCACCTCATTCTCTAGCAACGCTCTTGGGTGAATCTCATGGATTCCTTGATTCATGGCATCCAGGGAGACACAATGCTGTAAGGTCATGGGGTTCTCTGAAGAAAGGACCTCAGTCCTTGGCCTCTACAATATTCTTTTCCATTTTAGGTAAAGGGGTTGTAACCTCCAATCTTGTGAGTTTCAAAAGGTCAAGAGAGTACTCCAACATTCTAGAATTGTAGCAAGTGTAGCACTGATGCCCCACGGAGCAAGAAATGACCTTTTCTGAACTAAGGCCAATGGAAGCTAAGACAAGACTCATCCAGCACTCATGCCTTATCTGGATGTGAACTTGATGGAACCAACATTATATAGGAACTGAGCTAAGTTTATATCCCTAAGGTATTTTTTTTGCACATGAAGCTGCAAATCTATTATATACAACTTGTTATTCCTTTTAAATATATAATAAAGTTAACACGTAACTTTCTTTTTTTTAGCTTTTCCCCCTCTATCCCCCCACCCTAGAGATGGCTTCCATTGACACAAATGTGTGTGTTTATGTAAAATCACATATTTCTATTTCTTGGTTCTTTCTCTGGGTGTAGATAGTGTCTTCCTTCCTAGGTCTTTGTTGTTAATTTGCGTATTTATAATAGTCTTAAGTTACTAAGAGGAAATGTCCATACATTCATTCTTGCTAGATCTTTGAAGTCAATATGCCTTTGTGAAAACTAATTCATGTTAAGTGGTCAAAGAGACCTGGGGCGCTGGTCACTGTTGTCTATGTGGAGGAAACACTGGGATCTCAAGCCAATGGCAATAAAGAAGAGAAATCCATAAAACTCTCAATGTAACCTAGAAGCCAGAGGGGCAGATGTAGTAGACCTGGCTCTAGGAAAGTGGACCAGAGCATACTCGCTATGTGAAGAATACAGCAAAACATGGGAATACCTAAAGTAACTGATGAAAAGTGAATTAATCTCTTGGCTGTGGCCAAACAGAAAAAAAACAATATCCTTCTTCTATATGACTTTCATGTACTTGGAAACAACCATCATCTACAAACCTTCAGAATCATTGTTTCTATGTTTCCTCAGCTTAGCTCAATTAAACAAATTACAAATATTAGAGAGGAAGAGACCTTATAAAAATCCTTTGAGTCCAACACTTTTGTTTTACTGATAAGGAAATTGAAGCCCAGGAAAGTGTTGTGATCTTGCCCAAGATCTCACAGAAAGTTTTTTGTTTGTTTATTTAGTTTTTTATATTCTATGACATTATATGGGTCCAACTTATTAGAAAGTTAGCTAACACCTTTAAAATATGCCACAGAAGGTATAGCAATTGTCCTGAAAATGTTTTTTATCATAATTGAAGTTTAGTTTATTAAAAATAAATTTAAAGGAAAGTGTCCGTGGTTGTCATCCATATTTAATGGGATAGAGAAGAGTTATCTGCCACCGAGAGTTGTGTGTGTGTGTGTGTGTGTGTGTGTGTGTGTGTGTGCATGTGTGTGTGTGTGTGTGTGTGTGTGTGTGTTTCCAGAACTGGGAAGGAGTTAAGTTAGGGAGGCATGGGTACATTTGGAAAGAGAGATTAGCACTGTTTGGGCAAGGGGAGTATCAGATGCCAGGTCCTTTGAGGTAGTTGTGGGAGCTGATGAGAAAGGGAGAGAAAGAATGGAAGGAAGCTGGAAAGAATGAAAGGGACTGAGTTTTCTTTTTTTTTTTCATCTTCAAGTAGAAAATCATAGGACTCCAGGTTGGCTGAAGAAGATTATAAATAAATCACTCAGAGGAAAACAGTGGTAATAAAGGTGGAAGTAAAGTTGGAGACAAATGAGTAATGAAGTTTGAAGGGAGTTGGACAGAGTCAAAGGAAGGTCAGAGATTCTATCCCTCCCATATCACACTGGCATCTCCCCAAAGGGGGAGAACCAAATATATTCAGAAGTAATACAGTTATTTTTGCCACACTTGTTACTTTCATTACTGACAATGTGCAGGTCACTCCACAGATCTTCCAGTGTTAGAAATAATATCCCATGTTTCCATAGCACTTTAAGATTTACAGTGCTCTTCATACAAGTCAATGAAGTAGGTAATGTAACCATAATTAAGCCCATTTCAAATGTTTGTGTCTGGATAAATTACTCAATCAAAAAGTATTTATTAATTACCTACTATATTCTAGGCACTATGCCAGGCTCTGGAGACACAAGTAAGTCTAGGTAGTTCTTAGGTTCAGTCAGGGAAAATAATTGGGCAGAAGGCAAGGTTCCAAGGACCTTAGAGAAAAGTGGTAGGGTAGATTGCCACCACCCAAGAGGGCAATGGGTTCAAAAATCAGAGTGGGGTGGAGCTCTGGGATTCTTCCAGAAGATGTAGGAAGGGGAGGAGTTAACAACTAGCTAACAGTGGGTATCCTGTGTCTGGTGGGAACTGGGCAACGGGGCAATGAAAGTTGGAAGTAAAGTATGTATAGGAAACAGCTCAACAAATTGTGGTGCCTGGATATAATGGAATATTGCTGTACCATAAGAGATGATGAGTGTAAATAATTCAGAGATGTATAGGGAGATTAGATCTATATTCCAAAGAGATCAAAGAAAGAACAGTTCTTTGCTGCTACAAAAACATATGCTATAAATATTTTGGTATATATGGGTACCAATATACCATTCTACCAACAATGCATTAATATGCCTGTTTTCCCACAGTGTCTATAATATTTGTACAAAAAAGTACAAAAATATACTTAGCATTTCTTTTTGTAATGGCAAAGAACTGGATAGTAAAGGGAGTACCCCAAGAGTTGAAGGATGACTGCACAAATTATAGTATATGAACATAATAGAATATTATTGTGCCATAAGAAATGATAAAATGGACAGTGTTAGAGAAACTTGGAAATCCTAGTGTTGAGTGAAGCTAAGCTGAAATAAGAGAATGATACATGCAATGACTACAACATAAATTAAAACAACTGCAAAGAAACTCAACATGGAGTAATTATAATGAGAAGAAATGAGAAAATGTACCTGCCTCCTTTTTTTTGAAGATATGGGGGACTATGGGTGTGAGACATTGCATAATTCTGTCAGACAGGTGATATGTTGATTTGTTTTACTGAACTGCTTGTTGATAGTAGTAATAATAATAACTTGGATCTACATATAACTTTTAAAATGTAATTTAACTGTTTTTAATGAAAAAAAACTATCCTTTCTCCTTCTCCCTTCCTCCTCTCCAATGAAACAAAAGAAAATCAAAACCCTTATAACAAATATACAGTGATGCAAAACAAATTCCCTCACTGACCATCTCCCGAAAAATTATGTTTCATTCTGTAACCTGACTCCATCACCTCTCTGTCAAGAGGCAGGTAGTGCGTTTCATCATTGGTCCTCTGGAATTAGCCATTGCATGCATCAGAGTTTTTAAATCTTTCAAAGTTCTTTGCCTTTGCAATGTTGTTATGGTTCTCCTGGTTCTACTCAATTCACACTGCACCAGTTCAAACAAGTAAATCCAGGCTTCTCTAAAACCATCCTTTTATCATTTCTTACAACAGACATTTTTGTATAGATGGGTACCAATACACAATTCTACCAACAGTGCATTAATGTACCTGTTTTCCCACAATGCCTACAATATTTGTCCTTTTTCTGTTTTGTCAACTTTATCAGTCTGATGGGTACATAGTAGAATCTCAGAGTTGTTTTAATTTATATTTCTCTCATTATTAGTGATTTGGAAGATTTTTCATATGGCTATGGGTAGGTTGAATTTCACATAAAGGCAA
Organism: Trichosurus vulpecula; assembly: GCF_011100635.1. NCBI lineage: Eukaryota > Metazoa > Chordata > Mammalia > Diprotodontia > Phalangeridae > Trichosurus > Trichosurus vulpecula. The sequence goes on from NC_050574.1 coordinate 230,551,896, forward strand.
ATTTAAGTAATTGAAGAAATATTAATTGCTCACAAGTAGGCAAAATAATATAAGAAAAATGACAATCCTACCGAAATTTATTTATTTAGTATAATACCAATCAAACCACCAAAGGATTACTTTAAAGAGCTAAAATAATAACAATAATAATAAATAATAGCAATATTCATCTGGAAGAACAAAGATCTCAAGAGAAATAATTTTTAAGAGATAGGAAGAAAAATACCAGGTATCAAACTATCCTGCAAAGCCATAATAATCAAATTAAGTTGGTACTCATTAAAAAACAGATTGACCAATGAATGGAACAAAATTAGTATACCACACACAAAAGCAAACAATAGCCCCGTGTCTGATAAACCCAAAGTCTCCAGTTGGTGGGAAGGTAGTGAGAGGAAAATTACTATTCAGCAAAATCTGTTGGGAAAACTAGAAACAATCTGAGAGAAATTAGGTCAACATCTCACACCAAATGCTAAGTTGAGCTTCAAATGGATACATGAGTTAGACAGATAGGGTGACAGACATAAACAAATTAGAGGAAGATATTAACTTTCAGATCTATGGATAGGGGAACAGTTTATGACCAAACAAGGGATAAAGAACATCAAATATACAATTTTTACTAGATAAAATTAATTTTTTAACCCAAACAAAATCAATGCAGATAAAATTAAAAGCAAAGCAGGTAGTTGGGGTGAGAGCAGGGGATCTTTACAGCAAGTTTCTCTGACGAATTCTCATATCGAGATATATAAAGAAATGATCTGAATTTATAAGACTAAGAGCCATTTGATAAGTGGTCAAAGGATATGAAAAGGCAGTTTTCTAAGGAAGAAATCAAAGCTATCAATAGCCATACATAATACTTTTAAAAGGCTTATAAAGTGCTTCATATACTTCCTTTCACTGATTCCTCACAACAGGGTTGTAAGACAAGTGCTATCATTATGCCCTTTTTATAGTTGAGGAAACTGGAGTTTTGAGAACCACCATCACAGAGCCAGTATATAAGGCAGGATTTGCTGAATTACAATATTAACATGTGGAAAAGATACCCAGTGCAATCCATATCCAAAAGTAATCCACACTAAATATGCTTGACAAATGATCATCTCTACTTGAACTCCAAAGAAAGTAACCCACTGCCTCTTAGGGCAGCCAACTCTACTATTGAACTACTCTAATGGTTAAGAAGATTTTTTTGCCCTAAAGTCAAACCTACATTTGCCTCTATGACTTATATCTATTATTCCTGACTCCAATGACCTTTCCACTGCACCTTGCTTCCCTTCAGGCAAAGAGAAGACACATGATGGACTGAGATGGTGGATACTAGATGACCAAGTTGTGCTAATTACAGTGAGAAACTTGCGTGGCTGCATAAGGGTTAACAGTCACCAAAGGAATATGTAAAATAACCCTTAAGATATTTCTATACTTTGTTCCAAAGACTAGGGCCAGCTGAAGAAAATACTTTTGTACAGAGTATAGTACCCATCACATGGCAAAGGGTCATACTTGCTTAAGTAACATACTCATTTATGGTTTTTCAGATGAGATCAATTACATAATATAAGGGAAGCATTTTGCAAACCCTAAAATGTTACATGGAGTTTGCTATTGTCGATGTTGTTATTTCAATAACCTTTTGAGTTAAACACAGGTAGCTAGGTGGCAAAGTAGATAGAGCACTGGGCTTGGAATCAGGAAGACTCATCTTCATGAGTTCAAGTCCAGCCTCAGATCCTTATTAACTGTGTGACCTGGGGCAAGTTACTTAACTTATATATGCCTCAGTTTCCTCATCTGTAAAATGAGTTGGAGAAGGAAATGGCAAACCACTCCAGGATCTTTGCTAAGAAAATCCCTGAGGGGTCATGAAGAGTCAGACACAACTCAAAAAATGACTGAGCTGCAACAAAAAATTTGCCTGAAACAGGTAATTATTCTTTGTGTGAATGCAGGCAGGAGTTGAGCGCTCTTTGAAAAGCATTCCAAAAAGGGCTACAAGTTGTCCCTGCTTCAGAAAGGGCCCTTCTCCCTCTACATAGTCCTGTTCTCTCTTCAAAGCACCCAATTTAAAAAAAAATACTGTTTCTATAAAACTGAGAGCAGACTATTATTCAGATGAATAGCAGCTATGTGATTAGAAACACAGTTAAGTGTTCCAACATAGGATTTTGCTCATGTATTTCTTTATATTAAAAAAGCACAACACTTGTCTGTTTTTTAAGCGACTTCTCAATCTTGATAAGGACAGTGTAAGACTTAGTCATCTTGAGATAAATTATTATTGCATTTTTAAATTATGATTTGTCTTTAAACATGCCATACCTGTACACTGCAGCTGCTTTGGGGAACTTAGATTTTCCATAGAAGACACCAACCTGACAATAGCGGGGCTCATTGTAGCTCACACAGGGGAAGATGCTTAACTTAAGACACCCAGAGAAGGGAAAACAAGGGATGAGGAGTGTAGATTTCAAGCTGGAAGGGGCCTTAGAGGCCATCTATTCAATCTCCTTCATTTTATAGAAAACTGAGAGCTAGAAGGGGAACAAAGATTCTTTGGGATTATTTTCACCCAGAGACAGGATTTAACTTGATCTCCAAAAGAACATGACCAACCTTTAATTTGGCCAATGCAGGGGGACTCCCAGGCATGCCGAGCTGTGGGTGAAATGATCTTGAGCCCACAGTAAGAAGGACAACAAAGTAGCTTGGGAACAGGGTAAGAGAGCTTAGTGTTTTATAGGGAGGGATGGGATTGTCCTCCATTGTGCCTAATTGATTTACTCGCTTTAACATCCTTATTCAGTAAGGCCCGATTAGCGCTAGACAGTTAACAATTTCCATTAAAGAAGATTCCAGATATGAAGATTCCAGATATGGAGTTTCCAGAAATGGAGAAAGAAAAGGAAATATAGACAGAAGAAGGAGATTATTTAAAAGAAGAATGGCTAGACCCCTGCAAACCCCGACAGTTTTCAGACTACCACTCATACTTTATCTAGAATGTTAATATAATGATAGATTATAGTGTGTGTGATTGAAACAGACATATAGTTCAGAAGACCACAGATCTAGAGGTCTAAGAGGCCTTAGTCCATCCCTTTTATTTTACAGGTAAGGAAGCTGAGGCTAAAGTCAGGTAAGTGACTTGCCCAACATCACACAGCTAATAAGCGTCTGGGACAAGATATGAACTTAGGTCTTCCTGACTCATGAGAAGCCTAAGTTTAGTCCACTATGTTATTCATCTACAACTTCTGTTTTCTACAGCAGTAGTGTCAAACTCAAAAAACCACAAATCAGTACATAAATATACCTGTGGCCACAGATTGACTTAGTTTTAAAATGTAATATTATCACTTTTATGGCATTTTTATTTGTTTTGTTAAATATTTCCCAATTGCATTTTAATCTGGTTCCTGCAGCATTCCAGAATATGTGTTTGACATTGGAGTGTGTGTCTGGCCTCAGAGGTGTGTCTGATGCCTCTGGCCTACAGGACATTTTTAAACAATTTATTTACATCCAAGCCTCATTTTCCTCATAGAAGGTATCACTGCAGGCTACACCAGGGACTGGTATCTTTTAAAACCTAGTCACTTGCAGAACTTACCCAGAACTGAGGAGGGACATGGATCCCAGCACTGCAAAGACTTTTATATCAGACTCCATTTACCACAAAAGACAATGGAGCAGATCATTGTGGGAAAATGGTGAAATAAGGCAGGGAATTACCTGACACTCTCAAATTCCCCTTCTAATAACTTAAAATAATGTCTCAAATTGAACTTTAGAGGGCAGATATAATAAAAAAAAGTTGGGGTAAAGCAGTTATCCAGCCTAAGACAACTTAGGAGGACATTAGGAAAGACCTGACCTACCACTGCTCCTGACAAGGAGTAAAATGCAGAGACTACACATCAACAAACAGCAAGCCTTAGGGGTAACTGTATCAATGGCAGCCAAGCATCAGAAACTTTCACCCCACATATGGGAAGGAGAGGGAGTCAAGGAAATCAGGGGAAGTTTGGAGGGGCTGTCTGTAAGTACTGGACGTGGGGCCCAGGCACTTGGACCAGGCATTGTCCCAGGCTGAGGCTACAGAAGGAAGCAGGCCCTGCTCTGGTCATTTGCAGAAGAGTGGAGTACCTGTTTTGGTTCCAGGGCAGACGGATGAACTGACATTTGGGCAGAACAGAGGCTGGTGGTGCATTTCCAGGACCATGGTGAGCAAGAATATTTAGTGGTGCTGGTTGCCTTAGTTGTGCCTCAGGGTTGGAGAGGAGGTCACTCAGAAACCAAGGCATGAGCCAGAGGAGTAGAGACCACAGCTCATAGAGAAGCTCAGGGTTCAAACTAAAAAGAAAACAATGAAGTCAAAACAGCTACTTGTAAAGCCAACGTATAAATGGATTTTTCCATAAAATGATAAGAAACATCTACCTAAAACTAAAAGAAAGCATTATCTATAATAGCAATAAGCTAGAAGCCTTCCCATTAAAATCAGGAGTGAAACAAGGATGCTCATCATCACCAATATTGTTCAATATTGTACTAGAAATGTTAGCAATAGCACTAAGAGAAGGAAAAAATTGAAGGAAACAGAATGGGCATTGAGGAAATAGAGCTATCTCTTTTCGCAGATGATATGAGGGTGTACTTGGAAAATCCTAGAGATTCAACTAAAAAATAGTTGAAACAATTAATGAGTTTAGCAAAGTAGTAGGTATAAAACAAACCCACAAAAATCATCAGCATTTCTATATATCACCAAAAAAGCCCTGCAAGAAGAGACGGTAAGAATTATTTCGCTTAAAATAATAGACAACATAAAATATCTGTGAATATACCTGCCAAGACAAACCAGGAACTATACAAACATCGCTTCTTATACAAATAAAGTCAAATTTAAATAATTGGAGAAATGCTAATTGTTCATGGGTGGGCTGAGCCAATATAATAAAAATGGTAATTCTACCTAAATTGATTTACTTATTCAGTACCACCCCAGTTAAACTACCAAAAAATTATTCTATTGAGCTAGAAAATGTCATAACAAAATTCATTTGGAAGAACAAAAGGTCAAGAATATAAAGTGAAATTAATGAAAAAATGTTAAAGAGAGAGGTCTAGCAATTCTAGACCTTAAACCATATTATAAGGCAGTAATTACCTGGTACTGACTATCTATCTGGTACTTTCTAAGAAATAGAGTAGTGGATCAGAGGAATAGAGTAGGCATACAATATACAGCAGTAAATGATTATAGTAACCTTATGTTTGATAAATGTAAAAATCTAAGCTTTTGGGTTAAGAATTCACTATTTGGAAAAATTTCTGGGAAAGCTGAAAATCAATCTGGCAGAAACTAAGCATAGGTCAATATCTTACACCATTTACAAAGATAAGGTCAAAATACATAAATGACCTAGACATAAAAGAAGATATCATAAGTAAATTAGAAGAGTATAGGATATATTACCTATCAGATTTATGGATAGGAGAAGAATTTATGAGTAAACAAGAAAGAGAGTTTTGTGGGATGTAAAATGGATGATTTTGATTACATTAAATTAAAAGGGTTTAGTACAAACAAAACCAATGTAGCTAAGATTAGAAGAGAAGCAGAAAATAGGGAGTGAAGGGGAATTTTACAGACAGTTCCTTGGATAAAGGCCTCATATCACAAATATATAGAGAACTGAGTCAAATTTATAAGAATATGAGTCATTGCCCAATGGAAAGTCAAAGGATATGAACAGGTCGTTTTTGGAAGAAGAAGTCAAAGTTACATATAATCATATGAAAAATGCTCTAAATCATTATTGATTAAAGAAATGCAAATTAAAACAATTGCGAAGTGCCACCTCACACAAATTGGCTGACGCAACAGAAAAGGAAAATGACAAATGCTGAAGGAGATAGCGGAGAGAATGGAACGCTAATGCACTGTTGGTGGAATTATGAATTGATCCAACCATTTTGAAGAACAATTTGACCCCACAATACCGCTATTAGATCTGTTTCCCAAGGTGACCAGGAAAAATGGAAAATAGCCTATATGTTCTACAATATTTATAGCAGCTCTCTTTGTGGTGGCAAAGAACTGGAAATTGAGGGGATGCCCATTGATTAGGGAATGGCTGAATAAGGTGTGGTATATGATTGTGATGGAATAACTACTGTGCTATAAGTAATGACAAGCTTGCTGATTTTAGAAAAACATGGAAAGACTTACATGAAATAGTAAAGAGTGAAATGAGCTGAACCAAGAGAACACTGTATACAGTAACAGCAATATTGTTCAAAGATTGGAATGACTAGCCTATTCTGAATGATATGAATATTCAAATCAACTATGAAGGACTTATGAAAAAAAGCACCATCTATCTCCAGAGAAAGAACTGATATATAGAAGTATGTATTCTATGGTTCTCTCTCTCTCTCTGTCTGCATATGTGTGTATGTATACACACATATATACACATACTTATATACATATATACATATATATACATATACACATATATACATACATATACATACATATATATGTATATATATCAAATTTTGGCCAATGTGGGGCTGGAAGGAAGGGAAAAAGACAAATCAGAACTCAAAATGTAACAATAATTAATTTTTTGAAAGACGATGGAGCACCTACATTTGGACTGTGGCATCTGATGCGTTCAGAGAAACAGAAATTGCACTGCAAAACAAAACAAAGGTGAGAAGACCAACTAGAAAGATATAGAAGCATGCATGGAGAACATTTGCTGGAGGTGACATCATTTAAAGGGTTCTGGGAGGTTGAGCAATCTATGTGAAGGAAAGGAAGATACCAAAGGCATAGAAAAATTTCAGACTTTATTACCAAAAAAAGGCAACTAAGGAAGCATCAATTACTACCAACTCCATATACCTATTTCCCACTTATATTCAATTTTATGAGAATAATGTATGCATATATATACACATGTGTATGTATTGTGGGAGCATATGTATGTACAAGTGTCTGTTTACACACATGCATATATACATATGCATGTATGTATGTATATATATATATATATATATTATGGCAACCTTGTTGAGGATATTAGAAGGGAACAGGAAGGTTTTCAGAAGCAAACTTCCCAATTAATCACATCTTTACCATCAGAAAGTTAGCCCAAAGATATAGAAAATACTAGACCTCATTGTGCTTATTGCGTGTCTTGACTATAGAAAAAGGCTTTGATACAGCAGAGATAAACACTACCTTAAAAGTTTTCCTTCAACGAAGTGTCACTCATGTATATATCAAAATTACACAAGATTCCTTGAAAGATAGTATCATGGAGATAACCTTATTCCAATAATACTCTAGACAGTGATATCAAGCAAGAGATAAGAAAGGAAGACATGCTTACCAAAGTTATTCACCACCGACAGAGAACATCCAGTCCAAGTCAAAAAAGAATTCACATGGATGATGAGGTCTTCCAGATACTCCTGTTTGCAGATGATATTGTGCTGATTACATCAATCCCTGGCACACTGAAGAGCCTCCTAAATGAGATCTATAATCACTCTTCAGAGTTTAACCTAACTATCCATGGAAGAAAAATGAAGTGGATTAAAAATGAAAGAAAGATTTAAAAAGCATTAGGCATTTACTATGTGCTGAGGACCAAGGACACGAATACAAAAGTGAAGATAGTCTCTGTCCTCTAGACAATATGTATCATAGAGTGGTGGCCAAGAAAGAGCACAGTGATACTGAAAATTATAGGGAAGGTGAAAGGTGCTATAAGGGTATAAATTAAGACGTCTCATCCAGGAATGCATTAGCTTCCAATGGAGTTGAATGTCCATCCTATAGATCATGTTGGTGGAGGGAGGGGGCAGGGCACTTGTAGCAAGTGCTAGGTCTAGAGTCAGGAAAAACTGAATTCAAATCTAGCCTCAGACACTACTGTGGGACCCTGGGCAAGTCACTTAACCATTGTCTGCCTCAGTTTCCCCAGCAGTAAAATTAGGATAATAATAGCACCTACCTCACTGAGTTGTACTGAGAATCAAATGGAATAATATTTTTAAAGCTTTTGGCAAAGTATATAGCACAAAGTAGGTGTTTAATAAATGCTTATTCTCTTCCATCTCATAAACATGTGTATGCACACACATAAATATGTGTGTGTATATATATATATGTTTGTATGTGTATATGTTTGTGTATATTTATGTATACATATACACGTATGTGGGGGCACAGAATTGAACAGGAGGAAGAGAGGGGATTTGACTGCCCCTGGAAACCTTCAAAGTTCTTTTAATGACCCCAATCTTCTCTCTAAAGAGAAAACCCACCTTTTAAATAGTAATATCCTTCTAGTGACGCTGCATGGTTAAGAGTTATAGGACACTGTGGTTTCAGAAAAATTGAAATAGTGGCTTATCTAAATGGTAATGGAGACACAATAACCAAGGAACTGCATAGGTGAAGTGATGTAAAGCTTGTCATCTATATGAGTAAAGAAGAAAGCGGGCTGCACCCAAAGTGAGAGTTAGGGATGGCCCACACGCTCCCTTAGTCTCATAATGTCAGGGGCAAACCAGGAAGGTCTCACCACATGGATGGATCCTCTAAGGACATGGAAAAGAGTTACACAGGATGGCAGCCATGGATGGTTCCTGATCTTCATGGCTGCAGATATAATTGACATCAATTAGACCACAATCCATTCTTAATACTATTTGAGTACATTTTTAGATATTTGAAAAGGAAGATTTCACCCCTTTAAGAAATATTTTGTAGAAATCCAGAGTTCCCAAACCCATAACAGCTAAGAATTACCAGGCTAATTAAAGGATAATCTTTAACTATTCAATATGAAATACAGTACCTTTTATACTGGAAGAGTAATTGGCTTGGTTGCCAGGGGAATGTTCTCCTAATTAGAAGAGAAACCATGAGCTACCCTGTAACCTCCTGATTATGTGTAAATAAAGGACTGGGTATCTGGCAAGGATATTCTTTTGGCTGTACATGCAAACAAAACTGATAGGAGAAAAAAAAAAGGTCTCGTTGCAAAAGAAAAAGAGAGGGATGACGAGAAATGAGAGGAGAAAGCACTCAAAGAAAAATAAGGCCCTCAAGAATAATTAATACTTGCCTTTGATAAAGTTATTGGCAAACTAGTTAACCACTTTTTTGACTCCTGAAGCAAGGAGCTTAGTTTTAAAACTACAAATTATGCCAACAGGAGTATAGAGCAGAAGGCTTCTGATCCTAAGAAGAAATTTTGGATGAATGAAGGAAAAAAAAGTAGTAATTGATAACAATTGGAACAAAGTAGTTAACTTGTACCTAGGTGTTTAAATTTCTTTAAAACTTTTTCTATATTGCATACTTAACACTTAGAGATCATTCGAAGTAATAGCACAGTGAACTACAGTTAAGTAATTTAAAGAAAACATAGAATCAACTGGGTTTCTTGCTCATCTACACTTTTTCAACTATCCTTCCTTACAGAAAGCCTAAGTGGTCTATAATCAAATCCAAGGCAATAACATTGAACTTGGTGACAACTAGCCAAATTTCAGTCTTTGTGCCTAGGAGGATATAATTGATCTCCATAAGGCTCTACTTACAAACTCATACCTAGTTAGTGATAGCATTTGTTGTTGTTTAGTCATTTTCAGCCATGTTGTAAGGGCAACCACCCTGGCACACCCAGGATGGCTGCTAGTGCAGGTTCCTTTATCTGCTTTACTAGGAAAGACAGCTGTCTCAGGAGTCAACAATCTTCTTTAATTAAACAAAAAAATACAGAGAAGAGAAATAAAGACCAACAGACAGGGCTTTGCTGACTGAATCAAAGCAAAACTGTTATACATACATACATACATTATATATATATATATATATATATATATATATATATATACACTTTACATCCACTACTGGATCAAGAGAGCCTTTACCTCTGAGGAGTCAGGAAGCTCTGAACCACTCAGAGTCTCAACTAGCGAATCATAGCATGTTTCTCATAAGTGAGCCCCCAAAGCAAAAACTCACCTCTCAGAATATATACTCTTTCAGCTAATAGGTTCAATGCCTAATTAGAAATTAATGAAAGGTATGTGTCTTCCTACAAGCAAGCAAACTTCCCTTAATGGGCTCCACATGAGGTCTCTTGGTGGGAGGGGAAGATCTTATTCCCCATTAACCTTACACATGTCTGACTACTCATGACCCCATTTGGGGTTTTCTTGGCAAAGATGCAGCTCATTTTATAGATGAGGAAACTGAGGCAAATAGAGGTTAAGTAACTTGCCCAGGGTCATACAGCTAGTATGTTTCTGAGGAGAGATTTAACTCAGGAATATGAGTCTTCCTGACTCCAGGCCTGGCACCCTATCCACTTTGCCACTGACCTGCCCCAGTTAGAGATAGACTACCTTACATTAACCTTGATCTCCATGATAGAGTACACGGTTGTTTCCTCCCGTTGTAGAGATAGAGAGCAGTTGGACAGTATCCCATTCTCCCCTCTTCCCTTTATCATTTTATCAATACAAAATCACCTTCTACTCTTCTCTAGTATCCCAGTGCTTTCAACCTTTCCTCATAGGTCTTATTTTTCAGCCCTTTGTCAGTAAGTCTATCAACAAGCATTATGGAGCTAAGTGCCTAACAAACAGAAACAAAAAGACAGCCTCTGCCCTCTAAGAGTTTACATTCTAATAGGGGAAGATAACACACAAAAGGGAGGGAAAAGAAAGGGAAAGTAGAAAACTGGGGTGGGGGGGGAAGTATTTGGTGAAGGGGCATGGTAGAGAAAATCCTGTGGAGATGAGTCCAGGTCCACATTGCAGCCTGGGAAGGGAAGCAGAAACCTTTGGTCTGGATCTCCTCCTTAAATTGGAGGTTCTGGGAGAAACCAGAGCATCAGAAGGTGAGGCCTTAGGAGCAAAGAGTACTTCCAATGTGAGAAGTATTCCAGGGGTAGAAAGTCATGTGG